>NC_139046.1:51158319-51613420 GCF_965140915.1 Aythya marila
GATACACACTCTATCTTTTGAACATGAAATCTCTTAGATATGTTACAATCTTATGCCAGTTATTAATATCCAACCAACTAAATCTCTTGTCTGTATGTGACACATTTGAACGTGTTATACTACTATATTCTAATTATTCATTATAACTAATTGTTCTTCATTTACCAGTATTTCTTTTGTAGGTTATTTTACCCACTTGCTCAGCAAGAAAACATTATTAGTATTTATCTACAGAGTCTATGATTTACCCGAAGATATAGCAATAGTTAATGTGCTCTGATTTTTATCACGGCATTGATGTGAGCAAACAGGAAGCAAGAAAGGCCAAAGGAAATACATGCACTTTACTTTTGTCACTCTGCATAGCTGATTTCAGACACTTGGAAAGGGGTTTATTGTCTCCCTCTGTATTTGTAACACTAAGTGTCATGTGTGGGCTAGTGCGTATCTGATGGAGCAATGGTCACAGGATAGTTTCTACCTTTCAGTTTTAGAGCTCATCTGCGAACCTAAAAAGACTCAAAGCCAACTAAAAATAGCGCTGCTGATTAGCAGTGAGGTTAAGGAAACGTTTCCAAAAGTGGCTAGCAAGCCATGACTGTCAGCACACTGCTGACAGATCTCTTTGCACTGCTCCGCCAGCTGCTGTGCCTGTTGCAGCACTGCGAGGAAACGTGGTGGGAAGCTCTGCCAGCTCACCCAGTGGGTGGTTCAGGAGCCGCACGCGTACACTCTTGGGGGCCAGTCTGCAAAGCTCTGCCATTTGAGGTATTGGCAACAGACTTTGGTCTTAGCAGAGCTAAAGAATCCCATCAACTATTCACTTTAAAGATGACATGCTGCTAGCTATTTACTTGCAGAGTGCTGAAACATTTGGAGCTGACTGTGAGGATGTGTCACTCCTTTAAAGCTCTGAAAAGTCCACCTGTCACACACTACAAAACTGAAAACCCCATGCAGACTAAGACCTTTGCATGAGTACAGGACAGGTTTCCTGTGCATGCTAGAGAAGAGTTAAATGTTTTGTTGCAAATATGTATGTGAAACATGATAATGGCAGCCAAGCGTAAATGTGTGTAAATAACTCCATGAGACTCATACCTACTACACCCTGCTTGAAATCTATCAGTAATGATCTACATGCCAAATTATAAGGTTTTGTACTATTTACAATGTTACATGTTTACAAAGTTCTGTAGTAGTTTTACTAAGGAACTACATGGCTTTTTCCTTAATGAGTCTGGAATAATATTTGCTTATCAGGTATTTTAAAAATAATAGCTCTCTGTATTAGCATCCCCAAAAATGAGAACCCTACATTTTAAGAAAACTTAAGCTCATGTGCAACAAAACAGCTCATGGAACTATTATTCATAACACTGATCAAATATTCCCTTGCCTTACTGTAGCATATTAATGTTAAAAATGATCGGTCTAACTTTCATGTACAGAATATTCATTAAGTGGCTGTAATCCACATGGGAAATACAGAAATCAGTATGACAACTGAGTATTGCAACAGAAATTTCATCCTCTAACATGTATAGAATCAGGCTAGTTAAAACATGAATTATATTATAGAATAAGTGTGCACGTGTAGAAAAAAAAAAATCTTAGAATTTTCTAAGATTATAAGGTGTGATAAGGAGCAATTTTCTCCCTTATTCTCTGCAATAAATGCCAAACTCAGTCAATTTTGTCCCTTACCAAAATAAATAAATAAATAAATAAAATGGAAATTAATCAGTACCTTTTTTTCAGAATCTCGAACCTTGACCTTTTGAAAATAAAACCAAGATCCGGTTTTCCAAAACCAAAATCTGACTGATTTCAAAACCTCCTAAACCTGATTCTAGAGAAGAGCTATGCAGACAAAAAGACCAAAAAAGGCCACGTGGTACTTTAAGGAGGACTACCAAGTTGGTGAAAAGGACAACCATTCCTCCCTCTCCATGGCAAACATGAACACTGACAATGTGTTCACTGTGGTTTGGTTTGGTTTGGTTTGGTTTTGAGATTTTCACTTTGTGAACTGCTCACAGTGAAACTCTCTCCCCAGTTTCTTCTCCTAGGATTGCTTTGTTGATGCAATATGTGTTGCAGGGTCAGTTTCACAGCTGAGTAGGGTCAGTGAACATCAGCCTTCTGAGAGGGGCTTCAGGAACAAACTGAGTGGCAGATGGGAAAACAGCTTTTGGCAGCACTGGCTTTCTAATTATTGCAAGAAAAACCCAGCATCATGCCTCCTCCCCAAGCAGCTGTACTTTAGTTTACAATGGAAAAAATCCAATCAGCTCTGTCTTTTCACTCTTCTCACTTAATGTTTTCTTGTTTTATTTTTTAATGTGATCATATTATTTGTTTGATTTAATATTTTAAACTAAGTTTCTGTATTTTTTTTAAGGACTGACTGCCAAGAAATTCCCTGTGATGGGATTACTTAAGAAATAAGCTATAGTCAAGAACTTTCCTTAAGCATGACAGGATTATTCAGAGAACAGACCATTGTCACGTTCCGTCATCAAGACTTGGAATACCAGGGGCAGGCCAAACTGTTCAAGCTGTAAGGTCAAAAATGTCCAAGAGAAGGTTCAAAATGAGGACAACTAGAAAGAAAGTGATGTTTCAGGATAGTCAGAGTGTGGAAGTATCAGCTCCCTAGTCAGGGAGCATTGAGCTTCCCAGTTTCTCATTTCAGATGTAAATCAATGTACATATAAAGAATTCAGAAGGCATAGGTCTGTTACAAATAGACATGCTGATGATTTCTTTCCCCAGTTCTAGAAACCATAAGAGTTTCCATTATCTTCATTTCATTTCTTTTAGGCATATCATGCAGTCAGGTAAGGCAGTTATGCTCAATGTCACCAGGGCATCCCAGAACATTTCTTGCAAAAGACAAGGGAATTTTCATACCCTGTGCACTGCTACCCAATTCAGAATAGAAGATTGCCTAACTATATTTTAGGGTTTCACATGGCTACCATACATGTTTGTGCTCTTGGAAAAGAACCATGAGAGCTTCCTCAGAGTGGCAACCCAAACAACATGTTAAGTGCCAACCTTCTTAGTTTATTACATTGCAGAAGTAGGATTTGCTGTGTAAACTCAATGTCTTTATCAGTTTGTATATTCCACATGGATTAACAAAAGGCCAGGCTCTAACTTGATGTAAAAGCTCACAGAAATCTGAAGTTAAATTTCATTTCTGCTCAGAAAAAAAGTAAAAATTTACATCTCAACACAATCTCAAGAAGCCTTATTAGTTCCCAAAGACACAGCTCACAGTGCATCTGCTTTGTACTCATGAAAGCTACTCACCACTAGAAAAGTTGACTCAAAGTAAAAAAAAAAAAAAAAAAAAAAAAAGTACAGTGATAAATCAGTTTTCTATCTTTGCCCTAAAAAATGGCGTGTGTTTTAGTTAGCTAGATGATATTTCTATACATTTTCTATCACCTTTTATTTTTCAAAGAATCGTGGAACTGCAGCACTTCTGAGACAGTGGAGAAGCAAAAACCCCCATTATCCACAGGCTCAGCTGAGTAAATCTACTTTCTATTCTATTTTCCTAGCCCTTCCTCCAAACTGATTTCTCTTAAAATACAATAAAGTACATCAAAAGCAGTTTATCTACACAGTTTTTCCATTTAGAAGGACAGCAAAAGCCCTAAAGGTTTAAGATCTTAATCTATCTGGGGCTTGAATGGCTTCTGTCACTACAATAGTTAGGTAGCTCAGAAATAAAGATTCTTGCATGCTCATGTATGCATATTAAACAGACAATGCTTTTATATAAGCACTGCAGGAAGATAGCAAATATTTCACATATTATTTCTTTAACAAACATTTTTAGGGCTTACATCTTAAAATAAAACTGAGAACTTTTTTATTATACTAGAGATATAGATTGTATTTAAAGTTGTCATATCATTTAATTTTGGAGCACTTCATCCAGTCCTATTGTCCTGTTTTACAATATGGAAACTGACTCACTGAAAGATAAGTCCAGGGTACAATTAAAATCTAGTCCTGAAATATAGACTGAAACATGGGCTAAAAATAGACTTGACTGTTCAGACAAGTCTTATGCCAAATCACAGCTCATGGCTTAATTTCCACTCAGTACAAACAATAAGAGAGATGATTTTTCATCACCATTCCTTATCTGTTCTTCTCTACATCAGATAAATTGCTAACAGGAATCACCAAGAGGCAGATCTATATTTTTTCCCACAGAGAAATGTGTTTCCTAACAAGGAACATCATAAGAACTACAGCGAAGCATGTTCTAAGTAATTGGAACTGAAGACAACTCATATTCTGGCATAAACAAAATTTTGCTGTATCAGAACCCATTAGGAAATGATTTTGTCTAGTATTAATTCCATTTCATAAAGCCTTGGTTGATGCTGACAACATTGCCTTTGTTGTTCAAACATAACTCAAAGTAATGTATTTGCAAAGCACATTCTGACAAGACAGAACAAAATAATTATTGTTATTTATTGTACCATAACACCCTTCCAGCCAAAAGAAATAAGGTTTAATACTGATTCTTTTTTTTTTTTTTTTTTTTTTTCCCAAAGTCTTTGCTTGATGAACTTTCAAACAATGTCAACAGTCTTTTCATCTTAAAGCTAGTTTAAGAAATAAACATCCCATGGCAATCATCTGCTTGCATCAGATAGTAATTTTTCTGTTTCCTGCTCAGACCTGATACTTTGCATTATCTGAAACTTCTCAACAGAAGTCAGTGGGAAGAGGTCTGGGCTCATCAGTTCTGTAAATATTTGGGATGTGTGATGACTGTTTAGTTTCACTGAGACTGCAACATAGTTAAATATTAAAGAAAGTAAATAGCATAGTAGTCTATTTTAGCTCTTCTATGGCCTAGTGGCCTAGACATAAAAATTTACAGAGCCTGAAACTGAGATTCAAGAATGATGGAGTCATATTGTCCTGAAAGCTCCCAAACACAGCATGCTATCCCATTCTCATGCTGGTCATGCATCCCTTGTGAGGAAATCTAGCAGCATGTTAGTCTGTATCTGTTACAGTCCGAAGAATAAAATATGCAGGTTTTATCAATGTTGACCAATCTTTTATGAGACACTACTCCATCATTTATTCAGCATATGACACATTAGATGCAGCACATGGTGTACCTAAGGTGTTATAACTGTATAATGTGAAGAGGCCATTTGCATAGACACTAGCTCATGAGTTTTACTCAGAGAAGCATCCCCTACTGCCTTCCAAGGAAGCTAAAAGCATTACAAAGGATCAGGTACAGCAATGCCTCCAGGAACATAAGCCGCAGTACCCATGCTCTTAGTCATCCTCAATTAATAAGATCTACAGCAAATAATTCTCCTTCCCCCCCCCCCCCCTTTTCTTTTTTTTATTTTTTTCCCCTATTATATGGAGCCTATGGTTTTATTAGGATCTGAGCAATAATGAAGGACTGCATATAAATCCAAACTAATATTGCTATCTTTGCAAAACTGCCCTGAGAAACAGTACTGTGGAATTTGCAATTTGTAGATCCTTTATGTATGCTGGTGCAAAGCCTGTTTGTAATAAAAATTATAGATATCTATAAATATAAGCATAAAATGATATATATGGAAGAGTCTTCTCTCATCAGTTAATTTTTTTTTTAAATAAGATTACTCTTTAAAATCATTTCAGTTGGCACCTGGAATATACAGTGATTTCGGTGTGCAAATCCCTCAGTAGTTGTCAAAAAGCAGTTAACACTAAAGTAGGCTACCATACCTCTTTGTGATTAGGCTAAATAAAGAACACAATTTACCTTGAAGACCTATCACCATTTGACAATAGCAGAGCATGTTGCTGGTCTGTTTTATTTCTCTGATCAATTTTCATGAATGTTATTATTCATAATTTTCATGATGCTACAACTTCACAAATTTCCCAAAGGAAGAGACGAGTATTCTAGGGAATAAATGACTGACCAACAATTGCTGAAGCAACTCAGTTTTGTTGTGTACAGCCTCACAAAGGTCCTTGCTAAACATTACTTATAGACAATCAGGAAAAGACTTATCAGTTGAAGAAGGAATCCTTTCTTATTTCCCAAAATGCAATACCTTAATCTAGCAATACCTTAATCTAGCAATGTCCTTAATAGGTGCTTTAATAGAGTTTCCCATGAGGCTGATCTAGCATGAGGTTGCTTAATGAATGTGAAACTTCGCCTGTCTACTAAGTGGGAAAATCACTTCAATTCATCCATCTGTAAATTGCAGTGCATCTGTGGTGCAGCTGTTTATTGCATTGCAATGTATGTTGAAATTTAGTGTCAAATATGACGACAGAAGTAGTTTCAAGTGAAATTAGAGAGAAAAGGAAGTACAACTTAGAATTAGCTTTCCTATTTTCCCAAGACAGAGGTCTGGTCTGTAGTATTCATGAAAAATGCAGCCAAATCATTTTTATGATCACAGGGGGTGGGCCTCTGGTTGTTCATTAGGTGGTATTGTTACTGACCACATGTTGTTTATCTAGTTCAATGCTGACTGAGAAAGAGGATCAGTGTATTCTCCAGTATAACCTTCTCTGGAAAGAGAGTTTTACATTCTAATTTTTCTATCAGCTGTTGACTACACTTTGTCCTTTGGGCTTGTAACTGTTTGGGTGCTTTTTGACAACTTTCAATACAGATGAATAGTACATAGAGAACATATAAAATGTTAAGCACAGACAGTTTGAAGATTAATTCAAATCTTACTCTTTTTGAATATTATCTCACTTATAATAAGGGATCCTGTGCTCTTTAAAGTGCAAGAATTTCCAACTGCAGTCAGGTGTCTTTTTGGGTAGGTAACAGAAAATCTGTCAAGGTCTCTCTTGTGCTATCCTCTTGCTCTTTTCTTTCTCTGTGCTGAATTCTGACAATAACACTCACTTATGCCTACGATGTTTATTTTTAGGTATAATAAAAAACTGTTCAAACACATCTGCTTAGAATTAAACAGTATTAGAGGGTAGGAAGGAAAGGTTGGCATTATACTATTTGTAATTCTACAGTACTTTAAAACTCAGCATGAATGGTTCAATAGGAAAAAATCTTTCTGTTTTATTGTCTTCAAACACAAAAGTAGTCAACATCACCACTGATTGCCTGACTTGCCATCCATTTCACTAGCATTTTCCTGTAGGGGCAGCAGCAGTGGAAAGGAATTTTCCATTTACATTTCTCTTTGTAATAGACATTAAGCTGACACCGTTTCTGCTTCCTATTTGTTGGTGTTATATCACTACAACTAAGAGACATCAAATCCTCTCTCATTTCTTAGAGGCAAAATTGCTGAGCAGTCAGAAGCCTTTTGTTATTTAGCTTTTCAAAGTATTTTGTAAATACATTAAACTTAGGGGAAAAAAAAAAAAAAAAAAAAAAAAGATATTTTTTGCACTTGTTAGGGCACAAAGACTGGCTATTGAAGCCAATGCAGTGCAATATTTCATCCTGGTGTGTGGAAACTGATGAATGGCTCTGGTAGGAGAGGATATGATTCCTATCACAATACTATTAGCTACTTGACATCATTCTACAGTTAGGTTTTCATTTGCTAAAGCCAAGATTTCTCCCCCAAACCTGTCCCAAATTCTCCAACACAAACTATTTAAACTCTGCCTCCATTTTTGCAGAACTATCTACAGGACTGCAGTTGTTACTAAGCAGAATGTATAGGGCTTCAGAAATGGGAAAAGTCTGAGGAATTGCTTCTGTGAATGCCATAATAAAATTGCAAAGCAGAAAACAACCTTCAGAGGTCCTCTAATTCATTCACCAATGGACTAATCAGCATGCTTATATCATTCTTCTTAAGCATTTTTCTAACCTGTTCTTGATGGCATCTGTTGAGGAAGATCCCATGATCTCTCTGGACCATTTATTGCGAAGTAATGGTTTCCTCAGAGTTAGAAAAGATTTATCATCTACCTTGAAACACTTGCTACAGTTTAAGCTCATTATTCAACCTGGAGAGCAGATTATTCCTTCCCTCTCTGTAGCAACCTCTGACAGTAATATCTCCATTCTTTCTTTCTTCTTCTAGACTATCTCACAACTAGTACTTTACATGAGGTCTTATTTTCTAGATCTTTGATCATTTTTACTACTGACTTCTTGACAGGAATACAGGTGTACCTGTCTATAGTCATTAATTTTCTCTTTCTCACAGGCCCTAATTTAGACAGATCATTTGCACTGTACTCCTTTTCCCAATATACCTACAGCTCTTCCCAGGATTTGGTGTCACATAAAAGTTTATTAGGCATCCTACAATGGTATTATTTATGAAAAAAAATAAAGACTAGGAAATCCAGGAAAGCCTTCCAAAGAATTCCACTCAATGCATTCTTTTATGTTTTTATTATTTTATTATTTAAGACAAACACTAATAACTACTGTCTTAATATGGTACATAAGGAATGGAAATAAAAGAAGTTTCTTTCACACACACACACACACACACACAACAAAACAAAACAAAACAAAAACATTTAGAGGCTGTAACGAGACTAGAAATGCTACTAAAAGAGAAGTGTTTTGGAAAATGAAGGTTAGGTGATAAAAAATATGAAAAAGTAGAAGAAAAGGTGGACTAACATACAATATACTCAGAAAAAGAGAATAGTGTGATAACAAATTTGGAACTAGTTCCTTAACAGTGTTTGATACTTTCCTTATAATATTTTCTTTACTTTCCTTAAAGTATTTTCTAAAAATCAACTTGAGCCAAAACACAAATTTGCTTCATCAGTGGCATCTAATTATAACTAGATGATGAGGCTTTAAGACTGCCTTTGACATGAATTTTTGCTTGATCCTTGTTATACTTGGCATACAGATTAATTATATGCAGACCAATTTCCTATCTTTCCCAGGAAACAGTTTCTGATTTCAATTAATATTCTGTATCATTATATATTTACACAATGAAATCCTTAAAATAGCTTTATTTCTTTGCTGACAGTAAAACATCAGGCACTCCTCTGGTGCTATATACAATGAGGAGGGAAAGAGGGTATTCCCACATGATGGAAAAAATCATGAAAAAAATCATGTGTTGAATTTAATTTCAAGGACAGAAAAAAAACAACACTTAGATCTTTTATCTGAATGACTTTATTATTGATAGCCCCAGTATCTCCTAATATTAGAGCAGCACTTATTTTGTAAAGGACTTTTTCACAAATGATTTTAAAACTATGAGTATCAAAGATCTTCAGAGAAGAGAAAAGGCAAATACCACAGACTATTTGCATAAATAGGTTATTTTTAACTGCTGTGGTCTAAAATCATTTGTAGGATGCTTAGCATTAGCTTATGTTTGCATGAAAAATTTAGCAATAGGATCTGATTGTCATAGTATGAAGCAGATACTAGAGAGACAAAAATATGTAATATAAATAGAAAGAGAGGAAAAAAAAAAAAAAAAAAAAAGCACAAAAAAACTGCCAATAAACAAAAAACAAACATGGGAATAGATTTTTGGGTCAAGGTGCTGACTGATATTTTGGTGCCATAAGCCAAGATAACTACTATTCATTATTTTTTTGATTCCTCTTCTGCTCAAAAACAATTGAATCTAACTTTTGAATCCAACTTTGAATTATTCTCTAAAATGGAAAGATAAATAATATCGTGATACTTATCTCAGTCTAAGAAGGTAAAGACTACTTCATGACTGAAATTCACTGGACTTCATTATAAACTTCTACTATAGAATGCACAATACTTCTATTATGCAAAGTGTAAGGAGAAGAAACTTAACAAGGAAAAACATCCATGGGGGAGGATCTCTGCTGGGGACTGCAAGCAGGTGATAAATGAAAGTGGAGGAAGGGCTCATGTTTGGGAATACTTGGACAATTAGGTAGAAGGCAATCTGCTGGGGTTGGACAAATACGTCTGTCCAGACTGACAGCAGAGACAGGGATGGCCAGAGCTTGGACTGACAGATGAAGATGAGCTAATGCAGCTTACGAAATCTTCTTATCATCCAAGCTTGAGTCTTCTGTCAGTACATGTCTTCATTTACTGAAGTGAGTCACCAGTGACAGGAGCATTACTGCGTGCAATTTAGCACAGCTGTACAGCTCCAAAGTGGTTTCAGTGACATGCCTAACAAAAGTGTGGCTATATGTCACCTTGATCTTAACAAACAGTAGGAAACTTCAAATTAGAAGATCTTTTTATATCAAAGGTAACATATATAATCATGGATTTTTGTTTTGTTTTGCTTCATTTTCTGTAAGCTACTTGATCACATTTCAACACAGACATAGAGCTGCCCTGCAAAATTATCTCAGAAGCTGTTCAATTTACTTACTACATAATGTATGTCAAATACTAAATGCTCCTGAGCAACAATTATAAATAAATTGCAGATGGTAAAATTGTTTTGCATACCCCAAAAATCTCCAGAAGTAATGGCTGAAGCTGACAAATCTGCTTGTACTGGAAAGAAAAAGCTGATGTTTCAAAGATCAGTTTGGCATTTTAATTTCTTCTGCATTATATAAAAACAAAGTAGCTGACTCATATCTACCAGACCACACAGGTCCTGTAGATAACCATATGAAATGAGTTGACGGATTGCCATGTACATTGGCAACAATGATGGTGTAAAAAATCCATTGTCACTGTCTCTGTGAAATGGCCTTTGAGTAGGTTTTCATCAGAGTGACAGAGAAGGTAAACCACTATCTGGGAACTGTTGGGAAAAAGCTACAAATCACATTCTCAGTGCTCACAAGTGTTGTGAAGCTGTTAGCTGTTTTCCCTTTATTCTTCTCCAAAGCAAATAAACAGGTATGTCATAGATGCTTGAAAGTAAATCAAGGGATTACAAAATAAAAAAGAGGAAAAGCAGAACAATGTGCATAGACTCTAATGGTATGTGTTAGCAGATGAATTCCTAGGTGACAGAAGAAATTGTTACCCAATGCCCTACTATAGAGTAAATCAAACCTCAGCACACTTCCTACGTGATACTGTTGTTGTATCACTAATGCTGGCATTTGTGAAGTAATGCCACTGATGCTGAAACAGCTTTTATGCTTTTCTTTGTTTTGTCAGAAGCACTTTAAAAATTATTATTTTCAGTAATAATACTTACAAAAAGCATAGGCTCCTATGCAGGTATTAAAATATACAGAGAAACAGCTAGCAAAATACTAACTAATAGCAAAAGATGAACTGAAGCATGAAAAATGTGTGTAAGCTATCTACAATTAATCAGACAATATCTTGAAATACCTATTAAATGGCATGCAAATACATTATGAATTAAATATATATTTAAAAAAAGAAGAATCTTATGCTTAAAATGCATCTTTGAGAATGAAAAATACTGATTTATGTACTGCCTTCTTTCATCTTACCAAAGTATCTCAGCATTTATCCTAAAATGACTTAATGTGAGCAGTAGAGGAGTTTTGCTTATATTGCCATTATGCTTCAGAGTTAACACCTCATTTATATCACAGCAGCCATTCACAAAGTCACAAAGTCCTTAAGCTATTTGCACAAGCTCAGAAAGGCAATGAAATTAAATAAAGGATGAATTTTTACTATGGTAAGTCCTTGTTTTTCTTAAAAAGCAGAGCAATTAAATAGATCATTTTGTGTCAGGTGTTTCTGCATTCTGAATATTCATGCAGTTCCAGTCATCTCATCGTAAAAACATTATTTTAAAGCTAGAAACAATATACGGGAGGTTAACAAGAAAGACTCAGAGATAGAAAACTACAATATAAGGAATGACTAAATAAAACACTTCCATTTGGAAAAGAGACAACTGGGATGGGCTACATCCTAGAAGGCTGTAAATTATAAAAGGAAAGCAGATAAAGAAGAGGGTAGCATGGGAAATACAGGGTTCTCAGAAAAAAATGTCAGGAAACAGTACTAGTGATAAGACAAGTACTTTCTTGTACAGTACATATAAAGCTGTGGAACTCATTGTCCTAGTTTCCTAGGTTCACAGAAATATAGGTGAGCTAAACATGGGAGTAGACAAATTTACAGGGGATAGGTCCCTCAGTAGCATTTAAACATGATAGTGCAGTCACCTTTTGCTAAAAAGCCCCATAACAATTCCATAAAAACTAACCCCTGAAAGCTATCCAAATGTACAAGGAAAATGATCGCTTCGTATAGGTCCAGATCCAATGTGCCTTAGAAAGAATTTTCTATAGTCACAAAGTCAGCTTAATCAGTGTGGCATTTCTTTGATTCCCTGGCATTTGAAGTGATGGGATCATCCATGTTGTCCTATAAAACTGGTGGATTATTAGTAGGTCATATCTACTCAACAGTGTACTTGGAAATTTATCAGCTTTGTCATCACTTTGTGATTTTCAAACAGTAAATGTATATGTTTATATACATTTATATATGTTTATATATGTTTTTATATATCATATAACTAAAACCTTAATATCTTCAGCTGTATTCAACCCACAGTTTTAATAAGTATTTCCTAACTGAAAATAAAATAAAAGAAAACCTAAAAATAAAACTCCTATTGTTAACCAGTGTAAATAGTAGTACAAGCATACTTTAGATACAAAAGAAAAGAGGTCAGGTTGCGTACAAAGTATAGATTTGTTTTGCTTGATAACGACATTTCCACACAGTTATTCTTCTAACCAGAAAGGCATTTAAAAATGTCCATTTACAATCTATCTGTAATTCAAATTAACCCAGCATCAAGATCTTGAAAGTCAATGTGCAGGTGGGCTTTCCTAAACGAATCCCTTTTGAAATGACAAATTAGCAAGTGTCATATAGACTTTCTGGCTATACTATAATAAAATCCTTAATAAATGCAGAGGTTGTCTCAGTCACTTTAACAGTCACTTTGCTTTCTTTTTTTTTTTTTTTTTTTGTCATACTAACATCTTCTGTAATTTATTTTTCCCAAATGTATTCAGATGCTTGCACTCTCATTACAATACTTTCACTTGTATCATGTAGAAGCAGAAGTGTTCCATGTCAGCTTGTTAACAGCCTTCATATCTGGAGGCAATTGTCATATATATGTTCTTAAAATACTCAAGAGTTTGTTGCTTAGCTAAGGATAGAAAAATAAATGGCATAACGCTTTTCTTTTCTTCAAAGAAGACTGAGTTTGCTAACCAATAGAACAGCAGGATTGAAGCCAAAATATGATTTAAATGTCCTGATTCAATCCTTTCCTCATTTCTTGTTAAGACTGTAAAACATACAGGGTTCCTTGGGGCAAAAGCCATGTCTGTATTTATTCTGTAAAATACTTGGTACAAGAGGAACTTAAAAAAAAAAAATTTAAAAAATCTTAGCTACAATTCTTCTCCAGCATTTCTGACACTGTGTTTATAATAATGCTTTAAGACTGTTTAATTATATAATTTCTGGAGATTTTTAGTAATCCACATAATAAAGTAACAAATATACACAAATCTGATGAGAATCTGAGATAGACAGGTACTTGAACCTATACCAAAAAATAAAAAATAAAATAAAATAAAAATTAAGTGCCTTAAATTTTTAGAAGTCTGACTTTTCTTCGTATGGTTAGACAACCATACAATATTAATGCAGAAACAGCTTTAGGCATTAAGCAACTGAAAACACATGCTTAGGATGGCAAATAACAAGACCGTAAAATCTGTTCCAACTCCTATGGGTTGCTGACAGGGAGCATTGCTGTGTAGCGGGAGCCTGCCTCAGGCAGTTCTGACCAAAAACCACACTGAGTCGATCCTGGGGAAGGTCTGCAAAACTGCAAAGTCTCCCCTCTGAATCCTCAGAGCAGCAAAATCTACTTTTGCATGTACTGCTGGGATGCCCTGTCCTCATTTTGCCTAAGAAACAAATGATGTTTTAGACCTGCATATTCACAGTTTCCCTTGACAAGAATCTCTCATAAACTTGTGGAACTCTGTAGCTTGGAATGTGATGAATTTCTTAAGAAACACCCATCCTCCAAATTTGGCAATCTACTAACTCTGCTATAACATTCTTTAAAATATCAGTTTACTTTTTTTCTGTATCATTTTTTATTTACACAAGAAGCTGGAATTTCTGTTTATCTACAAAATAAATAAATAAATAAATAAAAATTAGTTTTATAGTCCAAGATTACAAAGACAAAAAGAATTGGAAAAAACATCCAAAACTTTTTTGGTGTTTATCTTGCATATAAATCACTCATAATTTCTGCATCACTGAATTCAAATTGCTTTTGTTACTTTGAGCTGCAATGGGAAGCCCATAGATATCATCTATATCCTGGCTTCGGGCCAGGCATGATAGGTCTTGGAAATTCTACAGCTGTAGGCATTGGAGGAATTAAGAACATAATTCAGTTCTCCCAGAGGTCAATGGAACTTTTTTCTTTTAGAGTGATCAAAAACGGAAAGCAGGTATCACATAGTTCTCACAGCTCTATCAGAGACATTAGTGCCTATCCTTACATAAAAGAAAAACAGCTGGAAAGAGCTGCTGTGTTAACAGAGACTCTAATATAAATAATATAAACTTTAGACAACATGCAACAGGAAAGAACAAGATAAACTCTGTTGACAAATGAGTGACAGTCCCAGCTGACTTCTCTTCTCCAAGCAGCACATGTGAACCAGAGTTTCCCACTGCTCTCTCTATAGGGAGGCTGTACAGTGTCCTACATTTCCTAACTACCCCCACAGATGTCACTGTTTCAGTGAATTGTTTGACATAACAGCCTACTTTAAACAGGGCAAGACCGTTTACAATGAAGCAGGATGATTTTTCATAAGTCTTCTGCAGAATATGATTCAAGCTTTAGAAGTCCAGCAGAGGAAGAAGAATTGCATGTGTGTCTGTCTTTCTGCACTTTTTATCTGCTTTCAAAGGTGACAAGACTCACATTACAGGAATTTGTAAGCATCTTTAAATTAACCACATCAAATATGTGAGTTCTTCTATACCTGGTTCACCACGCTTGAGGGCAAGTTTCACAAGATTCATAGACCCAACCTATCACCAGCACTGTTTTTTGCCTACTGTTACAGAGCTACACAAATATGGGACAGAAACTGCTGCATCTGCTTCCTTAGACCTTGTGGTGGCACACAATGATTATATCATTCAGGCAGAATAAATGAAGAATCTAGTAGTGCTTGGTTATTTTTTTTTATCATTTTGTTATAAATATAAAGCAAAAAGTGATGAAAAAAATGTTTAATTATACACTTTGTGAAAAAAAATAGGAATAATATTAATTTGAATGTCTGCTTTTAGTGCTTGTGTTCTTCACATCTTAAGTGGAAAAATCCTATGTGTGTAGGATTTTTGCCTGTAGAAACTGATTTTTGTAATTTTTTACTTGAAAACAGGATATAGATAGCAATAAATTTTGAGATGTATTTTTTCATTTTATCAAAAAGATTTTAAGTGTCAAAACAAAAAACAAATATGTTATCTTCTCTTTTAGTCCCTGTGCCATTGTTGAAAAAAAAAAAAAAAAAAAAAAAAAAAAAAAAAAAAAAGCTTGCTTATTCTTAGCATATCTCCTACTTCCTATTTCTATAAATACCCTAAAAAGCAGAAAAATACTTTTAAATTCAGTTCAGTGTGGATTTCACACTGCAGCCCATGCAGAACCCCACATTGCAGCAGGTGGACATGCCCTGAAGGAAGCTGCTGCCCACTGAGTGCTCACACTGGAGCATTTTTCTGGCAGGAACTGCAGCCCCTGGGGGACCCACACTGGAGCAGTTTGTGAAGGACTTTATCCCGTGGGAGGATCTCCATGCTGGAGCAGGAGTGTCAGGAGAGAAAAAGTGTGAGGAAAGAGCTGCAGAGACAAAGTGTCAAGAACCAGGCAAGCACAACCCGTTCCCCACAGCTCTGATGCCCGACTGAAGTTGAGCCTAGGAAGAAGAGAGTGGGAGGGAAAGGTATTTTTGGTTTTGTCTTTGTTTCTCACTATCCTACTCAATAAATTAATTTTCCCCAAGTCAAGTTTGTTTTGTCTATGACAATAGCTGATAAGCAATCTCCCTTTCTTTATCTCAGCCCATGAGCTTTTTTTATTCTATTTTTCTCCCCCTGTCCTACTGAGGAAGAGGAGTGAGAGAGAATCTTGGTGGGTGTCTGGAAGCCAGTGAAGGTTAACCCAACACAAAGATGGAAAATTTACCTTAATCTTCTCAAATTAGTTTGGTGCTGTAATCACTGCTCCTACTTCCATTTCAGTTTAGCCTAATTCATCTCTCATATGCCTCCCATTTATTAACACTCCCTACATTTCTTTATACAGTGTATGGTCCATTAGGCTGATTCCATCCATCCTATGCCTCTTCTGCTGTGGTCTCACAGGACATAGAGAATGACTGTTAAAGCAGCACTTTATACTGACAGCCAAATAAGTATTTGTCATTTTAACAGTGCATAGCTATCAACAGCCTTTGCAATGCTGACTCTTTGACTCAATCCCCATTTTTTCCACAATGCTCATCAAGAAAGATCCAAAAAATGGCGTCTAGAGTCAGCCATGAGGAAGATTTTACATCATGCCAGAGGAACAGTTTCAGCTTATCAAGCGTCTTCTCTGTCAGTGACTTGTCATTCTCAGTTGGTTGCTTCAAAAAAACATCTAGGAAGGAATTACAAAATTTGTGTACTTAGGAAATCACCATTACATTTGAGTTCAAGAAAGTTAGAAAAATGAAGAAAAATGATAACATAAAAAAAAAAAAAAAAAAAAATGCCAAGGTGAGCAGCAGCAGTGATAAGCTGCAGCAAAGACAGACATGACTGTTGACAAATCTCATGTTCCTACCAGGAATCTTGCAGTAGTTAGAGTCTGCCTTTAAGATTCACAGTCTGCAATAAAGTGGTCAAATAAGCAACCCAGTGTTTTGCTTCAGATACAGAGCAATTATCTAGTTCAGAAAAGAAAGGAAAAGATGTATTTTATTTTTCAAAGTCAATATAATTTAAAATTGGTATTATAATTTTTGAATGCTTGATATAGACAGTACTCAATCTTTGATGAGGAAGTAGTTAAAAAAAATTTATTATTTCATCTGGCAAGACAGTGAAGGAAGTTAAAATCAACATACAACCTGAAGCCCATTGTTTATAAGAATAAAGGATCCAGTAAGCTGTATGCAGTCAACAACACTTAGTATAAAGATATTAAGAAAAATAAAAAGATCAGTGATATCTGTGAGATTCTAACAGGTGGAAAGCTGCTTTCTGGAGTAAATTTAACTTGAAGGCTTTGGGGGGTTTCCTCCTAGATGAATACTCCATGTGGCCACAGGATAATCATCCTGTTTCTCATTTCTTTATTTCAGTGTTTTGTACAATGTAGGAGATGTATCTGTAAAATCAACTACAACTGAATGAGTTCTGTATAGTAATCAACTTTCACCTACCTTCTTATGATTTGTTGCAATTAATCTGTTCTTAGTACTTATATTCCTTCAGGTTCCATGTATTTACCATTGAATAAATTCTTTAGAAAAGGATCAGCAACAGGGATTCAGAAGTTAAATCTTAACCAGTTATCATAAAGCAAGCAACTTAATATTTCTTCCTAGCATAAATATTATCAAGGTCCTCAGTGAAGGGCAAATACAAAAGGTTCCTTCTGCAGCCTGCAATGCTATTCTGAAAACAGAAGTGTATGACACATTCTACAGCATACTGCAATTGCTGCCATCACAGAATGACTAGGTGAGCGGCAATTTTATAGAAAAAATTCTAAGGGTTATACTGGTTCAGAAATTGGATATGAGTCAACAATATAATGCTGTTGCAAAGACCAATGCATGTACTAGAAAGTATATACAGAAATTATACATTACAGGTATGAAGTAATGATTTAAACCTCTCTGTCCTTTCAAAGCTACTGTTTCTAGAGTACAGTCTAGTTTTGCACATCAGATTTTAAGGAAGCAGACATTTGAAGAAAACAAAGGTTGGTTAAAATAATCAGAGATCCAGTAGCTGAATTTTGTGATGAGAGAAGTGGAGTATGAGCCCATCAGAGATGGCAAGGAGACTGTGCATACACTAACAGGAAAAACAAGAGAGACTGTGAAAGTGCTAGATGTTCCAATGGTAAGGATAACCAACACCACTTCATGCTGCTTGGAGACCACTGGTAACTTTAAAGAACAAGTCATGGTTGTTAAGAATGAAATAGGTCCTGCCTTCTGACAGTGAGGGGAGACAATGATTTTCAAGGTGCTTGCCATCTCTCTTTTCTATGATTTCTCTAACTTTCACAGAATGAATTTCTAATTTATTATTGCATTCGGTTTTTAAATTTTCTACACTGTCTTCGTCTATATTCTGAAGAATATATTGGGTCACTGCAGCACTGCCTACTTTGTCCCCAGTGGCTGGAAATGCACACTAGTACTTCTCTCTTAGGCTTGTAAATTCAGCCTGAAGATGAGCAGATCTGGCCCTACTTCAAACTCTTCCTCTAGCTTGGAAAATTGGTGAGTGATGGACAATGTGTTAACAAGCCACTTTTAACTGAGAATTAGACTTAAATCTCTACTCATCTGCACTAAAATGCTAATTCTCCTTTATTCATTTGCACATCTTAAGGATTCAGTGCATAAACATGGTACCATTTCTTCAGCCAAAGTGTCTTATGTCGAGCAAGTAATAGTACATCAACAATCTTTTTCTGACAGTCACACTCTGCTGGACTTCCCAAATGATTTAGTGAAGCAACTGAAATGCAGCTGTGCACTTCAAAAAAAAAAAAAAAAAAAAAAAGTATTCAGTTTCTAAAAACGCCCAAGAGAGGACAAATGCATTACCAAAAAAATGACTGCAACTACAATTCTTTGATATACATCCCTGTATTTTCAAGCAAGTGGTTCAGCAGGTTTCAGGAGAATATCAGTAGTACTAAAAAGGTTTGACCACATAAACCTGGTCTGTACCAGGTCTGTACATTGTTCCATTCGATATAGGCAAGCCTGTCTATCAAAGTCAGAGATGGAAGTCAGAGGTAACTTTGACTGCAGAAACAATGAGATGGTGGAGTTCAGGATCCTAAGAGGAGGGAGCAGGGCAAAAAGCAGGACCACAACCCTGTCTTTCAGGAGAGGAGACTTTAAGATCTACAGAGTCTGCTTGGAAGAATCCCGTGGAATACAGCTCTAGAGACAACAGAGGCCCAAGAGAGATAGCTGATATTCAAGGATCACATTATCCAAGCTCAAGAACCAAGAAAGGTCCGTCCTGACAAGTACAAAATCAAGCGAAGGCAGCAGGAGGCTTGCATAGAAAAGCAAGTTACTCGTGGCTGAACTCAGACATATTGAGGAAGGTGCAAGAGGTGGGTGGTTGACCCAGGAAGAAAATAGATAGAAGCTTATCCTCACTGGAAGGAGGACAATGTTAGGAACCACTTAAAACAAATGGACTTACATATGGGGCCTGATGGGTTGCACCCGCAAGTGCTGAGGGAGCTGGCTAACATTACTGCAAGGCTGCATTGATTACCTTTGAATGGTCATGGTGATTGGAAGAGGTTCCTGAAGACTATAAGAGAGAAAATATTACTACTTTCAAGAAAGGCAAGAAGGAAGGTCTACTGAACTACAGGCAGTCAACATCAGCTCAGTCCCTGGGAAGGTGATGAAGAAAATCCTTCCGGAGATTCATAAACCTCCAGTATCAAATACACAAAAGACAAAAAGGTGACTGGGAGCAGTGAGTATGGATTTACGAAGGGGAAACGCTTAAGTAACCTGATGGCCTTCTACTTAGCTAGCTAAATTGGTGGATGAGCGGAGAGATACCTGCACAGATCTTTTGCATGTAAAGCATCAAGTTCCAGGGAATTTTCTCTGCTCATTAAGGATCCTAAAGCACCTAAGCAGAAAATAATGTTTACCACTTTTGTTTTGTTCTTCAGAAGCTCCAAATATTCCATGGAAGTACTTTTCAAGAAATAAGCTATAAACGTTAGATTGAGTTAATAGGATATCATTCTTTGATATTAAGGTAAAATAGAATCTGACAAATAAGATATAAGAAAAGGGGATTTTTGCTTTGGGCCTACTCTAGACATGAATTGAAGCAGTGCTGTTCACCAGATACAAATGCAGAGTCCAAAGGCTGTAAAACATGATAAGCAAATGAGGGGAAAAGTGTTCTACATCAGATCACTTTCTAACACACAAAATCTCTTCAGTTTGATCGAGCCAATAATCTGTGTGTTAAAGTCACAGTGTTTCTAATTTGTATTAGCAAACCACTGCCAGTTCCTGAAAGAGTATAGAAGGTTAATGTTCCATGCACCGTTGGAGTGTCTCAAATGTGTCCATTGAGAATTTACTTTTTAAAAGAAAATTGGCATCGTATCTTCTAAAAACATTAGCTACAGAAAAAGCATAAATTATCTCTTCTGTGTTATAGTCAACTGCTCTTTTGGATCTCAGCTGGTGCACTCAAGTTTTTTATCAGTCTGATTGGAAAAACTGTGGCAAATGTGCAAAGCAGTAAGTTTAGGTACAGCAGAAGCTGCAGTTGCAATTTTCTTAATTAAGAGATACTGATTTTATCTGCATGATTTTGGATGTGTTTTAAAGTGTTGATAAAAAATTTTCTTGAATCAAAAAGTTTTTTTTTTAAACTGGGACAAGATGTAAGCAATATAATCATATTCCATTGTTTATAAGCCAACTCTTATGAAACAAAAGAAGAACAATATTCTAAATGCTCAGTTTACTTCCAAGGAAATCTGCTGGAGGCATGAGGAAAGATGAATCTATCATTTAGATTGGTAAATCTAAATTTAAAAATCTAAAAATTTTTAAATCTAAATTTAGATTAGCACTCCTTTGAGTGCTAAATTAATCCTTATATGGTTGATGCTGTTCTACCTGAGATGCAAACTTACAGAGAAATAAAGGACCAATGATGCACCTAACCACTCCTGCTTCCTAAAAATCATAAGCCCTTTTCCTTTACCACATACACATTTATTAATGTAGGAGTAGTGGGAAAACCAAGAGTAAAACCACAGAAAATTTTCTCTGCATTTTGAATTTTCCACAAGTTCCTTTTTCTTCTTGTCTGAAACTATGATGCAATGTTGTTGTGCTGTTTAAACCACTGAACAGTCATATTACATACTAGAAATGGTAAATTTCAGTGAGAACCAATCTCGCTTATATATAACTTGTTTTCCTAACATTATCTTCTGGAGTTCTATCAGAAACCGTATACACAAAGACTAGTAGCAATCTTGTCTAGTAACTATAGAAAAGTACAGGAAAGCCTCAAGATTGTTTACAAACAGTTTCTTTCAAAACTTTTCTTACTCTTTGATCAATAGTTTCACATAACCACTGCAACAGTATTATTCATGTAAATACAATATCATAAAAGGTTAGTAATACGTGTCTAGAATAGCAATTCATGTTGTTGAATTTCTGATCATCAATCTAAAGGGTTGTCATTGTAGTGGCAGATTAAATCAGAGTGGAGTTATAATCTCTCTAAACTATTTTCCAAACTGGAAATCTTACTGTGTTGAAAGGGGAAAGGGAAGGGGAAGTATAAGGGGAAGGGAAATTATAGCATAACTGAAAAAAATAATGTACCTCTAAGCCTATTGCCAAGCATCAGTCTGCTCTGTAATTGCATTTCCTGCTGTTGTTGCAGACCAAATTAAAAGTAGTTGGCCACAAAGCACAAAACCCATGGAGACCTGGTGCCATTAGTAATCAGAGGTGATGATTAGTGAGAATAGCAGAGGAGACATTAAATTGTGCTAAGCTGTTAGACACACAGACAAGATACTGGAATGTAGGCAATGTGGGAAGGAAAAAAGCAAGTGAAGCCCAAGTGACAGTAAAAATATTTTCAGCTACAGTGTTTGTATGCAAAGATCACCTGGTGAGTGAAAACCTGGCAGGAGAGTGATTGGTACTGTAGAACTCTCATCATTTAGTGTTTTGTGGTTTTTTTTTGTTTGTTTGTTTTCTTTTTCTCTTATCCCCATTAATTTCCAATGTGTTTTCTTTTTACCTGTTTCTTTTTCTTATTTTGACTTGGAAACTGGTGGGAAGTATGAGATTGACAGATAAAGTGACTGAAGTCCTTAACAGTCTTTCCAACAGTCACAGCATGGGCAGCAACTGAAGACTTCTCCTTGCCTACTGTTTTCTAGTCTGCTCCATCTGTGTTCCAAAGAAATCTAGACTCTTAGAAAGTGAGAAAGTTTCACTCCATTGGTCTAGCTGATCTTTCAAGCACTCCAAAAGAGTATTTACCGTAAATATTGTAGGAACTGACATTTTCTGGATTCAGTTAGCATGAAAATTACATATGAAGGGAGATATCAACATGATAGATGTGGTCAACAAAGAACAAGACAAGAAGGCCACAATCTTCCCTCTAAACTAAAAAGCGATCTTCAGCCTTATCATGAAGGTAGTGCAAAAACTGATGTATGTCTTTGGAACATAGCAAGATATTATTAGATAACATCTTTAATTAATATCTAATAATATTATTAGATAACAAGATATAAATAGCAATCTTTATTGATATCAGTAGGCTGTTAATCCCGTAACGTCTTAGTGCAGGTTGTTAAATGTGAACCATATACAAATTAAAATCATTTAGGTTTTAATTTTTTTTTTCTATCTTATGGAAGATCTCACATTTTTGGCTATTATCTGAACATAGTAAAAGGCAATATAGCAAAATCAGTTTATGTGATTATACCACGCTCTGGCTGTCATCTGTGATATACACAAACTGTAATAGCATGAACAGAATCTCTTTGAGTTCTTCTGGGAAAAAAGTTGTTTCTCTAGAGCAGAAAAACCTGATTTATAAAATTTATCAATCAATAAGAATGGTATAAAATCATTTATAGTATAAATACAGATTTCTGAACAATAGATAGGTTGGGAGGACTTTGCAAGTCACAAAATCAACTTATCCACAACACATAGATTTAGAAGAGATCTATTCTTGCCTTCTTAGATCTCAGAGACAGGGAAATAAACAAATTTTAAGAATAGCTGATAGTTCTTAAGTCATGAAGATAAATATCAAGAAAATAAAATATACCAAAAGGTATAAAAATAAGAAAGGAATCTTAAATACAAGATACCTCCGGGATGAGCTTTGTATTGGGAGTTTCCCAGGAGAAACTGCCTCATCCACTGGAAAGGTTTTCAAAGGCTTACTGTACTGAGTGGGTGGAAAGAGATATTCTGTTCTGCTGTGTTTTACACACCCTTCCCTTTTCTACATTTACCTTGGTTCTTTGCAGTCACCTAACCAAAAGTCAAAAAATTCCTTCAACTTGATATTGAGCTCCCTCTCCCACACATACCAAACTTTGCAATAAATCATGTAGACACACTGAAATCTGTCCAAACAAGTCCCCTCCCAAGTGACACAGGAAGCTTGGAACACCACCTGCCATTGTAGGCAAGATTATTAGAAGCACAGCTACATGCATCATTTAAAATCATTGGCATAAAATCAATAGCTCTAGGAAATAATTACAGTTTTCACCATGACCTTGTCCCCCATGGTACCTCGTCCTCTAGGGTTATTTAATTAAGGTCTAAGAAGGATAGTCTTGTTCAGGGATTTTGCATGAAATTTAACTGATATATAGCTATTGAAAGGCTCCTCCTCCATTCAGAAAAGCCCTTTAGTTCCTTGTCTTTGATTCTAAATAAAGGTGCTTAGAAACCTGACAATACAAGTGTAATTACAAATAGGTTTAATTTATGTTAAGTAATATTTAGGAAACCTTTCTGATTATAAAAGAAGTGAGGTATGAAATGAAGAGCTTACCAGAGTATTAGAAAGGATGTGAAATTTCCTTTGCAAGCTACCTTTGAGAATAAATTTGACTGTTGTTTATATCCTACCTTGGAATAGTGCAGGTTTATCTACTCTGCATTGTTCAAGATGGGTGAACTGAGTAATATCCTGAAGTCTTTTTTCAGCCCTATCTTTGAATGTTTTCTATTTAATAAATAAACAGCTTTCTATAATCACCTAATCTAACTCTACTTTAGTTCTCCCACTATGATCCCAGCATGCATCCAAAATGTGTGAAAATCAAAAGCTGTTGTTTTCTAACTGCTAGATTTATAAACTTCCCTTATAATAGAACATGCAGGCATTGTCTTTTAGTCCTGGACACCAACACTGGCAGTAAAACCTCTGAATTTGGATCTTATATGACACTTAATGATGTTTTATTTACTGTTTGAATTTGAAAGTTCTCACTGACATGGCTTTTTAAGGCCTTCTATTCAGAACAGATGGGATATAACTAAGGTTTAACAGATAAGACTATGTCTATTTCTATCCCTAAAAGTAGAACAGACTTGTTTTTCGTCCCTGAGAAAGTCATTTAAGTTTTCTTAGCTTCTCAGTTTCCCCAAAAAATGTAATTGACTGTTTCTATCTCATGGACATAGCTGAGCATACTGTTGACAGAAAGATCTTTTTCAGAAGAATAAGTGTACAAGGCATTGAATAACTCAAAATCAACAATGAGAGACCAACTCATATATCAAGCCATCACTCAGAATTTTGCACAAGACATGTAGCACACCCAGAACTGTACAGTCACCTTTATATTTAGCATGCCTATCTCATCTGTGCCCATTGTAGCACTGTCTCCTTTGACTGCAAAGTAAACATCATGACTCTCATGGAGGTAGTAAGAAGCCAACCAGTAAGGATTACATAGAAATCCATTCACTACAAGTCTGGAGACAGTGAAGCATACATGACTTGGTGTGTTTCTGTTGTTTCCAATCTGATTAAAAGTATATGAGCTTTCACAAAGGATTTGTTCTTACCAGATTTCCAGCATAATTTTGTCAATTTAAGACACTTGGTAAGTTTAAGGAAGTCAAGGATTTTCCCAAAGCATAGCTACCACGAGACATCTAGAACTTTAGAACAAAATGGCTGGGATTTACCGAAAATTTCAAGAGGAAATAATTGAATGCCACTGGAAATTCACTCTGGCTGTCCCTCTACATCTGCAATTGTGAATCTGTTGAAGTAGGATGAAGCAACTTGAGCTGTGAGAATGGACTTAACTGTTTCATCACTACCACACCATAGTATTTTCACAGGAGCATCTAACAGTTAGCCACTGATGGATAAAACCAAACGAAATTGGCTCAAGGGAGCAGTCTTGGAATACAGGAAGAGAAGAAGCCTTGTGTTGGTGTATAGATGTCAAAAAACAAAAATAACTAAATATATTTATATGATGATTTTTAATAGGATCATCATAACAGAATGGTTTGGGTTGGAAGGGACCACAAAGATTATCTAATTCCAACACCCCGCCATGGGCAGGGATACTTCTCACGAGATCAGGTTGCTCAAAGCCTGTTGCTCAACCTGACCTCAAACACTTCCAGGGATGGGGCATCCACAGCTTCTCAGGGTAACTTGTTCCAGTGCCTCACCACCTTCATAGCCAAGAATTTCTTCCAAATACCTCATCTAAATCTATACTTTTTCCAGTTCAAGTCTGCCCTATCAAATAGCCCTAACACTACAGCTCTATCAGTTCAAATAGCCCTATCACCACACTCTCTGATAAACTGTCCCCCTCCAGCTTTCTTTTGTCCCCCCTCCCCACCTCCCCTTTAGGTACTGGAAGGCCGCTATAAGGTTTCTCTGGAGCCTTCTCTTCTCCAGGCTGAAGAACCCCACCTCCCTCAGCCTGTCTTCATAAGAGAGGTGTTCCGGTTTTCTGAACATCCTCATGGTCCTCCTCTGATTCTTACAGTTCTCCTGAGCTCAAAGTCTTGGAGGCAGAGCACTGCTGTGTTTCCTATACCTGTCTGTGACTATAGTAGAAAATGACTGCAGAAATGTTTTCCAGAAAAAAAAAAAAAAAAAAAAAAGAAAAAAAAAAAGAAAAAAAAAAGATTATTCTTCAAACTGCCCTTTGCACTTTTCTGTCAACATTTTCTGATTCCACAGTCTCTCAGAGGGAAAAGGTAGAAATCATGCTGGAAATACGAGATTCAAATTAGGACAACATTAAAAATAAGAAATGTAATTGAGTTCTAGACTTCATTTTCCAGCAGCTATGATGCCATGGTTTTAAAGATCATCCAAAACTGTAGCTGTATCTATATTAAAATCAAGCCACCTACTCCTAAATGACAAACAGAGTGTAAGGCTTGCTACTAGCTCTGGTTATTTAATGCAGACTGTCACCAGTGAGGCTGATTTCCCTGCCCTGCTCTGTCTTTGCAATGAGGCTTAATAAACACTGACAGCAATTACACAGAAATAAGGTTTTAAACAGTCCCAATTCCATCCTCAGAATGGATAAGATGGCTAATAAATATCCTAAATTACAGAGAAGGCTGATTCTGAAATATAGCCCGTCTCAGGTGAAAACTATGACACTCTGTGTGCTTTCAATACTATTACATATGAGATTCTTGTCTGAAAATCTCTCCCTTAGCTGTATCCAAATTGTACCTTTCACTTTCTGGTTCTAGAGAGCTACGACATGAACTGATCTGTCCTCTGCTGGGAGATAACTCCATTTAAAAATAAAAAATAAAAAAATAACAATAATAGTTGTACACCCAAATGAGGTCACTGTACATGTATAATAGAGAATCACATATGTCATGGGTGATATTCACACAATTCAGTTGAATTCATCTTAGCACATTTAAATAAGGTACAAAATTGTGCACTCATTCTGTTTTACCATTGTTTTCATTTATATAAAATATTATCAATATTATTAAAATGCACTTAAAATGCTAATCCTTAGGTACATTTGAGGGCTAACAGGAAACATACAAATTGAGGAAAGTGGGATTATTGAAGCAAATTGGTGGAGGTTAAGGTGTCATTAAGCAGTACACACTATAATATAAATATCAAGCAATAAACCTGTTTGACCTTCAATTTACTGATAATTCAGTTTTACAAGAATTTTCTGGTATGGCTGGCAAGGTAACAGGTATTTATCTTATGGCCAAAACCTGAACAGTTAGGTCTGTATTGAATTTAGTTTTTAGCTTACCAAAACAAGGGGAGTAGGCAGGAGTAAGAACTGACTTAGAGTTAACTGAGGCATGGTTGACATTACTTAAAAAGCATGAATTACAGAAGTAAATAAAAAAAAAAAAAAAAAAAACCAACAAAAAAAAAACAACGGGAGGCTTATAACTTGAATGCTCAAGGAACTAAAGTAGCAAAAATTGGTAGCAAAACTAAAATAGCAACCAAGCAACGGAATTTAAAGTAACAAAAGGCATGTCAGTAACAAGAAAAGTTTTACACAAAGAGGCTGACATCAAGAAATCCTCATCTGGGAAAGTAAGAAAGATAATTACTAAATCTGAATAAGTAACCAGAAAAGTTATTGGCAAACTTTTTCTAAGTTCTATGTCTGTAAAGGTATAAACTGCTTTCCCTGCAATTTCAATGTTTAAGTGATTAATTTTGCTGAAGGTTTATCAGACAAATTAGGCTTACCAACAAGTGGTAGATGAAGTCCACTGAAGAAAAGAAGCTATTCCTCACATCATGTAATGTACATCCAATCAAGAAAGAAAATTCAAAGTTATTCAGTGGAAATACTTGCAAGAGAAATGGTCTGATGAAGGTAATGTTTAGAAGAGATTTCATAAGGTATTGAAACTATGTATACAGGTTTCATAAAATGTATGTGATATCTTCATACACACATGCATATGTGTACATATGCATATATACACACACAAACACACACAAACACATCACCTAGTTTTGCAGCACTTCTACTTACATTTCACCATTCCAAGCTGTCCCTTAGTTGCATAATCAAGATTTAGGTATGTGCATACACCTGGGTTTTCCCAGCGTCGTTTGTCCAGATCCCTGACCAGAACTCAATGAAGTGTTTCAGCACATAGACTACTTTATGGTACCATTAGACACCTCACTAGTGTGTATTTTGGGACTGTCCCTCCATGCAACCTCTCCTAATGATCTAACAGCCTACAAACAAGCAACTGGGGGGTGGGGGGGGGGGGTTGTGTTGTATGTTAAACCTTTAATACAAGCAGAATGCTGTGTCAGCAACAATTCTAGTTTCTCTCTTTGGTGCTATTAGATACACATGGTGAGACTTCATTTCCATCATGTTTATAGTTTCAGCATTGCCTAAGGGAGTTATAAAAACTAGTCGTGCCTGTGTAATTTTTGTGGCATGGCTAAAAGAATAGCCTTGAACTCTGAAAATGATCTCTGGATGTAAAATGGTAATGGGCTATCATTCATTCCTTTCTTTTCTGGCTACATCAAATAACACTTTGGTATTTAGACATAATCCACAATGTATAAATGCTGAGTAAGAGAGATAGAGGGAAGCTCTCTCAGTCTGACTGTAAATTCAAACACAAAGGGAAAAAAGGTCGCCAATAAGAATACAAAAATTATCCTACACCCTGATCCCCCCTGCTTTGATTTGTTTTTTGAAACTATTAGATCCCCAAAATTACACAGCTTCTCTCAATAGGAGGCAGCACCTGAGATGTGAACAGATTATGACAGTGCCATGTATTTTACACCAAGAAAGAAAAGGAACATCGAATGAGTATTTATGATGACCTGTAAATGGCAAGGCGGTACAGGGCAGAATTTGATACTGCTTTTTTCAATTTTACACAGTGTAACTCCTCAATAACTGCCCTTTACACAAGGCATGACATAACAGGAATAGCATATCACTGCCAGGCAAGGTAGACCTATGGTAGAGCTGGAGATCCACAACCCTAGGTTGCTGCTGGGGCAGGGACTGATGGCCCTGGGCTGAGCTGAAATGGAACTCCTAGTCCCATGGTCAGGGACTGGGGAAGATGGTCAGTGCCAGTATGGGCTGTTAGTGTCCTCAAGGCCCTGACATTATGCCACACAATGTAAGAAGTCTTCATCCTTTCACCGTGCTCTTAAAATTAAAAGCTGAAAAGTTAGGTAGAATTTTTTTTTTTAAATATAAACAACTTTTTTTTTTTCCAAGTCAAGGGATAGTATATGTTTTAACTCCTCTTTCTGATTTTCTCCATCTGAAAAACAGTAACTACAGTTCTTTAAGTTTATGTAATATGACAGAAAATTTAAGGGAATCTTTTTATGAATACAAATTTTGGGTGAGGGAAATCAGGAATTAGTTCCAACAATTTTTATTAGTGTGTAACTCTGCTATGAAGACAAAATGTGTATTTACAAAATACGCAGAGATTCACAACCTTAAACATTATATTTATAGCTAAAGGTGGCAGAAAGATAAGCAGTAGGACAACTTTATATCCTACCAATGTGCAGTTAAAACTTGAGCACTCCTCAAACATCAGACATGTAATGTAATTTTTGACTTGTTTAATGCTTGTGATTTTCAAAAAATATTTATATTCAAATCACTGAAAAGGCGTCAGTGGATCCTATAAATGACTGTATTCTTTTTTTTTTAGAACATCCTGTCCTTTTTATTTCTTGATATTATAGATGAAAGAGTTGTGTCTAGATCTAGCATCATATAAGATAGAAAAAGGACCATTCTCACTGGGTGCCCTATTAATGACAATTTTTCATTCTAATGAATCTGTAGCCACCTAAGATTTCACAGCCATCACTCTGCAGCACTTAATGGTCACCTGGAACTTCATTAACACGAATAGGAACCAGACCTCAGTGCTCTAAAATCACAAGCACTTGTCACAGAATATAAGGAAACAAATATTATTACTGTTATTACCATAGCAGCCATGACAAAGCTAAGGAGTTCTGAGTCCATCTAATAACAGGTGGTGAGTATTTACACTTGTTAGTTTGACTCATTATTGAATGAAATATAATTGTATATACTTAGAATAATATTGTAACAGAGATTTTGAGATCTTAAACTGTCATTTAAAAGGAGTATTTGTCTTGCTTTTAGTAATCCTGAGGCCTATAAAAGGGATTTTAATGGATTTTTATTGAACACATTTGCATATTTCTTCCCAAATCTATGCTGTTGCATAGTCAGATGCAATTTAAACTCGCTGACAGAGCAAATCAAACACGGCTAAGAACATTGATTCACCATTGTGTAGTTGGACAGGACACCCCTACAAAGTGACTGACTGTCAGAAAACTGACAGATGTAAATTTGTTTTGAAAATTAATTTTGGTATGCTTAGTCATAATCTGTAGTAAGCAATTATTGATTTGAAGTTGAAAAGTTTACATAAAAGTAAAAACGAAATTAGCTGGTTGCTCACAAAAAACTTCTCTATTGATATAAATGGAGATCAGAAGGTGAGAAAGAAGGATGAGAAAAAAAAAAAGACATAAAACACTGACTATACATGCTTCAAAAAAATAAACATAAAAACAAAAGCAAACAAATAAACAAAATACCTTTGAAGAAACCAAAGTCCTGCCTTCTTTTATCATTTATTTCCTGTACTAGGCACAGTTATGAACACTTCTACATAACTTAACTAAACCCTCAGAATGGAGGAGTGGTGCCCACTCTGAATGTGTGTATGAATCAGAAACTAAAATGCAGAGCTTATTATAGAAGAACAGATGAGGTGGCAGATTTTGTATGGATGGATGCTGTGAGTTCATGTAAAAAAACAAAAACAAAACAAACAAACAAACAAAACAAAACAAAAACACCACCACTAGTCTCTGTGCAGAAATAATTAAGGAATAGGCAGGACAGATATTCCTGCCCTATGCAGTTGTAGTATTTCTTATCTGTAGGAGAAAGAGAATGAAAGAGGAAGTAAGACCTTTGACCTGTCAGAATTATTCTCCCATTTATATTCTATTTATTTAGGCAAGGAAAAATCAAACAAAGAAACAAAGGAAAAAACAAAACAAAACAAAACAAAACAAAGAACTATTCATTTCTTTTCTTGAACAGTCTTATTGTCCTGAACAGTCCTGTTTATTTTCTGTACAATATAGATTGTACACATTGATCCAGTCACAGTGTATCTAAACCCAGAGTCTACAAAAATGCTATCACATTCACCTTCTAGATGAGGAACAGGTTCTAATTTTTTTTAATTTAAATTATTTTCTAAGAGTGTCAGTCCTAAAAGAGAGCATTTCTATTTCTGCTTAGCACTCAAAATTGTAAATGCTTATCATGGTTTCTCATGCTTCTGAACTGACAGTGCTGAATAACAGATCTATACAAAACTGAGAATCAGTACAAGTTTTTCTCCTATGGAATTACTTATGAAGTGCCATGATCTAAAAATGCTACATCTGCAGGGTATAAAATCAGTTGATTTCATAAGCTATTTCCATCCCTTATCTTTTCGCCTGACAATGCTAAAGTGGTAACAATCAGTTTTAGTTACCCCGATGTAGTTTTGAAAGTCAAACATCAGAAACTGATTTCAAAACTACCAAATATAATTCTAAGCAACTATCTGAAGGAATCTTTTTGATTCTTCCTGATATGAGCTGAATTAAATTCATAATCAAGGCAGAACACTCCTGACTGCAGATCAGAAAGAACATGATTAACTATATTTTACTGATTTTTTTTCAGTATGTCACATTTTCACCCATGCATGATAAATTATTGTTATGTCTAACCACAGGTATGGTTGCTCCTGGAAATATGCCCACACAACCTAAAATTGTATAGAACAAGTAAAGGAAAGTCTTTATTTCTTTTCTATTTCCCCACTCTGCATATCGTTAGTTGAAGGTATACATAAGGTTCTTTTTTCCCTAGAGCAGATACTAAAAATAAAATAATTATTTTTATCAAACATAAATTTTAATGTAGTACCTTCACACTGACCTCATATGTTTTTGTATTAATTACATCATTACATCTCACAAGCATTTTATGCTTTGGGGAATTTTAATTTGAAACATACTGCCCTCGGTATACGTTGTTGTTTTTTTGTTTCACTTTGTTTTCTGGATAAAAGGTTATAATCTGTTCTTTAGCCTGTATACTGATACTCTAAGAATCAGCATTAAAAAAAAAAAAAAAAAACTAATTTCCATGAAAACATGGTTCCAGAGGTATGTCTGGTTTCCTGCAAAACATAGTACCAGCAAGCAGAAAATATGATGATAAACTGACAACATAATGTTTGTATCTACCATTTTTTATAAAACTATTTAAAAACTCAAAGATTTCTGCCTTTTATCATGGAGTATATTTTTTTACAATAAAAAGATCTGCATTTCTTCTACAAAACATTTTCAATACACTCATCATTATAGAGTCTTAATTAGATACCCTTTCTCATTTTTATTACACTAAAAGTTATTAAATGTAAATTTGGATACCACTTATCTCTGTTTTAGCTACAGATTTGAATTTGGCCAAATCTTACTGCCTATAAACATATAAAATCATTGTGCCACAACAGTAGGTGATAGATGAGAAGATTTCTTAAGAGCCATTTCAAACTAAAGCATTAGCCAGACAAGACAAATGGGTGTATTTGCACTTATAGACTCAGAGATGCCAGAAAGAATCATAATACAACATAATTATACCTTTGTCCACAATAGCTCTGCAAATGCACTTCATTTCCAGTAGTCACTGCCCTCTGTTATTCTGCACCATGGTTCCCAGGCAGCTGTGTACCCTAATGCTGTGAATGTGAATTTACCTTCAAAGCAAAAACTACCATTCGTTCTGAACTCTGCACAACAAAACAAAGTAGGAGAAAAGGTCACAAAATTCATTTCCTGAATACATACCTAAGCATGTATCCAAATTTGAAAGACTAGTGCATTGCTTTTTTCTTCCTCTAAATAATCATGTTCTGGACCGTTTATTCTGACAGGTCTTTAATATATGAATACAGATGAGGGAGCAAATGATAGATAAGAAATTTAAGAAAATATTTTTGAAGGAATATTATTTGTTTTGTGGTCTTTGAAGAGCATCTGACAGCAAGCCATGCTACATGGCAAGCCTGACTTGCAGCAGTATAAAGAAAGCAAAGTGGCCCTGAAAACATTATTGGAAAGGAACACCTGTGAACTTATGAAGGTTGATCTTTGATGAGTAGAATTGGTCCTGGAGGTAAGACTGGTAATTACAGATCTTGAGAAGGAGCAGGGGGAAAATGGCTCATTTATTTCTTCACTGAAGTGTGTAAAATATATTTGTAATTACAATGAGCGTTGAAGAAAACAGAGAGCTTTGATTATCCAGAAAAGAAAAAAAAAAAAAAAAAAAAAAAAAAAGGTGTTTTTTCTTAAAAAGCATCTCTTCATTAAAAACAGATCATATTTCAGCAGGACTAAGATGTGTGGAAGAAGAGATACTACAATACAGAAGCCAATTCTCAGTTCTTGTCCCTGAATGGTGAAGTTTTCTATGACTCTATGAACAGGTTGCCCAGGGAGGTGGTGGAGTCACTGCCACTAGTGCTGTTTAAGGAAAGGTAGCGTGTGGTACTTAGGAACATGGTTAAGTGGGTAATATTGGTGTTAGGGGGATGGTTGGACCAGATGATCTTGGCATTTTCTTCCAACTTTAATGATTCTATGATTCTAAGTTCTGAAGTGCTAACATTCTGAGTAGCTTTATTTTGTATCTGTTTCTCCTTATTTTAGACCTTAAATCAAATGCTATAAGAAAAAATCTCTAATTTATTTTCCCTCAGAGTTTTAGCATTCTTCTTCTTCTTCTATCAGAGAAATTTTGTTTGTTTGTTTGTTTTGTGTGTTGTTTTAAATATAGAAACACAGCGTTCAGTGATACTCATTCTACCAGACAGTAAAACATCTGGGAGTTTGTTTAAGGATTTATTGTCATTATACTGGAGAGGCTGTGTATTACTTGAGTAATAAAAGAAGGTAAAATAATTGAACTCTCATCGCTTACTGTGAAAAAAGACAGACTTGAATCAAAAGCAATCAATCAATCTTCCCACTGTCGCCTTGGCCCTTCAGTCTGTAAGGCTACAGTTTTTACTCAGTCCTGCAAACCAGTACAGCTCTGCACTGCTATCAGCAATCAGCTCCTTAAATAGAAGCAGGGAGACTGAAGAAACACATTTAAAAAAAAAAAAAAAAAAAAAAGGAACTTTTAATCCTGTAATGAGTAATTCATCAGCTTCCAGTCTTAGTTTCCACACACACAGATACACCCTGCAGGCAAAGGACAGGCACTGTTTGTCGGCTGGTGATAGGCTGTGATTTGGAACCATATTGTTTGCCATCCTTTAAGGCATTAATAACAACAGCTTTTAATTCCTGGCTTTTTACAAGCAGCAGCATGTTGTATTGGTCATTGAGTTTAGACCTCTTAGCACTGCTCAGATATTTGCTAAGTGAGTTGCGGTTTTATTCTGCTTACGAGGTGTCTCTTAAGTCATCAGCCAGATACTTCCTGGCACAGTTCCCTCAACAGGGCTAATGAATTATGACAGTTCATCTCAAATTGCCCAGCTCAAACATTTAAATGTCCACCGCAATCTACCAATGAACCCATCTGACTGCCATTAGGGATCAGGGGGAGAAGCTTATTAATACACATAAGATTTGGCAGCATGTCAGACCTGATCTATCACAACAGCTGAGATAATACACTTGTGCCTCTTCCCCTATCCTGTGGTGAGAGAAGAGGAGAGAGCACCGGCAGTGTAGTGTCACCAGGGAGGGCACTGGTGCTATCCAGCTTTGCTGCATCTCACTCTATCTTCCTACACTTCCTTATGTGGTACTTTGAAGAGTATCCATTTCTTTCAGCAGAGATGTTCTAATCTTTGCAAGATGTGAAATACACTTATAAAAATGTATTTTCTGGAAGTAGGAAATCTACAGCACGTTGGTTAATTAAACATAGTACTTATCTGATTTCCTTTTCTGTACCATAACCATGGCAGAACAATGGGAGCTACTAACAAGCTTTTAGCTTAGTTTGCTAAGGCAATTTTTTTTCAGTCAAACAATCTAAGTGTTATCACCACAAAATAGCTGGAGAACAAAATTAAATGTCCTAATATGTAGCTCCAGGTAGCTACATTTTTCCCTGAAAAGCCTCAAGAAGCAATTTGGGATAAAGGCCTTTTCATGTTGGAAAAACATTATTGTATCTTTGGTACTATCTCTGTTTAAATATATATCCTATACTATGAACTATTACTTATAATTTAAGACTCATGCTTTATTTCCAATCCAAGTGAAAAACAGTTTTCTCAGAAGAAGCTACTGTGACCAAATCAAATTCACTTTTTTTTTTATTTTTTTCCTTTTTTTTTTTCTTATGGCAGGGGTAATATCCAGTAGAGAGAAACTTTTTGATAATAGAAATGTCTCTGGAGACACATAATGGGAAAGAAGGCATGTTACAGCTCATTTACTTATAGCAGTTATGTGTTAAATTGCGGATGAACTAAAATAGACTATAATTCTTTGAAAAAGGCAGCAGTGAAAGGGTTTGGAAATCTATCCCAACAGAATTGCTCTTTGAGTTAATATTCTATGGCTCAGAATAATTATCCATATTATTGATCCTGCCTGTGTGGTATGGGCATCCACACAGCACCAAGTAATGCTCATAGTCTTCTCCAAAAGACTAAAACTTGGAGTGGAGCATGCTATTCACAGAAGGGATATGAAGAAGATTTCTTCAGTCAGCTTGCAATTCATTTTCCATCATGCCAGCACCAGTATAGAAGTTGGAAAAACATTGTCAAAATGAGAAAACAACTGTGTAAGATTTGTTTGCCATTATCAGCCCCTTACTTGAGTCATTCCCTCAACAAACTGCCACAAGTTTTAAATACAGAGACAGAAGAGAAATATTTTGAGGTTTTCCATTGGGATGTGAAAATCATAACATTAGCCCACATCACCAAGTGCATGACAAGGCTAGGTCAGCTGATTTAAGTTTGCAGTGACAGCATGTTTTTGAAATAAGTTTCTCACTTAACCCAGTTTATCTTGTATCGGTTCAGTTTGCAGGCAAATTTTGATAAATGTTAAATGTATTCTTTGGGAAGGGAGCTAAACCAGAATCTCTACTCTGAGTATGCACCATTCTCCAGCCCTTCCTGGAGACAGCAGGCTCTCAAACAAAGACTGGTCTTTTGGACAGTTTCAATGCATAGACTGATCCGATGAACAAAAACGGATCTAGTCCCAGGTGAGACTCCCAAGCTGTCTGAAATGCCGGTGAGTAGGAGTGTCAACATGTTCTGCTTTTGTCTACTCATTTACTAGCACTGCACCAAATCACTAGGTAGTATAGATTTTCACTGAGATTTTCACTGAGAGCTTACCTGTAACTCATAACTAAATACAGCAAACACCTGCTGTAATAACAGAAGATGTCACAAAATTACTCATTTTAATCCATAGTTTCTGCTGTTCTTAAAGAAAGTTATCATCCTCCAATAGAAGGTGGGTATTTCTATTAAAAGGGCAAGGGTAACAGTAATGAAAGAATTCCCAGACATGACTTCTATTTGCAAGCATTTGAAAGCTATTTCAAAACACAGCAAAATTATTTGCCTTCCTGAGCTTTAGAATTCTTTTATATCCTTCTTCTTTTTTTTTTTTTTTTTTTTTTTTTTCTCCCCAAATTTCTCTTACTTATCCCCATATTGTATTGTTTTTCTCAAATGGCAGAAAAAAAAGGCAGTCCTCCTGCCTTTTTGTCCTTTGTAGGTAAAGCTGTCTATTTTGTCCTCACCCCAAGTGTGAACCTACAGGACTCCCATAATAGGTGAACCAAAGTATTAACTGAAATATTTACACACTGGTTTGAAGCATCAGTAACCTATCTATTTTGTCCTTAATATAGTCAAAGAGACAGCACGTTCCTGAAGGGGTATTAATGTCATTCAGCTTCTTTCCTTTTAGCAGAATTGATCTGATTTCACACTGCTTTAACATTGAAAGTAACTGCAACTGGACATGTCCTGTAGGAGATACTTGCTGGGTGACCGGTTCTTGGTATGTGAGTGATTTTCAAATTGGTTTAGAGTGCTTTGGTTCTGGTGACAAGTGCTGGATCTGCATTCCTCAGAAATTAACTATTTATTTATCTGCTAAATTTAGGGCACAATGATAAAATGATTCTAGCCACTGTTTCAGTGGGTTCATTTACAACAATGAGACTTTACAGTCATCAAGCATATATTTAAATCCTTTTAAAGCTAAGAAAATAATTATTTTTAATAAAGCTTTGAAGAACAGGTACACTTTCACCCATTTGTCCCCTAACTAAAGCCAACTACATAGTTACATATCTTTTTATGAAGACAAATTTTGTTCTCAGTTGCTAGAGAAAGGGATGCATGAAAAATATCAGTTGCTAAGTTTTCATGAAAGTAGCAGAGAGGCAAAGAAGATGATTGTCTTTGCACAATCATACATGAAGAAGCAAAGAAACAGATTATTGTGTGAGTCAACTAAGTTAAAATCTGTGGGAAGAAAGGAGAAAGTACCTGTAACTCTGTATATGAAGGGCAAAGTTAGCAGGAGAACAAAGGCTAGGATTCTCCTCAGCAGATTAACTGACAAAAGATCAAAATTCATATATATTGACACAGAAAAAGAAGAAAAAAAAAAAAAAAAAGGAGAAAAAAAAAAAAAAAAAAAAAAAAGATGAGCACAGTGCACTAGGTTTAGTGAATTAGCCATTACTGAATAAAGTAGCTCTCAGGCAGGAAAATCTGAATTAGGTATATGTTCCATGCAAATTATGTATAAATATCACATACGTACACATCCATATACACATATATACACATCTCCTTCCAAATGGGAATAAAGACTTGTCTTTTAGAGTAGGATCCCATGGATTATTTGTTTCTTGCAAATAAAAATAAATAAACATATTTTCTTATGACTCGATTCCAGCTAGGGTTTTGCTTCAAAACCTTTCACATAGGCAGTAGCTCACTTTAAGGTCATATTTATGGTTCATATCTCTGATGTTTTGTCCGAAATCCAATCATTTCTACAGCTCATTAATGAATTTGATGGTCTACTTCATGTAAAACTACTAGTTCACCTTTTCTCTTATGACTGTCATCTTAAATGAAGTTATCAACAAGATTTTTTATGTGTTTTCTCCATCTGCACTCTAACCAAGACATTTAACTATAAATTTCTTGAGTCATGGTGGTACAAACAACATTTACCCAACTTCACTAATATAATTGTTAACTCACATTACAGACTCTGTCTTATGTTCCTTGACATAAGAACTGTGGTGCTTTTTTGCCCTTTCTGCATACTGTGTCCAGCACTGGTTTTGATTCTTCTTTCTGCTGTAGGATTGCTCTGTTCAATCTGTGATTGCCTCTTTTTCAGATCCAGAGATAAGCCCTTGTATAGCTCACTGCAGTAACATCAGACAGCACCCTTCAGGATCTTCATCTAGCAATTCCAGCATCACAGAGAGTTCACTCACTGGTGGAAGTTATGAGCCACTCGTACATTTATACATGTAGAACAGATTCTCAGAAACATGAGTGATAAAAGGCTCCTTCCAAGGAAATGAGGCCTTCTGTGATCTCAGCCCGTTATGTATCAAGTTACAAGGAGAACAAGCCTAAGCTGGTATTCACTTATCTAATACTTGGGTATGTCTACTTATGGCTGGTTACCATTCTGATGAGATACTCTTGCCACTCTAGGCAGGCAGAGCTCTATTTCATATCTCAACAATGAAAGTGCAAAAACATTTAATTCAATTTTTCTCTGAAGCCAGTATCAGAGAAAAGTTTGAATAATGCATGTGCCTTTAAACCATGGCCCCATCACTCATCCAGTTCTCTTTCTACTTTGCTTCCGTTTTCCTATCTCATTTTGAATCAGAACAGATTATGCATAAGGCATCTTCAAGCAATGCAAACTATTTGAGAATTTAAACAAAGTCCTCTAGCTTAATTAGTTGCTAAATACATTTTTTCATGTTGCAAAGGAAGTTTATGACCATGCCAATAACTGTCATTTAGTTATAAATTCCTTGACTTGTGGTGGTACAAGTATCATTTCTCTGACTTTATTAATATAACTGTTAACTCACACTGCAGACTCTGCAGAAAAGGTTATGAAAGGAATAGCATCTTTACTGCATTCACATACACATGATACACAGCTAATGACTAAGTTTTAAGCTTGTTACAGCTTCTCTGAGAACCTTAACAGGAAAAATCCTTAACTGATAGAACACCTAGGAAATTCTTAGCACTGCTATTCTGCTTGGAATGGAAATCCATCAGAGAAAGTGATTTTAAAAGCAAGGAACTGATGAATAATTCAGTTTAAAAAAATAAAAAAATAAAAAAAAAAAAATGATGTCAGTAACTGAAGAGACAATGGAAGAACTAGTAGTCTTTTTTTTCATCTTCTGTTATCATGACAGTGGAATGAACAGAGGTCACATCAACCCTATACAAAATAACTAACAGTTTCAGATAAATTAAAATGGGAGCCCTTTTGGCATAGCACCAAAATACAACAAGGGCAATACATTTTAAAGTGACAAAATTAAATACTTTTTGTATGACAGATAACCTGTAGAGATTTAGGCTACAAAAATTGTGGGAGACAAAAGGTTATCAGGTCTAAAACCATACATAAATCGATTTATATAACAACTGCTAGATACAGGATTAAGTCAGAATTACTTCACTTTCTATCAGTAAATGAAATTACCCTGTCCAAGTTAAGTGTGTGTGCTCATGTGTGCATGCACATGCTCATGCTTGTGTGTTTGTGTGTGCAGATCTGTGTGCATATGTATAATGGGATAAAAAGGAAGTGAATGGAATTAATAGGATATTTACCTCGATTTTGACCTCCACATTCAGTCCTTTTATCTCTTTTTTCAAATATTCTGATGTCTGAAGCAGTTTTATTTAGACTTTATAACTCTTTGGAATATAGAATACATTTATATAATCTAATATTAACATATACATAACATATACATAATCTAATACATTTACTTAATCTAAATTTCACAGCAGACTTCTCTTATAGAAGAAAAAGGCTAGAAGTATTTCCCATGGCTTTATCCTGTGGCTTTACTTCTGATTTTTCCACCTTTGACCTTTTTCAGGTCATTTTTCCCCGATGTTTGGAAATGCATCTTTCAAATACTTAGGGGTGAGATGGGCCTGAAGAAAGATGTATAAGGATTTCAGGAGAACTTAAAAAACATTCTAGTGATATTACTGCTGCCAAAATCCTTTAGCAAATGTAAGTGTTATTTTTACTTTTCCAAGGAATACTTAATGAGCATCAAATATTCATAGAGGATAGATAATATTTAAATGACATATTGAAATGATTAAAAATGTGCAACTTTGATAGTGATTACTACATTAAGGCCTACAATACATTTTCATTAGGCACAAACTATCTCCAAGGTGATATCAAGAAAAAAAGATTTCAGAATTCTTTGCACTATTCATAGGGAAGATCACATCCTAGCCTCCATTTTCAGGATGAAGAATTAGGGTTCAAGTCAGTAGTTCATAAGATAAATTGGTAAGGTAAATCAAGAAAAGGTCCACTCAGCCCATCATTTACCCTAGCTTATGTTCCATTTGGCTAGCCTTGACATTAGCCTCTTCCTCTGTAATTAAACAGCAGATATCCCATTCTCAGTCATGATTCTATTCTGACAGGTCAAATACCATTTGGATATGAGATAACAGGAAATGGTAGAGGAGATATGATGTAGACTGTGTATTTAAACAGTGTTTTTATATGCTCTTTCCTAGGATAATACAACTCTTTTAAAGGTGTCTTTGTGATAAAATGTAACACTCGCATTTTCTGTAGAAAAATATGTTGGAAACTGCTCCACTGACAAGCATATTAATTTTTCTGCCTATATTTCTTCTCTTATTTCTATCAAATTAGTGCATTGAAATGCTCTAGAATGTTATTGTGAACCCTGGAGAATTGCCATGTTTCCAAAAATCTAAAGTGCTTGAAGGTACAGCTGCAAAAATCAGAAGTAGTCTAGGAGATGTAAGATCTTTCTTCAATATGCAGAACTACAGGCATGCTTATTTATATGACAGAACCCTCAATAATTGATACTATCTACTTAAGAAAATGATTGTAACTGACTAAATACTGTGAATTAATAAGCATAAGTTGGAAATGCAATGAAAGTTAATTTGTTTCAGTTGATAATTAATTTATATTTCCTCTGTATCACCAGGTTTACTGCTGTTTTTTGATTATTTTTTTTTTCTTTTTTTAAATAATGAAATAAATAAATTAAAAATATATATATATCTAATCCCATTAGGATAATATCTTCTGTGCTAAAGTTATGATTGAGAAATAAGAAGAAAAAATAGATGATTAAAGTATTAGATTAACAAAGCCAAACCAGGTTTACAAAATCACAACCTCCCAAATTACCAAGGATTATACATACTTTAAGTAAAGTTTCTAACAAGCTTCCTACAAAGTTCAGTTTTCTGTTTTTCTTCTCTTTCTTTCTTACAAATCTAAAACAAAACACTGAGCTCAAAAACAGCTAATCCTGACTTTATCTTGCTCAACCACACATTCAAATTATTCTAGACTCTCACCTATCATGTCTATGTATAGCTAAAGTAAGGGTAGAAATGTTTGCTACTTTTAAATATTAATTTTTAATGAGAGAGAGGAATATCAGGTTTACCCAATTCATTATATGATTTACATAAGACAGAAGTTCTGAATGAGGCTAGGAGATTTAGTTGACTATTTTATTAATTATTGGAGCACAGCAAACATCTTATCTGGCTTAGAATTATCTTAGAAGTGTTTACTTCCATTGTTCAGTAAGCCAAAAGGAAGAAGGGACAGTCTCTAAGTTTATAACCCAATTAACATCTTTTGTTTTACGAAGCACGGACAAGTTGTTCTACAATAATTTTCACCAGCTTCTAGTAACTTATCTGAGATGATACAGGAATTGCAATCACTTTGGAAAAGCAACAGTGTTTTTTCATCCCCTGTGGAATAGAAGTGTGGGGGGAACAAAGGGTAGGGTAGGGTAGGGTAGGGTAGGGTAGGGTAGGGTAGGGTAGGGTAGGGTAGGGTAGGGTAGGGTAGGGTAGGGTAGGGTAGGGCAGGGTAGCTAAAAGAAAGAAAAGCTGATGGTTTCAAGGGACTACAATAAGGAGCTTCCTGTTTGGGCACAATGCAGAATTACATTAGTTGCAGATGATCTATGATCCTGCAAAGACTGTAGAACCACATTAAAAATAATAATAATTAATAATAAACTTATCATTTAGTTTCCCTACTAAATACATGTAAATACATGTAAATACATGTTCATGATTCTTGTTCTCTTTCCAGTCTCTTCCTCATAGAGTAAATACTTCAGGGACTGAGAGATTTACTTTTGTTATCAGGAAGTTTGGCTACAGAATGCCAATTTTTACCATTTTACTAGAATAACTGCAAGATCCTGCCTTACAGTGTCACTTGGACATGTGGTAGAAGTGAGAGTGATGGTAGTTGAAATCCTCATCTACTGAGGAGTTATTCCTTTTTATTAAAGTGATCTTGGTAAATACCCTTTTGCATTCTTGACCACAGGAAAAGCTTGCTTAAGAGTAGCACTGATCTATGGTTGTCACATAAGTCAGACATCATCAAGGTCTTTGATCAGAACAATCAGACATAGTCATACATGAGTAAACAAAGGTTTCCTGTCCCTGTATAAAGTTTCTCCTTCATATACATTTATTTCCCTGCTATAATTCTTGTAAATACACAGTTTAAGTCTTCAGACAAGCACAAGCTGCTAAGTAATGAAACTTAGTGAAAAGGTTGCATGCATTCTGAGATATCCAGGCCTTCCCTCCCATGCAACAGAAAGTTTCTTATTTTAGAGCTCAGATATTATTTTATTTTTTTTTTTAAATGCATGTTTATTTTGAGATATCCTAGGCAAACTATAGAGCGAGTACTGATTTTCTTAACATATGTTGTAAGTCCTGCTGAGGCTGCTGTGACACTGATTATGTAGGCTTAGAACTTCAATCTAACAAAGACAATAAACTTGCAAATTTTGTATTTTTCTTCAATATGCATTAAATGTCTTTGAGATAGTGATTGGTTTGCATAATTGCTAGGAGGTTGACAAAGGCCCACAGTGGTCCACCCAGAATAGTACAGTGCTGTACTCTGAGAGAATTGTAATGCAGAAAGGGAAACGTAATGTCAAATCCTTCCTAGATAGGGAAACTATTAGATGTTTACAGCAAAAGACAGAATACATACAGTCAGGGGAGAAGGAATATTGAATTTCTCTATCACCACCCTTATACAAATAAATCTTTTGGTATCAGCTCGTAAAAAACTCCACTAATCAAACTGATCCAGACAGTTTGATTCCAGTCCAGAGGGACAGAAATCTCTTCATGTCTGGGATAATCATCAAAAGTACTGTCCCCTTAGTGCCAGAAGCAGGATTATTGTTCTGTCATTAACCTCCTATAGAGCTAGCTGGAAAACTGCCAGTTACAGAAAATATTTTCTCATCACCAGGCATAAATTTAGCATTCTGTAGATAACAGGAATTAGACCAAGAGATATAGCTTGCTTCAACAGGCACTCAAAACCAGAGTTATGCAGCTCCCTCATCATATAGCTACTTTTCTCCTACATTGTTCTGCAGTATATGACAGACTTCTAGCAGAAGACATCCATCCTGGACTCTCCAGAGACAGAAAATCTTCTGGGAAAATAAGATATGGAGGTACTGGCTGCCCATACTGTCCAGTCTGCTGTGACTACAGCCAGCTGGCACAGCCAGAGAAATGGAACAAGCCTGCCAAAAAAAAAACAACACACAGTTCTTCTGTGGCTAAGATGCTAAAATACACCCTTTTTTGGAAGGCATGGGCAGAGGGGTAGGTTGTTGTTTGTTTGCTTATTAAGCAAGTCTAACTGAGCTGAATGTGTTACTTTACTTCAACAGATACTTTCCCTCTAACACCTAAACCACAAGCCAGCCTCAGAGAGCAGTTAAAAAGCAAAACTTACCTCTATCAGTTTGCTTACTTTTCTAGAGATTATCTGTGGCAGGTATGCTATTTTAACTCGGATGTTGTTGAATTTATTTGTTTACCCTTGACATATGGCATTTTCTATTTTAAAAGATCCCAGGTTCCTCTGCAGCAATCTTATCTCCAAACTGTGCAATTTAGCTCAAGCTCCTCTCTCTCTCTTTTTTTTTTCTTTTTTTTTCTTTTTTTTTTTTTCCTGTGTAAATCCAACAAATTTGATATTGTTACACAGTGTTCTTTGCATCCATCGGTCTGCTCACCTTCGCTTACCTATTTTGTGTGTTTGTGCATGTTGTTATTACTGGCAAACTGCTAAAGCTAGAATCATCTAATAAGACACCAGAGAATGTGGATGGCTCTAACAAGACCATTCTAGACTGTTAGAATATAATGTGGATATCAGAAGATCTAAACACCTTTGGCCGCTTAGTTTAGAGGAAAAACATTAGTGTTTATCATCCAGCCTGTCACTGTCAAACTCTGGCTCTAGCCATGCTACTCTCAGGACAGTTCATTGGCATTTACACCAGGCAATTTTGAGAAGTCTTTGTGTGTGTGTCCTCAAGTAATGCAGGATATGAAAAGACTGGTGATGTTAGGGGGCATGAATTTGTTCTTATACATATAAAAGGTTTTGTATACATAAAAGGTATGTATACATATACATATAAACATATAAAAAAGACTGAGTACACTGACAATTTTTATTATTTTTTTTTTTAAGAAACTTTCTAATAGTGAGAGATGTACAGTAGGCTTCTGTTCAGACACCAACAAGCCCTGGGTTGTAGGTCTAATTTCTTTCTCTACTCCCTTTGAATGTCTTAGCTCTACAACACTTGTTGCTCTCATTGATTAATTTGTATTGATGCTGTACAAACAATGAAAAATTGTCCTTGACACAGAGAGCTTACAACATAAATATGAAAACAAATACCACTACAAAATTGTCCTCACACACTGAGAGGAAGTCCAGTGACTAATGAGACTTCTGTTTTACTTACGCATATATTTCTCTCCCTCATTCTCCTACTCTTAATGAGCTAGGATCCAGTAACAGGGAGAAATACTTAACTTCAGAGAAGCGGTAAAATGATTTGACAGAGTCCTAACATAGCTGCTAAATATCTTTCTCTACTCTTTGTATAATACCTGCCATCTAAAACTGGTGTTACATGGCATTGGCTTTGGATTTGGCAGTGGGTAGAGAACTAACAGACCACCAATGTCAAAGGAGAAAAATATTCTGCTGAATAGCATTTGCAGTCTCACAAATATGTGAGACTTGCCTGAGAAGAAACATTCAAACATCAGATAGGAATCAGTGTAGACCTTATATATAAGAACAGTTTGATTTCAGTGCAGTAGAAAAGCCATCTTGTTCTCACTCCCATCTACAGTGCAGGTACGCAGGCAAAGAGAAATTCAAATTATTGTTGATGTTATTGACATTCCTATTTCCTGAATCCTAGCTGAATATCAAATTTCTGATGGAACACATCGGCAAATGCTCTGCTGTTCCAGCTTCATTCATCCCTTGCAACAGACAGCTACTTATCAGCCAAAATTTTCCAAGAGATTTTGTGGCTGCTGAGATAGAGGATCATGAACCTATATTAATCCTGTCATCTGAATTTTAGTTTGATACTTAACTGGAAAAGTATAAAAACAAAAACTCTGCCTTTGGTTCCATTTTGAATGTCTTTTTTTCTTTTTTTCACAGGTCACACTGTTGATCTTGAGTAAAGTATATGCTTTGTGTTCACATCTGAGACATAATGAACTGCCTTCCACTCTGTAAATGGCAAGGTCACAGAGATGTTTTGTTGATAAATTTTCTTTAACGATTTGGGTTCTTAACTCTGATGCTTTGTCTCTAATCCACTTTTGAAACTCCACTGCTGGGGAAAAATGCTGCTGTTTACGTACTAGGGAAAAAATGTTGCTATCTGTGTCCTAGAAAATTCAGACAAATGGCTTAGCATCAGAAAAAAAAATCAGTAGCGTGTTGATTTTTCCACTTCCCAATTTATAATGTAACAGGAGAAATATTACAACCAATCTTCTAAAAGACTGAAAATGCAAATAGCTGAGAAGAAACACTTTCTCAAGGGCTATCACTTTTTTTTTTTTTTTTTTTTTTTTTAAATAAAAAAAAGCATTTAATGATTACATTTTGTGCAACTTTGCATTTGGTGGATCAAGTCCTGCATATTTGAACGAGCATACTAGTTAAGAAATCCTTACAGTCAAATTTCTGACTGACAATTTTCCACTCTCTCCATTTTAAAGCACTTTGGCGCCGTAGTTCTTATGACTGCTTCTGTGTGCTGGCAATTACTCTGATTAAAAACCCATTTGAGAGCTTCTAAGGTGACAGCTTAAAGCTTTAATCCTCCCTGTGATTTGTACACTGTTGTCAAAACACAAGAACAGTTATTTAATAATGTAGCCAGCCCAAGTATTAAAATATAAGAATGCAAAAGGGGGAACTTACTGAGGGAGAACACAGAATGACAAGAAACTTTAGATTATATTTATGTTGTTCAACATAAATATCTGGTAGGCTAAGACCTTCAGGAGACACTTCTGTACATCAGAACAGACCAAAGGTTTGCTGTAATTTTATGGTAGTTTTATAGTCATGTACAAGTTGTCTGGATGGTAGAATTCCTATACAGCACATATGATTAAAATATTCGAATAATATCACATATAATATATTAATATACATTAATAATATATAATAATTGATTAATAATAATAATAATAGCTATATAAAACATAATAATGATAAACTATTCCATGGCATGGGATTAAGGGCTTCATTAACTCCAGAAGACAGCAACCTAAACCATCCTAAATACTCGATGTACTTTTTGTAAAATCAGAACTGCCCAAGAACTCTTCCTATTCTTGCTGAAGCTATCCATAACATAAATTTATGGAGTTAGAAGTTGTTAACTGTCAGCTATTGTACCCATGACTTTTGCCAAAATATGGTTTGCACAGCATTTATAACCAAAGCAAAGCTTTCAAGCATTCTTGTCATATCCTTATTCCTGGATGTACTCATACTCTGATCACTTTTCACACCACAATTTGAACAAGTATTTATGAACAAATATAAGTAAATTTAAAAGAAGACTTCAGTCCTTCCTCGACAGCATGAATAAATGTTATTAACCATCATGTTTATTTAAGACCCAGACAATTTCACTTGGAATGAACAGTTAGCCAACATATTTGTGACAGTAATTTGCTGATACAATCCTTTATCTAGCCATAAAGAGGACTAGTACTGCACTTGGAAATGGACCATGTAAATTCATTCACTTTACATTTCAACAACAAAAACAAATAAATAGATAGGTATTCACTTACTTATTTAGTATCAAATAGCAAGTAAGGAGGAGAAGGAAATGGGAATTCACCTAACCAGTGACTGAGAACAAACATATCTTTACTCCATCCCATTAGGAATTTATATATGTTGATAAGATCACTCTTTTGTGTCTGGGTATTATTGACTTAGGCCAACCACAGACCAATGTTAAGTTCAGAGTCAATGCTGGGAGAAAAAGAATATATAGTTGTGATTGGAATCAGACTGTGACAGTGTCAAGTGAAGGGATAATCTCCTAGAAATGTTGTTCCCCAAGAATTCATCCTCTCGCTAATGGTATGGGGTCCTTGTCTCATGTCTCAAGATTTAGTTTTAGTTTTAGGCTAAGAGTCTGGGTTAGGAGACCAAGAATTAAGCTGCCGTTGGAATGTGACTGGAAAGAAGCTGCCAAGGGATGAGGGAGATGAAAGGTCTTCAGAGAATTTATTTTTATTCTGATAACCCGCCCTCCCCCAAAAAAAGAAAGTCCTCCATATTAATTCTCAAATACATTGTCATCCACTTTATGACCCTTACCCTCCCTAACAGTTATGTCTTTTATTATAATTACATAATTACCTCAAGAGACACTGGAAAAACAGTCTGATCAAGAACTTTCCTTTCCTCGTAACTCTTTCCTCCCCAGGCTGCTTATCCTCTTGGTCAGAATATGGGTAGTATTTATAGCATGTGATGCCTCCTGTTAGTAGGTGACAAGAATTAAAAAATCAAATTAACTAAAGGATTTGAGGTACAGAAGCACACACTCACATGTACATGAAAACTTACTCCTTTAGTAAACAGGTAACATTAGAATACAATCAAATACAGGCTGACTAGAACATTCCCTTAACCTTAAAAACAGAGTAGATCTGTATCATGTTAAAAATAAATAAATAAACAAATAAATAAATAAAAAAATAAATAAGGAGAGTGAAACCTGGCAGTTAGTACCAAAGTGGAAGACAATATAAAGCATTGCTCAAGTTTCAAGTGTGCACACAGTATCAGATGGAGGGATACTGAAAATTATGTTGAAATAGTTTTATTCAGGTTACAGATACTCAATAGTCAACCTTTTTTCTTTCCTATACACTACATCAATTTTTACAAACAATTTAGCAGATTCCCCAAAATAGATGTGGTTTTTATCCTTTAGTCTCTTTATCCATGCTGTCTATCTGATATTTAGTCTATGTAAATAAATCAACAGTTCATAGTAGCATGAGAAATTTTTGTCCCATTGATTTCCCATAGCAACGAAGCATTATATTAGCTCAAGGTGAAGAAGTTAATATTATGAGAACAACAATTGGAGAAATAGTGGAGGAATTATGCACCCAACTGCATATAAAAGTTGGAAATTTTATCTTTGTGTTCTTGTGATATTGTAAACTTTGAGAGCAAATCAAAAATTGTTAACATCTAAGAATGCTGAATTATCTACTTATTGATAAAATTGGCATCCTTAAACATGTTTGTGTCTGAAATGAGTATGAATGATACAAAATATTGTTTACTAGCTTCAGTTGAATTTCCTAATCTTTTGCGCATTTTTTCTGTTGTTGCTTTTCCTCCCTCTGTGAAACAACTTCAGGTGAAAGAGTGGGATAGAAAAGGGGAGTGTGTCTTAACATTGTCTTAATATAGTCACAAATATCCTGAATCAGAGCATATGTGTCATGGCTACTGCCTGCCTTTGAAAGTGTCTAAAATGAAAGACAACAAAAGCTTTCATATTCATAATACATCTCTTAACCATGGAGTGCTTCTTTGGGACATATCTCCAGATTTATATTTATAGGTTAAAACATGAGTTCAGCAATGTAAAAGCAATCTTGTTGCTGACTAAAAAGAATGTGCCCATGCTATCATATTACCTCACACTCAAATTTGCACAGAAGTCTGTATGATCCAGTTATTTACACTGCAATATTAGCTTGAAAACCAGCTTAAATTTAGGAGATACCAGACTGATAGAGAATTGTCAAATCCGAACTCCTAAAACCTAGCAACTAGCTAGCTATCTCCATCTTGACTGGTCAGACAGTAGCCACGTGCTGTGTGACTGCATCCTACAGTCTGGGCAACATTTAGCAGAGATGAAGTTCTAACATGAAAATTTTGTTTCCACTGTTGGTAGTTCCAACAGATGAGTTGAAGTGACCAGACAGATTTTAATAGACCTGAACTCATCTGTTCAAAAGTGTAAAACAGAAAAAAATTTTGTTATACTCTAAATGTGGCTAGTTTTAAGACATAAGATTTATAAACTTAAGTCAAAGTACATTAATTAGCATGCACAGAGGCAAAATTTCTACTGGATATTTGAAAATGAGTTTCTTTTCCAGTAATTTGTAATATTTGTTGACTTTTTGATAATTGTTGATCACTAAATTGATGGAGTTATCACTCATAACCCCATGATCAACTCATAAATAGTAATGGTCAGCTCTAAATCCATCATTTTACATATGAAAGTAAGCCTTACTTTTGTTTGATGTTATTTGATATTTATCTAAACTGAATTCCATTTCTTATTTTATTATCCACCGAGATTTATAAAGTCTGTTTATCTAGTCTTGTGAAGATACTCTTCATCTACAGTATTCTGAAAATCTGGTGTCAGGAGCAAAGTCAGTCACCCTACCATTCTCTGTCCTTTTCCAAATCACTTACAAATACATAGAAAATACTGTTAAGCCTCTCTAAATCAGTATTCTTTGTAAAAAAACAATACACAGTATTCTCACAAAAGCATACATATACATCAATAAGATAAGGAATGATTCTTTGAATATTCTTCCAAAATTCAGCAGTTTACCATCTGGGAACTTTTGCAACTAGAGATGGAGATTCTTTATTTAGAAGTTCCAGATGGATTTTTCTCCCATGTATTTGTTTTCCAAATCTATATAAATTTTAACCATCCACAGGTTTCCTTAACAAGACCAGGGTGCAATCATTTTTCCACCTTGGACAAAAGACATTAAAAACACAACCCCCAAATTAATTAAATTTTGCCTTTCTGTTTCTGATCAAAGAACAGCAATTGACAGGTTTTTTTGTTGCTTTCCCCTTGCCACTTTAAATGATGCATGATTCAAACCTTTTGAATCTTTCTCTAGTGCAAATCCAAACTGGTTTTTGGTCAGTTAAATTAAACCACTGTCTATGCTGTCTCGTTACAGCAGAAAGCATTTGTTTCAATACATTTTTTTCCATACATCCTTGTTTTGATTGTCTCTCTATACATTTCAGAATGAGGAAAACAGTCCTTGTTATACTATAATTTGACATTATATGGACAATCACTGATAGTAAGGGAAAAGCAATGTTCAACTCCAGTGTATGTATTAGGTAACAGGAATGAGCATGACACATAGGCATATGTATGACTCTAACTATTTATCTAACTCTGAAATTTCAGATCAATGAAGTAACCAGAGGAATTCACAAAAGGCAGAATAAATCCCTGTATTTTCCTTTCAGCTTCTAGTAGCTTCAACACTGATAAAAACAAAATGGAAGGATATATAAGTGCTAGGCTTTATCACTACAGCCAAATTATGCATGATCTGATCTCTGATCCTATGCTGAACTGATTCTGCTTTACTCTCAGTAATTATGATTTATTATCATTGTGTCAGAGAAAAGCATTGAATGCTGATAACTCTGTGAATGTTGTTAGCTGATTACATTTCACTGTAAACAATAGCTTCCAAATGTGTAAGAACTGGGTGTGATCACCTGGTAGTCAGCAGAGACAAAACGCAGTTTAAGAACCCTTGAAATGTGCTCTGTTCTTAGTAATCCTGGAGTATTCACATAGTAAAATGGAGATCAGATGAGAAATAGATGCAACTGACTTTGGTGACATATATATTAATGCTCGAGAGTGGCAAGCAGAGCAGCCAACTTAACTGTGAGTGTCAGAAAACAATTAAATTTGCTACTGTACAGGTCTTGGCTGGAAAAGACTTAATTTTCATCATAGTCTCCATGTTTTGGATTTGTAGGAAAAACAAACAAACAAACAAACAAACAAACAAAAAACAACAGTGTTGATAACACATTGATGATTCAGTTATTGCTGAGCAATGCTTATACAGAGTCAAGGTGTTTTATTTCTCACACTGCCCCACCAGGGAGAGAAAGGAGGAGGAAGGGAGGAAGTCATGTTCAGACTGATGGTGTTTGTCTTCCCAAGAAACCATTATGCATGATGAGCCCTGCTTTCCTGGAAATGGCTGAACATCTACCTGCTGATGGGAAATGGTGAACCAATTATTAATTATTTTGGTTTGCTAATGCTTGCAGCTTTTGCTTTACCTATTGAACTCCCTTTATCTCAATCCACAGTTTTCTCACTTTTACATTCTCTTCCCCATCCCACTGGAGAGCAGTGAGCAAGTGGCTGTGTGGTACTTAGCTGCCAGAATTAATCCACAATAGGAGGTTTTCTGAAAGAAGCACAGAAGTTTAATACCTCAGTAAAGTGGGAATCCACACAATATTGGACCAAAAATAATACACGTTGTTCCTAAATATGATCAGCAGCAAAATACATAATATTGACATATACATTTTTGTTTCATAAGTTAACAAGCAATAAAGCAAGTGAGGCAGTTCAAGTCTCTCTTACAGAGAGTGCAGTAAAGTATCAGTAGAAACTGAATTTAAAAAGTCCTTGCATTAAAATATGTAGTACATTTATTATGCACTATGCAGGCATTTTTCAAAACAGGAAAGCTATCAGCATACTTGTTATGTTCCGGACTATTATTCTTACTATGAATCATGAATACTATGATTAAGTGTCTTGCCAACAACTTGCAGAATACACGGGTCTGTTTACATCTCACAAATGGAGACCTTTTTTACTTTCTTCTTTACATTTTACCACTCTTCTTCATGTCAGTTAAACTGCAAGATTAGACTTAAGGATCTGTAATTTACCAGCATTTCTTAGCATTATGTAAAAGTTTTGTTCCATTTTTCCCAACACGTCTGGCCAATGATCCAGGATCAATGGTCCTTCATTGGAATTCCTGGCAGGATTTTTTCATAAAATACTCCATAACAAGGAAATTTCAAAATGAAGTGTTCTTCGGAGACCTCAGAGTCTCCAAGCCCTCATTAAATTGTCATTTATACAATATGCTGCAAGCCACCGGGGTCATTTTGTGAAGGTACATCACAAAGGGAAAGCAGTAAATCTCAGTAAATATTTCACAACTGTCACTGGCAATTAAAGTTTTAAATGGCATCTTCTCTTCATAGCTTATACAATGAGATTCAAAAGGCAACTTCAGGTTCACCCAGATGAAACGAGTGAACTTCTGTTCTGTATTATTTCATACTGAGAGAAAAAAAAACATATGTTAAATTGGAATATAATATGCTATGTTGTGGTACTCCACCACATAGTAAAAAAATAAAAAACAAAAGCCTACAGTGTTCTTTTGGCTATGAAGGTTATATTCTTTTAGAAACTCTTATTTCATTTCAAATATACTGAAATATTTTATCATATAATCATTCAGAGAGGGAAAATCTATTTTCTTTCTTACTTTTTGATAAATTCAGTCTCTGTTGCTGTGGTTTCTTTCTCTTACTGTGAAAGACCTTCATTGAATTCAGTCTAGACAATCTCTTCAGTGTTTCCATTTTCCATTAGATTGGAAACAGGATTATATGATGTTTCCACACAGTTTTAGAAGTTTTCAATCCACCAGTCATGCTGACAATTGTTTTGCACGAACATTGTAAGTCACATCAGAGTCTCAGGAGATAGAGGATTTTTGTTCTTCTTCCTCCTAGCCTTCCCTTCCCTTGACTTGTCTTGCCTTCCCTTCCCTTTCTTTTTCTTTTCTTCTTTTTAAAATACTTTTGTTCCTTATACTTCTGACACTTAAAAACACTATAGAGAGTAACGTAGCTCAGCATCACTACAGAAAGAAAATAAACTTCATATCCAATAATTTTGTATACAAATACTTCTAAACTATTAGCTAATTCTCGTATCTTCTGTGAAACCTGAAGACATTTAAAGTACAATTTTGAAAAATAGGGAAAATAGGGTGGAAATTCTGGAAATGGTTTAGGAAGATTAAGAAAGGGTAGTAAAAAATCTACTGTCACATATATGTGGATGAATATATGCACATGAATAAGATGCAATTATCTTAAATTTATTACTAAAGATGGTAAAGCTACAGATGAGCTCTTACATTCCTAGTGAATACAACACAGCTTTTATTTATTCTAGATAATATATTACTTTTTTTTCTTATTTAGGGACCATTTGTTAACTGCTGTCACTGAATAGTACCATACTACATCAGTAGCCCATGAGAATTAGTAAAAAACAGCTACGTAGTGAGAATGTGAGGAAGTCAAGAAGTTCAAAATTTGCTTTTTATTGTATAAATTTAGAAAAATAAATAATTAAGTAAGGCAGTCACAAAATTACCTGCATGTGTCTTGCAAGTCTTAGGAAAACTTATAGATGATGATCACTCATATATGAGCAGAAAAAATACACACTTAAGAGTAACTAAGTATTCCATAGGGACCATTTCTAAGATGATCCACATGCAAATTGTGTATTTCCCACCATAAACATATCTATTTAAACAAACCCATAAACTCCTCACAGCACATAAATTTAAAAAGTTAAATTAAAATTTACTTTTTCATCATTTTTTTAAGCAGTAATGTTGTAATCAAGAGCTTCCTAGGCTTTTTTAATGTGTTGCTTGATTGTGTAGTTATCTTACTCTGAAATAGCAAAAGAAAAAAAAAAAAAAAAAAAAAAAAGTATATTTTTTCTAACACTACCAAAGTTATGAAATAATAATGCTGCATCATTTTGAATTACATATAATGTTAATAAATCTTGGGTCTTCCTCTCTGTTGTCATAGGAAAGTCCATCATGCATATGAGAAAGGGGAAGAAGGTATTTTGGTGTGCCACTGAACAGTTAGAAGCTTCTCAAGATGTGAATGTTAAATAGAAACCTACAGTTATCAGAGAACTGGCTGCAACATCGAAATGAAACAACTGCTTTTTCATACACCTCCATATATTGCATGCTATTAGCTTCACTTAACATGATTCATCACATACATATGTGCTCCTAGCAGCAGTGCTAGAGTGTAGCCATATTTTTGGAAAAGCAATCAAGACCTTGTATTAAAGATCATGAAACAATGCCATGAAATTATATTTTTCATGCAATCTTTATGATCACAAGCACCTAAGACTCTTTATAATTATTTGAAAATCCATTTTAGAGTCAATATACGCTTTTAATATTCCTGCCGCAAACTTTGAAAAACACTGAGGAAGCAAAAGGGGACAGGCAGAAGAAAAGGAAGCACAAGTTCCCATAAACAATGTTCTAGTTTTTACAGTCCTGTCTCAGAGGACTAATGACACATACTCATAAATGTAATACATAACTATGTATCTTTGACACATCAGGGATAACACAGCGTGCTCCCTTCAAATTAGTCTGTGCATCAAACTGCACTACAAGGATATGGTACAGAGAACAGATGTGTCCTGGGTTCCAGTTGTGGTGAACCCCAGCAACTAATATAGGCTTAAGTGTCTTAAAAAATGATACTTCACTCAAGTCTTTTTTATCCAATATATCTGCAGAGAACGTTGAAAAACACTGTTCCAAAAATCTTGAAACAAAGAAACAAAAGCACTGGAAAATAGAGGATATTTCTCAGTAGAGATAATGAAGGATTTCTTTTTAAATTGTGATGGAAATGCACAACAGCCCAGAAAGGACAGTAGACTTGAACCATTAACATCTGTTGAACTACAAGACACAAAGAATTCAGGAGAGCAGTTTAAATATGGTCATCAAACAACAGTAGTTTAGCATTTGCTACTTGCAAGATTATTTAAACTGATTCGACCCTTAGTTTTTCAACGACTTGATTAACTGAGTCTAGTTGAAAAAAAAAAAAAAAAAAAAAAAGAAAAAAAAAAAAAGAGAGAATATTTGTGAAACTAGTAATTTTACTTCAGTTTAGCACAAAAATGCATGGGCTTTAAGGGCATCTGAGAGCCAAGTGGAAGGCTAACAGATATGCAGGGACTATTTCTTACTTGTGTTTCTCTGTGGTCTTTCTTTATGCAAGAATTCTGTGAAGTGGATAATCATTGCTGCTTTTGCTTGCCTTTGAGCACTTATAAAAATTACTTTGTAATTACAAGCTCTAAGTTAACCCTGGCAGAAGAGAAACTGAAGGGTAAAAGTAAGAAAACTGGCCAAAAACTGCTGCCAAATCATGGCACCATACAGACAACTATGATGAAAATTAACTCCGTCCCAGCCAAGATCAGTACAATTCTCCACTTTGCTGAGGTGTTAAACTTCTGTTTTCATTTCAAAATATCTTGGTTCTCCCTCCTTTCTATCCAACAATTGTGGAGATGCTGTTCTGTGTTACCAAATCAAACAGGATCAGAATAATAATAATAAAAAGATAAATCCGAAAAATACACTGGATAAATAAGAACAGATAAATAAAACTGTAGTGCTAACATAACTTTTCAATAAATAGTTTTAAAACAACAACATATACCAAACAAATGTGTTTTTTAATCCAAACAAACTTTTATAAAGTAAACTAACTATGTTTACTGTTATAGAATCAATACACTTCTGAAATGTAAATGGATGGGGCTACATGAGGTTTTGTAAATTAAGGGAATGATGTTATACTAAGTCAATATATATGCAAACATACTCTGAATATAGTACAGTTTGTAATAGCAGACACTTACAGCATCTGACCATTAATGTCACAGAAATTGCTTTGAAAACACTAGTGATGAGAAACTGAAATGCAAAACACGATTTATAAGGTTAAATGACAAATTTATATCCAAAGTAGAATATACTGTACATGAAAACAAGACAGCCATTACAGATAGGTTTTTGGCCTTTGATTCTGTTTATGACCAAGACCTGAGGGAACAGGTGTCCCTCTCAGCTGCTACAAATCTTCCAACTCAGCCAGGTCACTTTCACCAGCCCTTTCATTTAGTTCTTCAGATGGTGATGACTGAGAATTCAAGCAAATATCACCAGAGGTGAGAATCCAATGGGGCCCAGAAGATGGAAACTATTAGCAAAATGAAAAGCGTGTAATGTTGTTTTTTTCACAAAAAAAAATGGCTGGTGTCCCCATGTCTGTAAGATACCGAACAACAAATACAGATGAGACTAATGAATGCCTAGACCTAGATAATTCTGTCTTACAGTGAAATCCCTTGCTGGACTGGATCTGTAAAATTAAAGCTGAAAGATTCAACAATGCAACAGTCATCAATTCATAAGGGCAGCTACCAGCAAAGTAAATATATGACTTTTCAAAATATCATTTCATGGAGCAACAGAAAAGGCTTTGTCTCCCCGTGCTCTCCAATGCAATCTCAGAATCAACACACAGAAACTATCAGGAAACAAACCCTGCTGGTCTCACACTTTAAATAGTGAAGGAGAAACTACACATCCCTTCCCCAGAAACTTTTTTTTTCTTTCCTTCATCCTTCTAGTTCCCTTTTTCTGTCCTCTGCAAGACTGCAGGTTGCCCATGATGGCACCCCAGCAGGGGAAGGAGGGCCAGAGGTCTGTGCACCCAGTGGGGATGTGTGGCAGACATGAGCCAACTGTACTCAAACACCTAGGACGGCCAAGTATCTGGGGAAGAAAAGGCCAGGAGCTTTGTCCAACACCACTTCTCCATAGAAGCGCTGTTCCTTCAGCAAGCCAAGAGCTCCTGGTCCAAGCTGAGACCACAAAGACCACAAAGTAACCAGCAGCAGCCCCTGACAGACCACCCTGCAGCCTTCTTGTACCCATCAAACACGTCACACAAGGGGCAAAGAGCTGGTACCTCACAAGCCCATCTTACCTTGTGAGCTGGTACCTCACAAGCCCATCTACAATTCTGCCTTCTCCAGCTGTTTCTCCCCACAGTCCCTGTCAGGTACGAGGCAGGCTTCCAAGGCAGTGTCTGAGGGCTGTTATTGAGGCGCGTGAGGGCTGAGGACGCCATTTTAGGGTCGGTCTTCTCAGTGAGCGCTGCAGCGCCCTGCCCTGCTGCTCACCCACCCGGGAGGTGCTGTAGGCACCTGGGGCTCAGGAAACATCAGTGCTGGTGCTGCCCTCAGGTTTCTACACAAAGGGGAAGCAGCTTTTGGACACCCTGTCCTGAGGGGGACAGATCCACCTGCCTGCAAGCCCCGCCAGGGACTATTGTCTGGTATGTTACAGAAAAGCCGGTGAGGCTTGACTAGGCCTTGAACTTCAGCTTTGCCCGTCTTGTGTGTGTGGCCACCACTGCTGCCAGGGTTAACGTGAAATATATATCTAGAGATTGTAGGAATGAGGTGAAGGGCAGGTGGCCTGGTGGCACCCTTCTCAGTCCCTTACGTGAAGGCAAAATTTGAAATGGAAGTGAGTGTATCCAGCTGGTCAGCACCAGGCTACTTGGGTGGTATCACCAGCAAACTTTCTGAGGAATGAGGACTACTTGTTAGACAAGGTGGTCAAACTAGCTTACTAGCCTACTGAAGAGGACTTTATATATGCCAGGGGGTGGCAAGCATGATCTGAAGAAGAATGAGGGAACAAAGGACTAGAGGCACAGCATGACATGGCAGGCTTTCACACATCTGTTGTAAAAGCGGCACAATTCAGGTCAGATTTCAGATGGCTGCACACTAATGTGCATAGCACATGGAACAAACGGAAGGCATTAAAAGTGTGGCACAGCTGCTGCCCTTGACTTCACTAGGATCACATCCCTCAGGAGTCAGTACTGGGACTATCTTTATTAATGACCTGGATGATGGAATGAGATGTATCTTCAGCACATGACTTAAAAATGGGGGGAGCCACTGCTATTCAGAGCAACCTGGACAAGCTAGAGAAATGAACTGACAGGAACTTCACAAAGTTTAGCAAAAGCAGATATGAAGCCCTGCTCCTGGGCAATAAATAAATAAAAAAATAAAAATAAAAATAAAAATTACTCTGTGCAACTGTGCAGGCTGGGGCTGACCAAAGCAGAAAAGGACCTGGGTGTCCTGGTGGGCAGCAAGCTGAACATGAACCAGCAGTGCATCCTGGCAGCAAAGACCAAGAAGTGCAGAGAAGAGATCTTTCCAATCAGCAATCAAGAAGACAATGTCTTGAGTGCTGTATCTGTTTTTTGGTTCCTTGAGATGCTGTGCTACATTGTGCATCTTCACACGTGACAAAAACTGCATGCTTCGATGCTTTGTTCAAAGATACTTTTGAAAGAGAAAACTGGATCATTGGTATGCTATAAGTAAGACTGACCTTGAACATAGGAGGACAAGACTGATCCAGTGGCAGACCTGACAAGATGTGTGACAAGACAGTTGTCACATAGTGAATGCAGCAGTGGCAACTGGAGATGCAGCCTGTTGTCTCCAGGACCACTGAGGAGAGTTTGGCTCTGGATGGCTGTTTTTGAAGCTTGATGGTGCAGACATGTGGCACACAAAGGCAGACAGATGGTAAGTGTGGCGTGCAGAAGGGTGTTCACATTGAGTGCGCACAGTAGCTTCCGGAATATGTTCTCAGCCAGTAATGTCGAGCACTCTGCAGTGTAGATGTAGCAAGTAGATTTTAGAAGGGGCTAGCTAAGAACAGCAAGGATGCACACTGCTCCAGTGTAATTGGTTGGAGGAAACAGCAATTATTCCCTGAAGTATACCACAAGAACAGTATAGATTTAGCCAGAAGGATACAAAAATATTTCATATAGCTATGACGCATGGCCGAGACTGACTATTCTTTCATCTGGGTTACATAAAAAAAATAACATGAGTATTTTGGTATTTCACATTGTTTCTCCAGGATTTTATCATTCTTTATGTCATTATACTATGTATATATGGTTAATTTTCTTCACTGCCTCTTTTAATCTCATAAAAATGTCTTCAGATCTTTTGGGGAAATCTCTTTAGATCCCAACTCCTGTTTGAATCTAAACATTTTTTTTTCATCCACTTTGCCATTCTGGGTTAAAAATATTAGCATCAATGTTAAAAAAAAAAAAAAAAAAAAAAAAAAAAAAAAAAAAGTCAGCTTGACTTGAGTTACTGTCATTTGGAGATCAAAGCTTTTACTAATATCACATTGAATTTCTGTGATACATTTAATCCAGATTGAAACTAAAATTCACTTTGGAATATGTGCTATCATTTTCAGAAATAAATGAGTTTTGATTGGGGGCATTATTTCAGGTCCCAGAATGTCCCTTAAAGAAGCAAGAAACATCATCTATATAATCTATAACTTAATTCACCGAGAAGAGTGAATATATGTAGTCCTCATTGCAATATTTACTAAATACACTAAAAAGACTATCGATGTTAAAAAGGAAAAGGAAAGATATAATTGGAAGTTTCTTTTGACCAATCTTCCTCTTAAGAAAGCGCCATCAGAGCAATCATAAAATAATGAGTTCAAATTTAGTGAAAGGTACCCTGAATTTTTTATTTTTTTATTTTTGCAATGTGCAGTATAATTACTTGTATTTATTTATATAAAATGCCTTTTTGACCCTGGGGAAATAATTAGGGTTTCACTGACTAGGTTTCTTCTGGGAAAAGTCCTCCTAATTTCTCTTGCTTTACAAATCAGTGCAGCAGGTCCTGGTTGGGCAACTGTAGTTGAGGAAGAAATGTGTTGATGACCTTTTTTTTTAGCTGTGTTTATTTTAATCAGTTCAGAAAGTGCATCTGGTAAGTGTTGGTAAGAGACCCAGAGAATGACATGTCTGTTGTTTGACAGAAAAAAATATTAAGAAACTTACGTCACTAGAAGATTCTGTTTTCAATTGGTTGAAAATTAACTGTTTTTGAGTATATATATATATTTACTGGGAAAACATCAAAAAAGCCAAAAACTTCAGTAAAAAAAAAAATATTTTGCAGAAAATTAAAAAATATGTTTGTTTAAGATTTCCAGGCTTTCATAAAATATTAAAGAAATTTATATTTTCAGCTAAAATTAAAAAATCTGTTTTTCCCATTTTGGGGACAAAATGTGTTGGAAACTAAGTGTTGGAAATAACAATTGGAAACCACTATTGGAAACCTTGATATCTTTAAATGTGATTAGCCTAATTTAAACTCCAAATGCTATGTGTGAGATACAATGAAATCTATATAAACCATTGTTGTTCAAAATCCAATTGCTGAAGTGAAGCATCAGAACTAAGAGATACAACTGAGGCAAAGGTCACACAGTATCGATTCAACAGACTAACTTTGCTGCTCTGGTTAAATAACCAGTGTAGATTTATCTGAGAATCAAGAATAATTCTATTTTGGTATGTTCTTTGGGATCTTTGACTCAATACATAGGCTTTATCCACCAATCAGAAAGACCACTCATATTATTAACAGTATCAGACTGAATGTTTTCCTATATCTTGAAAGGTAAGAGGATATATAAATCAGACTGGACACATATTACTCAAGGTTGTCGGCAACATCTTGCCTTAGCTGGAAGACGTACTTAGAGCATTCAATAAGATTGTAGAATCCTCTGAATAAAGCAGGAATAAATGACAAACAATCAGGTAATCTTAAGTGAAAGACTGGGAATGCTAACATATTTTCAGAACAATGAATCAATCCCAAAATCAAAATTTCAGAATAAGGAGTCTTGGTGACCCAGGTCAAGTAATGCATAAGAAGTTGTATATTATATATGGAAGATGAGAACCATTGAGACATTGTCAAGAAAGATAGAATAGGGAAAATACTGTTGAACAATATAGTTCAACTCTTCCAGGGAAACTATGACAACAGATGCACCCCAACACCCCCCTCTCTATAGAACTGCCATCAACATTTTACCATGCCCACTTTCTCTCAAAGTCTTTACATCGTTAGCTTTTTAAGATTTGAGTATTTGGGTAAAGTTGTTGTTACTAATGTATTCTTTCTATTGTAATATCTTAATAAGATTTTATTTTTTTTCTGTACATAAACTTGACATCTGTTTATGCTTTTCAGTTCTTTCTTCCTCTCCCCCCTTGCAGGTAAATAAAACAATGAATATGTAAAACATAGTAGTCGTGGCAACGGGAATATATGTATTAAGTGGTTCTGGCAACTTGAAATGTATTAGCTAAAGTAATAATCAGGTGCTGTTGTTTTAATCTTGACAGATTTCTGGCTTTAAGTTTTCTCTAACAGAATATAATTTCAAAGAGAACCCTGCTATGGGTGATGGAAACTTGTTCTTTAGATTGTTATAAAATCAAACTGTGAGGAATGAAGTTCTGTTTCTTTTTAGTATCGAAGTACACGGTGATTGTCTAATATTGCTTAGTATCATATTCTGAAGCTGTAAAGGAGCAAAAAATGTATATATATTTCATAATCTATTTCAGTATTCTACTCCAGTAATAGCTCTTTGGAGAAGGAATAATGACAAAGTTCTACACATTTGGTAGACTTTTTTTTCTTTCTCTTTTTTCTTTTCTTTTCTTTTCTTTTCTTTTCTTTTCTTTTCTTTTCTTTTCTTTTCTTTTCTTTTCTTTTCTTTTCTTTTCTTTTCTTTTCTTTTCTTTTCTTTTCTTTTCTTTTCTTTTCTCTTCTTCCTGAATTCTGCCATAGGTATCTGAACATGTGGTATAAAATTAATTTTCAAAATTGCATCTGTCTATTTTTCCTGTGCAGTAATAAATGGCCAAAGAAGTAGAACCAGTTGCATATTCCATGACACCTATGATCCAAACATTTATCCAAATTATAAGGCTACATTATGATGGAGTCCTGAGATTTCCCACCAAACTGGAGCATCCTTCCAAAATCTATGAGTCTTTTAAGACATCCATCATGTTGCATTTGAAAGTAAGAGCCAAATTCATTAGGTAAAACACATTCTTAATATCCTGAAACAGAACTGAAACTTGAGCCCATTCCTGGGTTTTAGATTGAAAAGTAAATTATACTGAAGAACTTGATTTTATTTTCAAGGATTTTAAAGGATCATTTCATCATTAGCCATACAAAATGGCTAATTTTGTATAATTTAAGATTAGATTTCTGCCCTCTCTTAGTCTGCTGTTGACCTTAAAATTGTCTTTTGCTCTACAACAGACACACTCTACTCACTTGATTGAGAAATAATATTGTAGCATGGCCTTCAAAACAGGAGAACATCAGCAGATTAGAATGACTCAAAAGGGTCAGCTTGAGGATGGTTAGCCTGAGTATTTCAAAGTCCTTGCTGATTAAAAGCCTTCACTCTTAAGTAAGTTTCTTAGTATAGAGCTTTTGAATTGTATACATAGTATATCGTATGAGTTTTTTTCTTAAGATACTTTGTAAGTTCTGCTTTATAAATTGAGTCATTTTTTCTGTTGTTTACAAGTAATATTTTATTTATTTTATTTTATATGATTCATTTTTATCATCCATGTAAAGGGAATTTTAGAGAGTATAGACTTCATGGAATTTCTAACAGAGAGGTTCATAATATTCCACCCATTAAGAGTCTTTTGGATTCGAGGAGTTTTAAATAAACACCTAGAAGAAATAAAGTTTCTGAACTAAAAAATGCTTTTCAACTTGACTTGTTGCAAAGTCAACAAGTTCCCTGCTTTAGTCTGTCCTCTAACCTTGGAAAGTTTTGAGCTTTCTCTCTGCCTGTCAAATGCTATCGGATATTGTGTGAAAAAGCTTGTACAACAGTTACTCTTACTGCTTTGTCATTGCTTTATCTTCATCCTTCCATGAGTGTTCATAATGGTTCATCTCTGTCAGGGTTCTAGAAACCAATTGGTCTGTGAAATATGTGGCTTTTTGAACTAGCAGATAGATTTGAATTCCACTTCAATAACTACATCTGGGTACAAATGTATGGAAAACATCCGTATATATACGCACATATACATGCCACATTCTAGCAATTGAATCCAGTATGACTTTAGTGAAATTTAGCTCAATCTTTGTTTCTCCCTACCTGTCTGGAGTAGTAGAGTTCATGTACCTGACAGAAGAACTGAAACTGTTCTCCAGTTTGACTCAGATATGATCCAAAGAGGATAGTTGTCACAAAGCTTTCAGAGTGCACTGAATTTCTAACAGATGAAGAAAACAAGGGAACATGTAGGAACTCTGTGAATAGATGGCATTATACAGAAGAAATTATGATGAAGAAAAAGAAAAAAAAAATAAAAAGATGTAGTGGCTTCAATATTTAGTGAAATGCAAAAATATAAGAAGACTTGTGTAATGCAGAATTTGTAATAGAGATAGGAACATTTAGTCTTGATATTACTGCTAATGGAGAATCCATGCTGTGTACCCAGAAAACGTATGTTATTGCAAGGCATATGAGGGAAATCAGCGAAGAGTGATTTTGCACCTTGTACTTGTGCTGTATTTTTACCACAGAGGCCTTTAAAGCTTTCATCCAAACATACACTTATAGTTTTAATAGCTTAAGTAAAGATACAAATAAAATAATTGGAAGTGTTTCCTAAAAACACCTGCATAGTATTTTCTTTTTTTTTTTTTTATTGTTCCCTCCTCTTAAAACTTCTTAGTTTTTATCTTTTTCAAAATCATTTTGCTATTTTATATACATTTTTATTACAGGTTTTCAATGCATTTTGAAAAAAAAAAATAGAGATGAAAATGTACTTCACAATAAGCAAACCATTACAACACAAACATTTTTGATGACATGTGGTCCCCAAAGTTTTACTCTATTGCCACTCAGAGTGAAAAGTGTATCGATTCTGGCCTCAGGAACTGCCTTCCATTCTTCCCCAATTTCGGCAGGTGATAAATCAAAGGTGACACAGCAAAAGTGAGCAAGAAGTGAGACTCTAGGGGAGGCATAAGGTAATGCCTTCCAGTAGGCTGGAAAAACACTTTCCAAGCAACTGAATCTTAGACTTTCAAACGCTATTCAATATTCAGAAGTACATGCAAGAAGTTTACAAGGTTGATGTTTTTCCAATTGTCATATTTTCTCAAGAGGATAGTTTGGTTATGAAAAGTGAGTGTTGTCTTGTGATGACAACAGATACACAACAAAGTGAGTCTATGATTTACTTATTTACTTATTTGATAGTCTTTCTATTGGGTCTTTGATTTTTTATTTTTTGGTACTTGCACCTTCAGATAGGTTGCTTTTTTTCTCCCTGGGCAAACAGGAGAAGAAGTAAGTAAGTGGCTTCAGGCCTTACCTTATTTTGAAGAACAAAAGCAATGATTTGTTCATGTCAAGAACACTTCTGTTTGCTCTGAGAATTGAAAGAAATAAAAGGCAAGCACCAAATTTGTCAATCAGATAATCACACCTGCATAGCACAATGTCTTAGAATAGAACAGAAAAGGTCATGAGAAAGGGAGAGAAAACGTTTTTTTGAAAAGGCTTAAATACAATTTCTCTTTATCTGCCTTCCATGGCATCCATTTTGTTGGAAGTGCTTCATACATTTCCTGCCATTAGGTTGAGCAGTTGGCTGAAGAGGCTGTGCTGGGAGGCTGCTCCTGCTGTTTTAATCAATATAACACAAAAAACAAGCAAGAAGTCCATCACATCCTTGAGCAGCTGATGCACTGTTCACTTTCCTGTAGGTCCTGCTATGAAAGTAAAATAAGGTCAGTAAGAGTCTGTGAACTTCTGTAGTTTTGTAAGGGCACTGTAAGAAATTCTGTGTTGTCTCCTAGACGCTGAGCTCCCAGACACAGTAAGTGTGAAAAGATGCACTCTCTTTGCCACTGAAACAATTCTGTCAGTAGACTGGGAAAAAAAAAACAACGTGTAGTCACAGTGGAAGATAGTCTTTTGAGGAGATGACATTGTCTCTGCCAAGCAGGTGGAATCTAATAGTAGTGCCTTTTTTGTCCTTTCTATGCCTCTTCTCCCTTGTCACATTGCTACCTGAAGAAACTCCTTTTCACTTTTTCTGTACCATTCATGTCCTACTCTCCATGCTACCTGTGCTGTGTATCAGCTGTCATAAACCTTCCTGTAATATCCTAACCCTGATCGCAACCATCCTTTTTCCTCAAAACTTCTATTCTCTATTCTTACTGGTTTGCATTTTTTCTACATCATCCCCATAGTTCGGTGTTACAATTAACCACATTCAGGCATAAGTTTAGGTCATTAGCTTTCTGGAAGAAAAGCTAGCTAAACTTTCCTTTTAGCTTTCTCTAGTTTGGGTTTTTCAGTTACAGTCCCCAGAAGACTTGAGTTAATTTCAACTTGTAAGGGCTAGTGTGTGATTTTCAGCTCAACAAGTTTCCAAAAAAGAAGCAGCATTTATCCAGAATAAATAGAATTTAGAGCAAAGCCCTCACCTGATTACCTTAACTGTCAAATACGCATTTTTGCATAGAGACCTTTCCAAAGTTAAAATATTTCTGCCTCTGTTCTTTGGCCACAGTCTTGGGCCTATCAGTCTACAAATATTTTCCAAATCACAGAGATTATTTTAATATTAATATTTTATTTATTTTATTAATTATATAATTTCAGTGATTTTAAGTTAGCTTGTATACTTCCCTCCAAATATCCCAGAGAAAATAAGATTTCAAAGTACTTATGTACATCTTTTTAACTTGTGGAAAATAATTGTTTCTTATTCAATTCAATTATTCTAGGAAGCAGTATTTATTTTACCCATTCAATACAAAATACAAATCTAGTAAGTTTTTTTTTTTTTAAAAAGAAAAAGTTATACCAATTAAAATATTAATACTTTATTAGTACTTAATAAAAATCCTTGAGTTTTCTGTAGCCATTTTGATATGTAGTTTCTGCCTTTGCATTCATTCTATTGGCATTATTTGTTCCACAGTATCCCTGATGGCAAGGTATCTTTGCATTTATTGTCCTTAATCTCTGGCTTTCAGTACAGTAATTTCTTACTACTTCTTACCTCTATGTTTCTGTGACTGTCCTTCCTCTTACAATATTATTTTATTTATTATTTATAATTATTTTTTATTTATTATGTTATTGTTATTTTATTATCTATGTAGCTTAAGAGTTTGTGGCATGCTTTCCCTTTTGCCTTCTCTGTCATAATCCCCTAGTCTAATTTACTACATTTTTCTACTATTAACTTTTATCTCCATGGGACAATGTACACCTCATTACATCTTTGTTTATATGTTCAAATCTACCACTCTTTCCATCTGTCTGTGCTTAATCCTGCATATCCACCTAACTAATTAACCCTCGTGGGCTTTCTGCCATTACCAGTTATTAAATTAGCGTATAATGTGCTCCTTTTATTCAGTTTACATTTTTTAAAGAGATCTAGTGGAACTCCATAACACTAGATTAAATAACATTTTTGTTAGACGTTGTTTTCTATGATCAATGTTGTGACTGGTAGGGTCCAGTAGAAAAACTTTAAATGAATTTTAAGATTGAGGATTTTCTTGTCTGTGATAAGCAGAAGAGTTTCTTCCTGCTCTGATCTTGACTGTGATTAGAGAGACACCATATTAAATATTCATTCCCTTCAGATTTCTAGATTATTAAGGGATTAGACCTCCTTGAAATAAATTCCACTGTCAAAAGTACAGAGTACTTTATGTAAAATGAGCGACTGTCTCTGTATATTGCTACCATCTACTGTGGGAAAAAGGAGGAGGATTCAGGATTTGAGCAAGTTTTATTTTTCTTAAACATCTTTTCCTGTCAAAGATTTATACATGTACTCCTGTGATTGAACAAAGTATTTGGCATAAATAAACATATAACTTCACAATGAACACAGGTGTACAGAGCATTGCCCTTGAATTCGAGAGAGGTGGATTCTCTTCCTGACTCTATCACTTGGTATTTTTGCCATTCCTAAAAATCATAGGAATTAATCTTATAACCCTGTGCCTCAGTTTCTTCAAAAGAAAAATAGGACAGTTCTTTTGGAAAACAAAATCTTCATCAGTAGAATTTGGTGTTATTCATATATTATTTTAAAAACAACATTAGCTATCACATCATACAAGACCGAGCTTTGCCCATGACTAAAAAGCAGCTGCTAATTAAATGAAGGATGCTAACTGTGCGACATCACTGAGTAATACCATGAATATTTCAAACTAGGAATTAAGGAAACTACAGAGGGAGCTTTGGGAGACAGAATGAACTAATATGTTTTGGTACTTGTACTGACAATACATTCCTGTAGCAGTAAGTATAATTGCCTGGTTTTTAAACATCACTGTAATTGCAGATTAATTACACAGTGTTTAACAGACTATCAGCAAACTTTACTGGTAACAAAAATAAAAGTTTTATGTAATGGAAGTCTCAAAAAAATTAGCTGTTCTAAAGAAATAGCTACAGTCATAGAAAAGTATTTTAGCTAGTGAGATAGAGTATTTTTTGAATACAGCCCGCTCCCTTAGTCTTGCTAAAATACCCAAAGTCTGTCAATATATGTTCTCCTTCTCAAGCCATATTTAAAGCTGATTCAGGATAGGGTTGGCCTTTTTTTTTTTTTTTTTTTTTTTTTTTTTCCTGTTTCAAAGCAACCTGGAAACAGCACTGTCTAGCCTCTTTCTAATAACTGTTGCCTGGGGAGCCTTGTTCACTTCAAACCAGAAGGGACAAGTGTACCGGCTGGAATACAGATGGCACAGTTTTTTTGCTGACAGAAGTAAAGCAAAGCATCATGGCTGACCTAGAAACGCTCCTGACTTAGGAATTGTCTCCAGCTCTGCTTACATAAAGAAAGGTAGATGTGATGTAAAAGAGAGAAGGGGAAAAAAAAAAAAAAAAAAGTAAAGAACTTTTCTAAAGGAAGAAGAATTAGTCAGGAAAGGAGCGAAATGTGAAATATAAGGGGACATTAGTATCTCTCACAAAACTATGATCACATACCACCTATTAATTTCATTTTTTTGATTAACACAAAATAACATTTTCTTAAAGAGATATTCATGATCCCCCTACCTTCATACAATGCCATTCATTTGCAGCTTCTCAGGTGAGTTCCCAGTACTCCACTATCATTGACCTGTGTATTTATTTGTTGTCTCTGCGTCTGCATATTTGGCAGGTGCCACAAGGATTTGGCACTTTTACCAACAAGCACTGGAGAAAAACTGAACCCTCAGTTCATTTGCATATTGACAATTACATAAGTGCTACTTTCATGAAGGAAACAGACAGTTTGATGTAAAGATCGTTAAAGCCCTGAGTGAGCTGGGCCCTGGGGCCCATCCTCCTCTGCATTCATTATTTAGCTATTAAGTTGCCAATCATTATTGTCTTTAGCAGAAGAAGAAAAAAGAGAAAAAACACCTGTGTAGCAGAAGGGAACAGCCTTGCTGGAGCTTGAAGAAGTAGTAGAGCAATCTGGACAGTAGAATCGCTAGTGATTACAGAAACAAATGGTGTCAATTAAAGTGGCATGTCAGCCTTCATTAATTCCAATGCACTATCAATATGCTAGCTATCAAATACTTTATCCTGAGGAATGACCCTGATGGATCATAAAGCCTTTGTCTTCCTGGCATTATGTCTCTACACAAAGACTTGCAGCTGAAGACAGACAACGTTGTCACAGTTGGACCAGACACACATTAGCAGAGAATCAGGTTTAATCCATTAGTGAGTGAACCTTTTTTCTACAGTTGTTTGCAACTGTGTGGTGTGATTGTTGATTTTCTACACATAAGAGCAGCAAACTCACAGGTTTTGTACCTTTCTTTCTTCCTTTCTTTCTGGAAAGCAATCTTCTGGAATAATCAGGAAGAATTTCAATAGTTCTTTCAAAATGAGGAAAGAGATAGATGGACTTATTTTATATCTAATTCTGAAGCTATTTGGACATAGTGGATGGGGTACCTTGGTGACGTGATTTCAAGTTGTAAAGCTTGTGTTCTGCTTAGGACAATTTAGTGATGAGATGGGAAATTAACACAGAGGAGAAGATAAAGAGGTAAAAAAAAGCTTCTAAAGAAACAAAAGGTGGAAATGAGCTTGAAGAGAGAATGCAGAAAAGTCTAAATAATATACTGGATGGTATTTACAATTTGTGTTCAGTTACACAAGGCAAAAGTCAGGTCAAAACTTCTTATGTAACTTTAATATACAGTTAACACACTTAAAATCCACCTCCTCCATTGGGATCAAATATATATTAATATTCCTTTCAAAATAATGCAGCAATAGAAAGAGGTTTCTACCATTGCATTCTTTTAGAAAACTATTTAAATATGCTCCCTTGCAGCCCCCTGGGCTGTTCCCAAGCTTTCCTAACTTCCTGGGAAATCCGGCAGATCTGCATGAAATACTCCAGACCACCTTCTCATCCCACTCCAACTGTGTGCTGCAAAATCAGGTAGAGAACTACAAGAAGTGGATTAGTCCCTTGGCAGAAGGATGTTCTTTCATGGCATAAAGCCAGAAATAACCAGAATAATCCCAGAAGGCACTGTAACCTGTTATTTTTAACATATGCCAGGTCATTTGGCTTCTGTAGGGATCAGAATCAATTCAGCCATAAAAATACGTTGTCATAGCACCATTTCCTTCTCCACTTCCCTTTCTTGGCAAAATAGCTCACTGTAAAATTCCTGACCAATTATTAATTAGGAATCTGATTCTGCACAAGTGACCTTTTAAGTCAATGTCAAGCCATCCAAGAGCAGATATCAGAATGAAGAGCCAAGCTGTAGAATTAGGTAGTAAAAAAGAAATGAAAATCTTGGGAATAAACAATGGAAGGGTAATAGCACTGTAAATAGGGATCACATCTAAAATGAAAATAGCATAAGGTTGCAATTCCAGTCCTAAGAACCCCCATAGATTAGACCCTCTTTCTTCCACTCCATCCCATAACTAGAAATACATTGAAGAGACAGCAAAAAAAGAAAGAAAACTAAGCAAGGACTGCATAAAAGAGGCATGGAGACTGAGACAGAACAAAGCCTTTGAAATTTGACTACAGGGAATGAACTAAAGCTCTATAAAAAGTACAGTGAAAAGTAGATCAGTGGTAGTAACCCTCATAGATGACATTGAAAACAAAGAGTAGAGATTGTGACAACAATCCAGTTGGTAAAGAGAGAAAGGGGTATGGATTCTTAGAATAAATTAGTTACTCTGCTTGCTACTAGTTTGGCTGCACAGCTCCAAATATTATAACAATCTGCGGCTATAATCCAGTTTTCTACATTTAGAAGTAATGTCAAAATAGACACCCTCCAGCTTGACAGGCAATTCCTTCTCCTTCGCCCCCTCCCCCCAGTGCTACTGTGTTCTGCCATTCTTTTTCTGCATCCTTCTGAGAAAAAAAAAAAAAAAAATGATTTTTGTAATTTGTGTGTTTTACTTATGTCACAGACAATTATCATAATGCTTTTTGGGTATATTTTTAAGATATCATAACGCTTCATTAAGCGAGCAAATATTTAAATGTGGTAAATATTATAATTTCCACTAGTGTTTCAAGCACTGTCTTCTTTTATGAAATTAAAAAGACAAGATAGCAAGTACTGTGGTTCCACTATTGCAATTATTGTATAATGAATGCAGTGGACCTATATATTCATTTTTGAACCATCCTTTAATGATCCTTTGTTGACAGAGCTCTTTTTTTTCACTTTTTTCTCTTTCTTTCTCTTTCTGCAATCCTGCAGTTAGCTTTTCTTTTCCTGATATAATTTAGTATATATCAAGATCACAGTATATTTTCAGCATAGCAGGTTGCAGTTTTGACTTAGATGTATTTATTTCTTCTTAAAGAAAGAAAAGTTACTGATCTAGAGGTTTTTACGTAATTTCTAGAAAGGAGGTCATCCCTGTTATACAGCAGCTTTGTTGTTCAGGCATTCAGTGACGGCAGAGAAACCTGTTAGTTCCAGTTTGCAAGTCCTGAACCCTTTCCCTTCCCAGGTGGATGACTCAGACTAGTGAGTCAGCTTCTTGCCCAAGTAAATGCTAAATTATTTAGTACCACTGAAACAGCCCCAACAGGAGAGACAGAAACATGGAACATCATCTTAAACCTAAAGGTCCGAGGTGGATGTGAACCACTTGCTTTCAAGTTCTTGTTGAACTTTTTTCAAGGTCCTGTTTTGAACCCCTCAAATAACATGCCTATTATGCTGCAGCCACTGAGCTGTTGGTAGGCCAATCTTTCTGTGTCTTCCCACTTTCTTTGGAATACAGATGAGGTTATTGTTATTAGAATTAGAATATTTTTATTAGAATTAAACAGTTCAAATTTCCAAAATTTTTCACAAAATATGTATTTCCTGCTCTGACCAGGCCCATCTTCCAGTTTGTTTTGGCTAAGAGAGATGTTACTTTCTCCAAGCTGCTATAAAACAACAGAAGAGAGCAACATAAAGCCAGCATAGCTATTGGGATGTGGCTTTAGGAACCTGTTGGGAACTTGCAGTGGGAATAAAGTTTAGTGTAAAATATACCTTTATCAACCTTGTATAAATTTGTGGTTCCTCAAATGAGACTAACATGCAACTTGTCACTTGAAGTGACCGAATGTGTCTTGATCACTGACATCCTAGAAAAAAATGACTAGCCATCAGAGCAGGATTCCCAAAGGTGTCTTTTAGCAGTGTCGGGCCGGAGCAGCTTGCTGCGCAATCACCCAGTAACAGACTGAAACATCTGGTGCCAATTAACTCACCTAAGCTCATTTTGGCAGCTTGCGCCATGATAGCTCTGTGTAAAATACTGGGAAGCCTGCTGAGGACAAGGGCTTGCCATAAGAATCTCACAACTTTCCATAAATCCCATTCTTTGTTGCAGTGATAGCAAAGGGCCAAAGATCTTTCTAAGATAGTCCCTGACATGTTCAGTGTTAATGGTAAATGAGAGATCGTCTACAAAAGGCAGGATAAGTGAGTAGTACTGACTTTTATCCTCTAATATTCTCTAAAATTTCCTCAGGATTCTTTCTGAACTTGTAGCTCAACAAGTGTGGATACAAAGCAACTGTAATTATCAATGTATGTACCCGAAGTGTTGCATAGACATTGACATAGATTTTGGTGGAAACTCAGAATTGTTCCAGGTTTCTGTATGAGTAAATGGATAGCATGGATAAATCAGAGAACGTAAAATAGGGACTTTTTTTTTTAATTATTTTTATTTTTATTTTATTTTCACAGTCTGTGAGTGCACTGTCATGAGACACAACCAAGAGAAAGTTCTGTGAAGGTTAAGGGGATGCATTAGAGTATGGGCTTCACACTTTCCTTGGACTAACTGACTACCCACACTAGCAGGTGTCAAATACACTGCATACTTTGCCAGCATATCTGTGGGAAAGGCTAGATCTGTGGGTGCACCTTGCCCTCAGAGGTGTTTGCTTGCTTGTTTAAAGCTCTTAGTGAATGTATACCTTCAGTGTTCCCTTTTACTGGATATTTTATGAAATGGACGAATTCATGCCCCTAGTGCTGCTCAGATAACAACCTGTTTCACACTGGACATACTCAGTTTCCCTTGGCAGTAGCTTTGCTTACTCATTTTCCACAGTGACTTTGAACTGAGATCTGGATTTGGCCCTGTGAATCTATTAGCATTCCTGTAAGTCAGTCAGTTCACATCGCTGCATTAAGTTGTTTGTTCCAGGCCATCCCTAATGAATACCTTCCTGTTAGTGCCAATGATACCATTTGCCTCTGTGGACTAGAGAACCACAGAAAATGAGCCACCACTAAAAGCTGATTTTTTTTTTTTTTTTTTAAAAAAAAGGGAGAGATCATTCCCTCAATTCAAAACCTTAAAGGCTTCTAACAGCAGGGCTGTAGTTTCCCTAAAATCCTAATTATAGTGAATTAAATGACTAAAATGCTACTAATTACTTTTTAATTTCAAGAGAGATGTTTACAAAGCACAGTATAATGAGTAATACAGTACTTCAAATGATTACTAATGTTGCCATTTTGTCTGACTTAATCTCAATTAGTATAAATCACAATGTCATCACTGCTAATTGCCATTCCTTTTGAGCAAAATGCTAATTTCGCTTTACAATCATACAATTGCTGTTTGTTTTTCCCTTAAATTATTCCATTTAAAAGGCCTGATAAAAGAAGTGTTTAGAATCTTTTATTTTCTAGAGCTCAAGAAGAGTGAGCCATGGACTGAAGATTTTGGGTGTATTTTTTCAGTAGACTTCTCTTTTTAGATATTTTTTTTTTTCCTATAATAAAAGCTTTCATCTCTCAAATGAATCATCAAGCAAGATGTAAATTTCTATCAAACTGTGCTTTCAAGGGATTTTGCTTGTTTCCTGGCTGTCAGAAATTGTCTTTATTATCCATATCTCAGTGAAGTTTTGAATATTTTTCATGAAGAAAAAGAATGTTTTGCACTTTAACCGTAGCTCCATTCTTACAAGGTTCTCACTGTACTTATGAGAAGTTAAAGGTCAACAGAGAAAATTATAAAGATTTGCCCAAGGTCAGAGACTCTACCAAGGGAGTGCTGAAAGCCATGCTGAAATCAAGCATGGATCTCCTTACCCTACCTTGTGCACTAAGCAGCAGTCAGTGGTCCTGCCCTCTAAAAGGCTCACAGAAGTGGATTTCAGGTGCTTGGATCCTTTGTGAGGCACACATGCATTACAATGCCAAAGTATTTCTGTTTTGAATGGGCGTGTCAATTAATCCTGAAATACTGTGAAGATAATTGGAGTTTTGCCACTGTCTTCAGTTTGAACGGGCTGGGACTCATTGGGAGTTGCAGTTGATCTACCTAGCAATATTCGGTGTGTTAAACAGAATTAAACAGCCTTATTCCCGCATGTAGAAGTTTCTTTGTAAACTTTGTGAGTCACTGTGAAGGTAGAAAGCTTTGTGTTTTTCCCAGCCCTCATTATAATGCAGTTAAGTTGCCTTTCAAGATTGTTTTTCTGTGCTGATGGCTAAACTTTGCTTTTCATACTGGTATAGGCAATACCACTAGGACTATGCTACTGTTGATGTAAAGAATAACAGAGATGGGATTTAAAAAAAAAATAAAAAAAAAGCTGCATGTCTAATCATTTTGCATTTTCCAAGCTTGTACAATAAATAAACTGATCAATCTTCTAAGAAAACATTTCCTGCAAGTAGAATTACATTACAGAGTAAATAACACAGGTTTTATTAGTCTTCGATTCTGGTTACTTATCTATCTGTAGCAAATACCTGAAGAACAAAAGCAGAGCAACAGAGTTAACTAGTCACCCTCTTGAGATTCTTTGGCTAAATGGGTCTGTTATATTTTTTTCTCATGTATTTTCACAGTTTGGGTGAGTGCACACTGAGGGGTTAGAAAGAACTGCATAGTATTTTTACATCATTGTGCCAAATTACTTTCCTCTGTTTTAAGCTTAAGCCAGGTATGTAAGCATGGTGTGTTCCTATGCCAGGCAATACTGCCTATGTAATTATTAGCCAAATTGTCTTTTTGTCTTTCCATTTTCTGTCACTGGAATATCTAAGCATTATTTAAGTTTCATACAGTTTTTCTTGTATTTCTGTTTTCATTTAGGTAAAGAAGTGGAATTGTTGCATTGTTCTGTAATAAATGTCATAGACTTTTTTGATTCCTGCACTAAAAAGCTTGTTATATTTGTATGTGGCTGGACTTTTTATGTTGATATATTTTATAGCACTAAGTAATTTTACCAAGTTACTAGATTTTCATATAAAATGAGATATTGCAATGCTGAATGTCAGATGAAAAACATAGAACTTAAATGATCTCCAAGTAAATGGTATTCAGCAAAGTTATTTTGTAGCTGTTGAGTTCTGAAATGAAAAAGTTATTCACTAAGGTCAAATCAGGACTCAGATCTTTTAAACTGTGAGTTTGTCTTCAGTCTGGGTATAGTGTTTACATATAGCTCCAGCGTTAGACATTCACCTCAAAGCTTTTCACTTTTTCAAAGCCTACAGACTTTGAAAGAATTAATTTCTTTAAAAGATACTGTAGCATCTCTTTGGAAAGCATAGGAGCAAGTAACCACTATCAGGAAAAACTAAAGCAAACAGGGAAAACCCTTGTGAAACTAAACTCACTATGAATTGCAAATACAATTATCCCAGAAGTCTTCAATTAGAATGCTTTCTGTGTGTGCAGGAACAGAAAACAATTCCATATATTCTTAATCCATCAGATTTAGAAGACATGCAGAGTCTTAAGAACAGAGTATTACTTTCTATGAAGTGTTTTCATCTTGGTGACTGTGAAGACCTCAATGCTGTACCTGTGAAATTTTTAGTGTGGATGGCATCTTTAGTTAATAAAGGCAACAAAACTGTGAAATACAGTCATTACATGTTTGCCTATGATAACAAGAACTAGGTGTGAAAAGCAAAGAAATCTTTCTTTTTCTTATGTTCCCAAATAGCAAATATTGCCTCTTCCATTTTGAGAATTCCCTCAAGGGTGATCTGGCTTTGTGTATCGCCAAGACTAGTATGTGATCAAGAAAATCCCATTAGTTTCCAACCTTTTGGCAGTTTTATAGTAATGAATCCTGTATTCTGGTCTGGTGAAAACAGATACAGATCAGCCTGATAAACACATTTACACCCACTTTAACCCTGACTCTCTCTCTGGTGCTAATTTCCCCAAACAGCAGAAAGATTCTTCCAGATAGAGCCAAAGGCTCAGTTTTGACATTGAATAACATGTTGTCAAGATTAATCTATTACTGTTACTGGAAATTGCTTCTCAGTCAATATTAGGAGACATCACTGTTGCATCTCATCAAACATGGTAATTTCAGAAGGGAAGTGAGATTCAGACATTACATTTTAAACTTTTATTATGGTTCTGTCTGTCAGTGGATGCCAGTGTTCATTTCTCAAGACACAAATGCTTTGCATTCCATTGTCTAGTCTAGTAACAGTTGAGCCTTGGGGAATATATTGCAGGCTATTCTGACAAAACAAGGCATGTGACCATAGCTTTCCATCTCCTGTAAGATCAGTTAACTGGGTGAACACAAAGACAGTATCATTATTTCAATTACCAGAACTGAAAATCCATCTATAGCAATCAGGAGAAATGATCACCGGACTCTTTAGCACAGTAACTCCTACTCTGTAGTGTTTCAGCCTTTGCTATTGTGACTTGGATTGTTATTCCAAAATCAATTGTTATTCTGGCAAACAGTCCCCTTTAAAATGTTATCATATTAGCAGAATTAAAGAATTGCAGTTTGGGATGTGAAGTACAGTTCTTTTACTCAAGTCTCTTGTCCCTGTTACCTACCATCCCCATATGTTTGCAACACTGCTGCAGGAAGTTATATATGAGTCTGAACAGCTGTGAGACAACTTTCTTGCTGTGAAGACCTTGCTCCAGTCTCAATAATGGGAGATTTCCTTAACTGCCATGGTTCCTTAAAAGGGTAAAGGTTTTTCTTCTTTACAAAAATCTTTTTTAATAACACATTCGTGAGGATTGAAGATATACTGAGCAGTGGTAAAAAACGGTGCCACTCTTCCATGTCACATTAATGCTTCTAAAGGTCTGTATAGTAATTATGATGAAAAAAAAAAAATCTGTTTTATCTAAAAGTAACTGCTACAGTATCCAAGATATGCTTTACACACGACACGGGGCTAGCAACATAATTCTCAAACTGTGTGCTAGAGTTTTATGGCTGTCGCTAAAATGTCAACCATTGATCCAGAGGTAATAATATCTGAGATTCAATTACTGTGGATCAATGTTAGCTTTTCAACAATAACCTTTGTAACATGCTAGGCAGAAATGGAAATGTATCTTACTCCACATACCTAGAACCAATTGACATCAGTGGTACTGTTAACACAGACAAACGGGAAAAGAAACCATTTAAGAATCAGCTTCCAAGGTTTAAGAAACTTTGAGCATTAAACTGTGTCCCAATGAGGTGTGGTTTTTTTTTGTTTTGTTTTGTTTTGTTTTTTCTTTGTTTGTTTTGTTTCTTTATTTTGTTTTTTAAAAAGTCTATATTGACCTTCAATAGTTAATTTGAAAACTTCTCAAACATTTGCCCATATATTTTCCTTTCCATACATATATTCATTCACTCCCAGAAAGATTCCGATTTCTAAATTAAAAATAATAATAATAATAATAATTTTGATTTCAAAAAGTTCTTAATGTTGCACTGAAATTTGTTTTTCTAGCAATTCCCATAGAAGAAGGTTGATTACTTAAAATAACACTATTGTGGCTTTTACTTATAAGTTTAATCCTTTATTTTATATCTGACTGGAGTGCAGCAGTAAGACATGTTCAGTTTCTGCTGCAGCATTCATGATTGATGAGATAGACAAATTCATTCTTTCTGACAAAGAGGAATAGTAACAGGTTTTTCTTTCCTCATTCTATTATTTTAACCTGTGGTTTTGGACACAGGTTGTATATTACCAAGAGCCAGTTCTGGAAACAAAGTCCTTCTTTCAACTCCCAGACATGTAACACATGTAGCACTGTGTTGCAGAAAAAGAAATTAAAATTTCTCCAAATTTTAGGGAAAACTTCACACAGATTTAAAATAGTAATACCAAAGCAAATTTTTTCTTTATTTTGTTGTTTTGTTGTTTTTTTTGTTTGTTTTTCTTTAATTTCCTGATTTGTCATTTTTCACAAAGCCTTTATGGCTCTATTAATTTTATTTATTTTTATGTGGAGAAAGTTCTATGTAATACATAAATACGTCACAAAAATGTACCTTTCTTTCCTATTTTTCCATGCCTAGCTCCACTTATTCTTAGATAGCTAAGGAAGATATCTGAAACAGGAATAGGAGAATAATGAGAAATATGTACTGAGAATCTCCCATACATTTTGGATTATCTAATTGTGGAATTAAAAGCTTTGAGTGTTAAAGCATGTCTTATGTTACATACACATATATATATGCCATATTATACTGTATAATATGAGGCTGAAGTTGTTGAACACTCCGAAATTTCTTCCACGTTAATACTGATGTAACATTGTTATAGAAATTGTTATAGAACCCCACAGTCCTTTTTCACAGTAATCAGATCCCACAGAGGACAATGATTAAAAGCTTTCTGAAACTTTTCAAGTCAAGGATCGCTCTATTTCTATCACCTCCTATGGCTGCTAAAATAAAAACCACAAAAGTATGTTCCATTTGTCTTATGTGACTCAAAAATAAACATAGCAGTTCAGTATATCTCTCAAGCTGTGTAGCTGTAGCTGAATATCCCTCTAATACCTGAGGTATATTAAAGACAATCTGAAATGAGGACTAAACTGAGAGCAATGGTGGCAGGCAGTAATATCACCAGGAGTAAAGGGAATGGGGCTTTTGGATGGAATGTCAGCCTTTGTGCATGTGCAGCAGAAATGCCTCCACCTCTTTCTCCCTGGTCTTTCTATCATTCATCATCAGAGCAAGACACTACCCTCTGACACTTAAGCATCTCCACAAATGAGGACACAACGGTCAGTTAGTGTCTGTATGTACACACTAGCACACAGTTTAACAGGGCTGCAGAGTAACAGCTCCTCACAGGCTTCTGCTGTAACTGCAGGTGACACATCTGTGCAGGCTCAGGTTAAGCATCTCTCCTTGCACAGAGGAGCAGTGTCAGTGTATCCCTTGGAAACAATTTTGTTTCCCACTGAAATGGCGTAGCGCATACAAAGGGTAGAACTGAAAAATCCAGTGAATACAGGAATATTCAGGAAAGGTTTTTCATGAAAATACATGGTGGACTGAGGCAAAATAGGGCACATTACCCTTAGTCTGTTCAAGCTGGCTTTCATTTCCTGCAAGAAGGTGAAACATTTTCATTCTTACGTCAATGCAGTAACTACCCTTTTTACTGGGTGCAATCATCAATACAGCTTTAAAACTCTTATTTGCCAAAGGACTATCTAGGAATTACCTGCAAATCAAGGATAACTTCATATCTCTTTACTCCACCAGATTAAAAGGTATAAAAAGGAAGGTGCAGAGAGTTTTCAAGGGCTTCTGTTTGTCTCTGTGACCATAATCAGTATTCTAGGATGATTTAAAGATTCTGTTGGGTCCCCAGCCACAGAAGTGAAAGCTGAAAGGCCATGAAAGCCTTGGCTGTCCAGCCTGTATCTGTCCATTCTGTCCACCTGGAGGATGGGAAGCCCAAACCCCTTCCTTTCCACCATATTCACAGGACTTCACCTCTTCTTTCCCCAGAAAGAAATATGCAGACAACAACACTGGATAGGAAAAAACAGCAGAGCTACATGAACATGTCTAAGCCCCCTCCTGCCTAAAGGAAGAAAAATGTGCCTCTGAATCTAAGGGACAAGATCCCTTGCGGATCTTGGTCTTAACTCATGCAGACCATACTTCATCAGTAATTTATAAACAAACCTCTTCATTCCTTCAAGGACTCTGGCAGAGTCCCCCTTTAACTGGGGTATACTCAGTGTATGCCCTGTCACGTTAATGCCTGGTTATTGCAGGATAACTGATAAGAGTGTTGTATTTGAAAATATAATCTTGATAGAGGTACATACTAAATGGTTGAAGTGCACAGAGACAGTTCTCTCACTAGCTTTCAACAGCTGAAATTCTGCAAATGGACTTTTCTGATATAAAAGTAGTCAGAATTGGGTCCAGCATCTCCCCTATAATAAGTAAGCTCACTAGCAGAGTAAAGTTAGGATAAAGTCCAGGATAATCAACACTCTTATTCTAATACTAATTTGTCATTTAAATCTATCCACATATCTTCTTTGTGTACTGAAAAAGTGAATGGGATGGTTATATCTCCAAATGCCTAATCTGAGACATATGACCTCAGCCAAGGTGACTTTAAGTTCAAGCATGCATCACTGACACTACTCAGTTAATGCAGTGGTACTCAGTATATGAAAAAGAAGTGCAGAACAAGCCCTCCGTTTCACTTTTACCTAATTCCCTTAACTAAGTTTATCATTAAAAACAGAACCCTGGAGATTGCTATAACCTTTAAAATATACATTAAAGACAAGAAAATGACTTAAAATGAGTCATACATAAGGCTGTTGTTTGCCTTTAGATTCTAGCTGTCTGTAAAAATTAGTTTATCTAATTAACAATATTGATTTCCTCCTGTTCTCCCTCCCACACAGGAAATAGGGAAAAGAGTCCATCTAGGTTGTGCTTGATGAACCTGGTCAAATCATTTAGCTCTTCTCTAGAAGACAGTGAGATGGAGGCATCCTCATTGCTTGAAATTTAAGCTCTTCTCAGAACTTATTGTTAAAATTTCTTGCTGGGTTTGTACGGTGCTTAGATCAACTGGAGCTCAGTGACTGCTGTCCTATGAATTTACATGAGCAATAGGTCTACTTACTTCTTACTTGTAAGTCTATCTTGCTCATTAGCCTGTGGAATGTTTCTTTGCTCAATTGTTAATTAGATGGATGAATACCCTAGTTAAAAATATTGCTATAAAACAAAGATGTTGTAAATAATAGTAGGAGCTTCTCCATTATTTTTGTAGAAAAACTGTAGACTAAAGAGAATGTTGGGACAACAAGAGACATATGCACCCTTATCTCAGACTAATATGCACTGTTCCCACTATATTTAGAACAGATTTCTCTTGCATCTGAGTCACCACTTTCCCTGTCATTTTCACAATGAAAGGAAAATGATGCTTTCTTCTGGCATAGTAGAAAGGGGTGATGCAGTTTGTAAAAGGCATTGTAAAAACAGCAGTAACTGGTCACCTTTGTGCTGAGATTTAGCTTCCCTCTTTCCCAGATGTGCTTTGTTTCAGAACAAGGATATAAACAGTGTTCTCTGTCTTAAATCAGAGTTTCTTTATCCAAAATAGTGTAAATGTCCTCTGGCTATTGGTAGGATGTCTTGGGAACTTCCAAAAGCAGGTTACGAAAGAGAAATTACATGAATATTTCATTTTATTCACAGCACTTAATCAGGGGCTTTGTTAATCAAGGTTCACATTTTCTTCAATTCCCTTGGGTAGACGTGTGTGTTTCTGGGGATACCAAGAAGGGTCAGACAGTATCTTCTTCATCAGATGTTCATAAATTACTTTCTCCCATTTAGTTAAGAGTACTTGTTCTTTATTATAGAAACATGAGACAAATTCAAACCTACCATGGCAGATAACAGGGTCCACATGTTTTCCTTAGAATGAACCAGTAGGAGATCTGAACCTCAGAGACTGCTTGCCCCACACATCCTAGCTGTAACATGATTGATAAGTTATTTCACACAAAAAAACTCATCTTACCAAGCTAAATATAGCAAGTTTTGCTAAGCAGAGATAGAAAATGTGAAAGCTGAGGTCATCAGAAGTTATGTTCATAGCTCTGATTATTCTGATTATTTTCTGTATTCTATATTCTGTAAAATGAAGACAGTATTTATTGAATATGGTAAACTCCTAAATCTGAAGAAGCTGTGAAGTACCAGGTCTGATCATTAACACATTTGTAAATTTAAATATGAATATCTAGCTCCTTGTAGAAGGTTCAGACAAATGTAGTTAAGTAACTCATCTACCAGCTTTCTATGCTGTAGCAGTTTATCCAATAAAGTTTACTTGCTAATTAGAATCAAGATATTGGTATTTAAATTTCAAGACATGTTTCTGCTATTCAATGAGAAAATTATTTTAATTCCTCATGTAATGGAAAAGAATCAGTCAGTCAGATACATCCAGGATAATAGAAGCAGTGCAATTACAAAGGCTGTGCTGGAATGTGTTTTTTTTTGAACTACTTAATCTGAACATTCCTTCCTCACCATAGATTTCCAATTACACTGCATTGTTGTTGATACATGACGTGTGCAAGCTTTATTTTAGCTAATTCTCGTCAATGAAACTTAGCAGCTAGCAGAATTGTCAATTTTGATATGCAAGGAGCAGTATCTTTGCCAATACTTTGTAAAAGTTTTGATGGAAATTTGATCTTGTACTGGCAAGCACAGACTTGTTTAAGATTTCCACTTTTTGAGGCTTAAAAAAGGCCTGAAGTTGTGAAAGAAATGTGACCTTGTTGGTCATAAGGAGAAGGGGTGAGGTTCAGGGGACAGGATTTTATACCATTTATTTACTAGAGCTGGTTGTACAGGAAAAAAAAAAAAAAAAAAAGCAACAATTTACCTGGCACTATTTTTTTTTTTTTTAAACCACTGAATGTAATTGAAATACTAATGCATTTTCAACGTGGAAAACTCCTACCAACTATATCGTTGCATTGGTTATCTGTCAGTGACAGTCAAACTCTTCCAGTAATTAGACATTAAATACATCAAACTGGGAAGAAAGTGCTGAGAAAATTCCAATGAAATCAACAGCTTTTTCCACAGAAGCATACACTGGAATAGTCTTTACCACCATTCAGACAATTTTAGTTGCAGCTTACAAATGTACAGTACCGCTGCTCATTTATGTTATTCTCAAACGTGATTTGCTCTATTTTTCAATAAGCAGTCTTTGTTTAATCTTAGAAAGTTTTAACTAAATATGCTTATTTTTAGATTTCCTTTGTTTTGATATTTAATCAATGAGACATCATAACGGACTTTTTAACAGTAAAATGAAGTCACAGTCCCATAGAAACTGTTTTGCAAAATCCAGACTAACTTCTTTGAATATTTTAAGATAGGAAAAATGGGGAGAATATGGAAAAAATGTAGAAATACTCATTTATTTTTAGGATTGCTGAAACACTTGCTTCAATAGGCATTTGACAATGACACTTTTCAATAATTTTTTGTTGTTGTTGCAAAAGGAATTTTAGAATTTATTTAAAATAAAAAATCAAAAGCTATTTTGTTTTGGATAAAGGAACTATCAGAAATGTGACCTCAAAGGATTTTTCTGCTTTGAGGTTTTTGGCTTTTTTTTTTTTTTTCATTCACTACATTTTTCTTCAGATTCAGCATGAACTGAATATTTTTCTGAGGTTTGCAGTTTGCCAGTAATCAAATGCCATTATTAGTTGGTTACTGCAGTATTCCCTTCCTGTGCTTGGAATAGACCTTTAAGAACAAAGCCAAAGTTGATGATCCAAGGACAAATGCAGTACTGTTTCTCCCAGAGCTACTTGTTAACACATCAGAGACCAATAAATAAATAAATAAATAAATAAATAAATAAAATCACAGTACTGTTTCAGCTGCCCTTGGATTTTGTTCTCAAACTTCTCTTCACAATCACAAAAACTAATTGGAGTGTTGCAATGTGTTGTAGTACAGAAGAGTTAAGCATTTGTATGGTGCAATCTGTATAAATTCTTAGCACGTGACAAAAAAGTCCTGCATACCTGAATACAGCCTAAGTCAAAGAATTGCTCATGTTTCCTTTAAAAATTTGCTAAAAAAGTTGCTTTTACTGCTCTCCCTTGATTGCTGTTTCCTCTTGCATTTCCAGCATACTGAGACACTTTCAGATGTCCATACTTAAACTGTATATTTACAATAGTCATACTTTTTATGCTAGGCTTTTGGGAGTTAGTTTTGATGGTTTGGCCAATTCCTGAAAATTTAAATTTTTCCTTATTTCTAAGTCTAGCTTATAACCACTAATTTTCATCAAAATTTAACCCCTTTTTTTAATGATAAAATATTATATTCAAAATGAATAGACAATCATTTATTAGAAGGGTTGATATGAAGCCAGTATGAAGCTATTTCCTCTCATTTAAGAATAGTTGATTTGAAACTATTTATTTATTCTGAAAGGTTTTTGCCAACATTTCAGATACAAAATACAATAATAAACTTTAATTTTCAGCTGAAAACTGCTGTAAACCAAAAATAATTTTGGAAATAAATCAATAGGTTCTAGAGATGTGGTGTGCTTGGTTTTGTTTTTTTTCCCCCCATAAGGTTTTGAAAGAAAATCCAAGGCAGCTGTCTTTCTGTGAGAATTTCTGCTCAGACAAGAATACAAACTTTAACGTAAAAGTTCTACTGTCAAAACCTTAACCAAGTTTATATTAAATAGTTATACTGTTGACAAACTACATTTTTGAGAACAAAACATTAAATCATTTCATTTTAAATTATATGGTCTCTAAAGGTTAAACACTTGCAAACAGTCCTTGAAGGCAGATTTCCTTCACTGCATGCTTTTGTTATACTGGAGCACTAATAGCCAATAATAAATGTCCTAAAGAAGAACTCCTCTAGTATTTTAGGAGGATCAGATGAAAACAGGAAGAAGCTACGTCTCACATCCAACACCCTTAAATTGTCTCCAAATTCAAGTAGGAAGTTCATAACTTGTTCTTACTTCTTCTCACAACCACGACAGAATCTGAAGTCCGACACCAATAAACATTTGGTGTTCTTGAGCCAGAACTTCTTCTGTCTTTGCTAATGCCAAAAGTGAAAATAATGCACATGATTAAGATGAAAAGGGGGAAGAGAGGAAAAACAGCAAATACAAACTCCTTACATAGCTTCTTAATGGCACATGGGAACCAGATATTGTTTACTTTATCTGGGCCAAACTATAAATTTTGAATGTAAGCTGTAAAAAAGTATAACAGTAGCTGTAATGTTATGCTACTACCACAGATTTTCACTTCTCCATTCATATTTAAAACGTGTCCATTTTATTCTCTTGTATTATAATTCATTTTAATCACTACATCTTTTATCAGGGCTTTTTCCTCTTTTAGGAATTTCTATAAATATCTTAGAGAGGACCAACATGAGGGAATGTGATTCAGACACCCTAATATACCACTTCTATTCTTCTAACAGTAAAACACTAAGAGACAAGGTAGAACTTCAGAAAAGAGAAGTATCCAAGTGAACATCTTTTTTTTGCCTGTGAGTCAGTCTTTTGGTTTCTGTGAGCTGTTAGATGTTGTTCCAAGCCCCTTTCCCTGCAGGATACAAGGCTAAGAAGGATTACTCAATCATCAAAACCCCACTGGCTCAGCTTATGAAACAGAATCCTCTACACTCACTGGGGAAGTAGATACGTGTCTTCTGGGATGCTTCAGGCCCAATTTTTGTTGCTCTTGATGTTTAGTTGGCAAAAATGCTTTCAAAGGTGAGCCCTACAACTAAGGGGTACTGCAGTGGAAATAGGAACTGTTGCCAGAAACTGGTTTACTCAGAAATCAGAAATGATAGGTTAATTTCATGGTGAAATATAAATTCCAAGGATTTTTTTTTCTTTCATAAAGATCTCTGTGCCACTGAGTCTATATCACAGTAAAGCAGCAGCATGATGAGTTCCGCATAGTGTAAAAAGTAGCCTTATTTCATGATTTGGTTGAAACTCAAGATTTTCGTTCCTTCATCTGTAAAATTGAGATAGTCATGTTTATTAACCAAATCTATTTTGATCCATAAGAGTTAGTGATCAACAGTGGCCAATTTTCAGATTCATATTTTTGCAAAAAGAGGGAGAACGTATTTTTCATTTAAAAAAAAATCACTGAATTCACAGATGTTGATTCCTGCATTAGTGCAATTTATGACTTTGATTTCTTTCTCTATTCTTGCATAAAGTGTTGCACCTATAACAGAGGTAGCATTGTTTTAGGAGGCACAGTCCCCTCATCCCCTTAGAATTTAACAGGTAAATTCGTTGCCAAGGGCAGTATGCTATGCATTCTGATACAGTTGTTAGAATTACTTATATCAGGCCTGAAACTGCCCTTATTATATAAAACAAATTAGCTGTAAGCTTCTAACTACCTTATGGTTTGAACCACTCAGTCGTTAGAATGAAACTCCAAGGGACTAGCACATGTATGGATGAGTGATAAACACAGCCTGCTCTGGTATATTTCAGTTCTGATTGGAAACAAACTTGGGAAAAAGCACATCTTACTCAGTGGGTATAAATTAGAAACACAAATCAAATGATTTGTTCATGAAGTTTAGGATCAAGCCAGAAACTGCACTTGCAAACGTGAATTATAGTTCCATGAGCACATCTATTCTTGTTTTTCACATCATAACACTTTGTCCATTAGTTTTGTAAAATAATGAATTTCAAGAGAGTAATCATCATGGTTGCAAACTGCAAGAGTTCTGACAGTTTTCTTGCTCTTTACTTTGTGTGTAGTTAGACATTTGAACATGAAAACACACTATTGATAATTGATCTTGTGATGAATGAGCCCATTAACTGACCTGCTAAATGCTATTGACAGGCATGTTTGGTTTTTTTCTGCCTGGAATAGAATCCTTCCCTGTTGTATATATGTAAATTCATATCATATGAAGTGATTGAACAGTCATACCTGAAACCAAGTTGCGAAACTGTACTTTGTGTTTAGGCCATGAAGACATCTTCCATCATGGCAGCCACTTTCCAAGTTACACAGAAAAGACTGATCCTAGAGCACTTACTGTTTCATCTCATCTTATAGTAAAGCTTCATACCTCTAGCATGAATGAAAGTGGTCAGTATCATGCTATCATTCATCACAGTTTTTATCTCTGCATATGTTTTTTGTTGTTGATATAAGAAAATCAAGACAAATTTTTCTTCCAGGGGCCAATAAGTGCCAAGAAGTGGCAGACTGCATAAACATTAATCAAGGAAAAAGGCAACCTCATCAATTCAACATCGTAACTGTTGTCTCTATCCTTGATATTTATGCCACATCCTTATATCTGTAGAACCTGCCTTCTGTAGAAACTCGATGTGCATTTTAACAGACAGAGACCCAAACGCATTGACCTGCCTGGAATACCACTAGATTATCCTGAGGAAAGGCATTTCACATTATCAATATTTCTTTATACTCTATGAAATTACATTGGAGAGGGGGAGGATATGGTGTGTACCTCTGAAAAATTTCAGCAGTGACAAGAGGAGGTGGCAAAGCATCTGGATGCTTTGCAGAATAGCAAGGAACCTGTAGGGTATACAATGTCTTTCATTAGTGCTGCATAGTCAAGTGGGAAATATGCCTACAATAGGAAGGCCTGAGGCCCTGATACAATGTTAGAAAAGAGACTTTGATAGTTATTATTTCATGCTTCGCCAAATAGCCGGGTTTAACTTTTTGGCTGACAATAGTTACTGACATTTATCACCTAATAACAGCTAGTATCATCCAGTTTTCCTGTAGATTGTTGAAATCAGATGTTAAATGAAGAGAGGAAAAGCAAAGCGTAAAACTCAATACATACAATATGAAAAGGTATTTTTTTCTCTAGTGAAGACATCAACTGATTGCATTGTAAGATGAATATAAAGGCTTTTTTTCCTGCTAGACAGTGATTGCAGGCTTCTTTCTTCCTGCAGTAGCTGCTGTCCAATCACTAACCCCCCCTAATATTACCATGATCACTTAATGGAAACAAAGATAGAAAAATTCCATAATTCCTGGTCAGTTGTTGGCTATATTTCTTGAAAATCTTTATGAATTTCATAAAAATGCTGCACAATCCCTTTGCCTCAGATTCCACTTAGCTCCCCCCAAACAAAATTTGATTGCCTAAGTTTTGTTCTGATCATCCATGTATGGATGATGGCTGAATTTCATTCCAGTGCAGGACTGTTGCTGACAATCTCCCCTGTTTTGTCCAATTTTGCTATAAATGACTAAATCACAGAATCACAGAATTTCTAGGTTGGAAGAGACCTCAAGATCACCGAGTCCAACCTCTGACCTAACGCTAGCAGTCCCCACTAAACCATATCCCTAAGCTCTACATCTAAACGTCTTTTGAAGACTTCCAGGGATGGTGACTCCACCACTTCCCTGGGCAGCCTGTTCCAATGCCTCACAACCCTTCCAGTGAAGAAGTTCTTCCTAACATCTAACCTAAACCTCCCCTGGCTCAACTTAAGCCCATTCCCCCTCATCCTGTCACCAGGCACGTGGGAGAACAAACCAACCCCCACCTCGCTACAGCCTCCCTTGAGGTACCTATAGAGAGCGATAAGGTCGCCCCTGAGCCTCCTCTTCTCCAGGCTGAACAAGCCCAGCTCCCTCAGCCGCTCCTCGTAGGACTTGTTCTCCAGGCCCCTCACCAGCTTCATCGCCCTTCTCTGCACCCGCTCAAGCACCTCCATGTCCTTCTTGTAGCGAGGGGCCTACAGAAAATCTCCTGGATGATTGTTCTGTAGCCTTTAGTGCCAATATGAAGCACTTTCTATTTACCAGAGCTCTTCACACACACAAAAAAAAAAAAAAAAAAAAAAAAAAATTACTAATTGCACAGGTGGTTCTTTATGTTAGAGATGAGGAAGCCAAGACAGTTCTTGATACATGATAAAGTGTCTGTTAGAATATGGCTAAGAAATTTAATGTACTGCTACAGCTGTGCTCAGACTGTCAGGTCCTGCCAGAACATACACTGTGCAAAATCCTGTTTTTCTCCTTGTCTGTTATGCTACTGTGCAACTTCTTATCCATTTTGTTATTAACCTTTAAGTCACTTATGGCAGAACTGCTTTCCAAAGCTCTGATCTCTCAAAGACCTCAGGCCCAGCCTATAAACATACACATGCTTAATTTTTAATGAATAGCCCTACTGCAGGTATGGAGAATCAGGGCATGTTTAACATTACATTTCAAAGAACTTGGTGGGATAAAAAAAATGGATTAATATCATTAGTGCTACTAGATATCATAAGTTTCAGGCTGTACTCCTCGGGATAAAAGCTTATCTTTAGCTAGCCCTGGATTAGAAAAGAACATTGCATTATGCACATACTACAGCAAACAGTGCTTGAACAAGTATCCTGTGTCTTGCTCTGATGCATCTATTATTGATCACTGCTGAAGAGGTAGGGTAGGTTTTACAGGCCAGTTCTGAATGACTGCTCTGACCATGAATAAAGGCAAAAGTATTTTCAGAAAGACCCATTCCCCTGCAGTTCTTAGCTGGAGAGGCTTTTTAGGGCAATAAGAAAACCACTATTTCCTAGTTTTCTTAGAGATGGAGAAAAACAAACAAAAAAAATGAAACAAACACTTCAGGTTCTGGTTTCTTTTTCCTTTTTTTTTTTTTTTTTTTTTTTTTTTAATTTCCTCATTAAATGTAATTTTTAAAGGCAGTTCAGTAGACCTGATATTAAAAGAGTATTACAAATTTTTTCCTTTTTCTTAATATTTTCTTTTTCCTTCCTGTTCTCCTTTTCCTTCTCAACACACTTGTCAAAACCCATTTTAACTCCTACACATAGGCACAGTGTTTTGGTGCTTTTCCCTACAAGGAGTGACTTCCTCCAATGTTCTCCTTTTCCCTCTTTTATTCCACTTTTCCAAACACTTCTAATATTTCTTCTACCAAGACACATTGGTAGCTTTTCAGTCTGGCACTTAGATCTGTGCAGGTGATTTGCAATGATTAGTACACTCAAACATCATTTTTATCTGCTTCAGGATTACTTGCAAGAAGATCTTGATCTGAGATGTGTTAGATATTTGAACACTTCTAATATCTTAAATTTTTAAAATAATCATGTGACTTTGTGAAAGATTGAAAAAAGTCATGTGGCACATTGTTTTAATACGTTTTTTGTATGGCAAAACTGGAGGTCATGTAGTAAAAAAGCTAAAAGGCGGCTAAGGCAGGAGTAAAAATGGTAATTTGTAAACCTAATGTATTCATAGGTATACTTGGTCACTCTAATCTTCCCATTTTCTTGTTCATTGGAACTTCCAGCACAATACTTTTTCACAATACTGTAAGTCTCTCCGCAGCCATATGTTTGAATCCTACTAATCATCCTTTTTTTTTGTTTGTTTCTGATTGATTTGGAGAGCAGTATCATTGCAGAAGACCACACAACATTTTCTACTGACTACATCAAAGCAGTTTTCAAATGGACTGTTTCAGTGAGCTGTTATTTTTCCTCTGCTATTAAGGAGTGAGACTGCTGCACTAGGTTATGAGAAAAATTACAACGGTAGCAAAAAAACACTGCACATTTGTGGAATTCTTGATTATCCCAAAAATATTTGGCTACTCTCTTGTTTAGGCATTTCATCACCTTTGCAAAATACTCAAGAAAGCCCAAATTCTAAGAAGTTTTGCTATGACTGCTCTGTTTCAAAATCTGGAGTTCTCTTCATTTACAGGACTTGCTACTTGAGAGTGAGAGGAATAAAACACCCAGAAAAACATTAAGGACGCAAAGAAACTTTTGGAGTCTATCTGCAGACTTATACATGAAGAAATTTTAATCAGAGAAATTCAGTCTTTTCAACTCGGAAATATAGTTGATCAATTTGATCAACTGATCAAGTTGATCAATTGATCAATGACTATATCACTGGGACTTGAACCAGCATTCTGCCTGCAAAAAGTTAATTCAACTTGGAAATCAGGTTTTCTTCTGACTAAAGCTGGGGAAAGAAGATGGGAAGAAAGAAAATGGAGAGGTGAGGAGCCAGTGTCCTAGATCTTGTTCTGCTACAGAACTTCCATGTGACCTTGGGTAAGACACTTAACATCCATGCCTCACTGCTTCTACTACCAAATTAAACAAGGCTGACCTGTCTCTGAGGAAGCTACTGAGAAAACACTCAAATACTGTGAAATAAAGGCTTTCATTATTGCAAAATTGAGACTTAAGCTCAGTAGAAATTAAGAATCAGCACTTTATTCTCATAGCCCTTGGGGTGATGACATAGATCCACTTGAGTAAGTTCAGGGAGGCAATGACGAATCAGAAGACTAACAAATTACAGAACAAATGAACAGAAACATCCGGCACAAGTTTTCTCAGCTGTCCTCACCTCTGCTACTTTGATTAATAGGGAACAAAGAAATAAACAGCGCTGGAGGACAAACTAAGCCACAAAGAATTGTACCTGACAATTTGCTGCTAAAATACATAGTCCCCTGTAAAACCTATTGATTAATGGAGTCTCTCTACTAGCATAAAAAACACACGGAGATGAAAACAAATTCAAGTAAATACTCTCATTAGGCAACTCAGCACCATGCAGCATTTAATCTGTCTGCTATTCAATAACAGGAGCACACAAGTAACTTTTTTCTTGTTGTTATTCACACGGCGCTATTAATCATTGGAAAACAAAGAGAAGACCAAAAGGAGAGAGGAGGAGGGATGACCATATTTCTCCCTTGATGCAGTTACTGAAGAGGGCATCGAGTCCAGGGAAGGGCACAGAGCAGCATCCCAGCCCTGGCAGTGTGGGGATCAGAGGGGCTGTGGGGGTACTGGGGAGGGAAGAAGAGCGCTTTTCTCACAGCAGCAACACAGGGTAACATCCGCAGGACCCTGAAGTCACCTTCTGTTGCCAATGTTTTTAGTACAATACCGCCATCTATTGCCTAAAATACCAAAATTGAAGGAGGTTGGAAATCACAAGATGGTCCGTCCTGTAAGGTGGTCCCAGATCTCAAACAATATGCAGCTCCCTGAGACCTATCTTTAACCTTCCAGTCCAAGCACATTATCATGACAGACTGCTGTCTCAAGACAATGTAATGACAGATAAGCAAACTAGGCTGGACAGTTGCAGATAAGTCAAGATGAAAGAGGAGAGGTGATCTAAGCGTTGTGTTCTGACTAAAACCTTCTGAATTAACTTACATTAGCCTTTTGAATACTATACTGAACTGGAGATCTGAAGGAACCTGAAAAGATGACTTCAAATAGTTACAACGTTAGAGCAATACTAAATAATCCAAGGGTCAAGGGAGGGCAGAGGAAATCTTGTACTAATTAATGTTGTATTATCTGAACATTAAATCACTAAAAAGTAATAATTTAGCTAATGGTAAATTTGGGCTAGGGATTTTCCCACTTCGGAAGCAGGCTGCTTACAAAGTTCACGCACTGCTTTCTACCCAGTCTTGAATGCACATTTCTTAATTCATAATTACACAGTATTTTACAGATGGGTAAACAGATATGTAGAAATAAAACACAGCTTAGACCATAATTTTTGGAGCCTAGTGTCACCACATTTGCTCTCAGACAAAGAAAAGAAATTCTGGGGCTGATGAAGAAACATGGGCAGACCCAGATTCACTTCAATGAATCCTTTATGTTTCAGTTTTGACAAAGAGTAAGATCTGTGCTTAGTTCTCCCAGGGAAAGAAATTGAATTACATCTGTATGAGAGAGACTATAGAGAACTAGACTTTCTGTATTAGCAAGGAGTGGAGAAGGACACAAAAAAGGGTGGCATTAACAATGCAACAGCTTTCATCCACAATAAGAATGGTTTCAAAAAGTATAAAATTCAACTGAAATCTCATTTTCCTCCTTTCTCAAACTGCAGGCAGTGCTGTCCTGCCGAAACAACTGGAACTACTGCATCTGATTTTACTGCTTTATAAGGTTTTGTCTTTTGAAATGGGCTTGTTTAAATCTCTTGTGAACTGCACTAGCTGCCCACATGAGCTCAGTCCTATGAGAAAACATATGAGCTCCAGATTAAAGGTCCTAAGGTTACAGACTAGTCACAGGAATGATATTCTAGGCCACTTGAAGTTTTATTTAATCTCCCCAGGAATTGTGGAAACATACCAGAAAATTGTCAGTAGAATATTTTGCAAAAAGAGTCACATCAATATTCTCATGATGGAGATCACAAAGATAGCCAGCTCCACATCTCTTGAGGGCTCCCCCACCTCACCTGCCTCTTGGCCAGTCTGTCACATTACACAGCTGTCAAGTTGCTAGAATGGAAAATCAACAACTTAGTGTTGTTTCTAAAAGAGAGAAACAGTGCTTTTTTTTCCCCTCCTCATTTTGTGTGCAAGAACAGTCTTCTATGATTCGCCCCCCTCCTCCAAACACAGTTTGCTTGATTTTGATTCTGTTATAAAGGCCTTTCCCAATTTATATTGCAATCTCATCATTTTTGTCTTTTCATTCTGTTATTTAAAACAAAAGGATGACAACAAATACAAGTTAAAATAGAAAGAAAATGTAAGAAGAATTGATGGAAATAGACATTTGGTAGAGGCAATAAATAATTTAGAAACAAAACTCAATACTTTAATGAAATGTTTAAAGCAACTGCAATAGTGGTGACTGATAGACTTTTCTGCATCTGAGATCAACAAAACTTAAGGTAACTTTCCACTTCTTTCATCAAGGTCAAAGTTGCTACCAAAATGAATCTATGTGGGCTCTATTATTATCACTGCTGGGATTTATCTATTATTTATAAATGATTGTGATCACAAACTACAGTATTTATATATAAGGATTTACTATATAGCAGTGATATCATAATGACATTGTTTGGATTTATTAAGCTTTGCTCCTCAGTATTCATACAGAACTCTTGCAGCCACAGCTAAGATTTGTGTGCAGAACCAGGTGACTGCAGATGAGCCCTCTGATGTGCCTTCCCAGAAAGGAAGGGTTCCAACAGAGCTCTCACAAACCAACCTATGTGGACCACATCACCTGTAACAGACCTATAGTTAAAAATAAGAGTGCATTCAAGTAAAATAAGATTTTGCAGTCTAGTCCAATCCATATTTTATCAGGTGCATACATTTAAGTATAAACATTTCAACCATAAAAAAACTCATTTATTTGCCTTGTAAGAAAAACCTTTTCAGTTCTACCTAGATGTGTCTTATTGTTTCCAGGTAATCAAACCAACAGCTTCATCCTGAGGGTGGGGGGAAGGAAAGAGAAAAGAGACTGAAAATTGTAGGCAACATAAAACTCATAAGAAAGAGTTCATAGAAGTATTTCAGAGAATTGAAATAGTACATGATTAACAGGAATTCTATCATCACCTGTTTATATCTTATGTGGGGGAGAAAAGTAGAGACTGTAGAAGCTTCTGATAGTAATTTTGTGAAGGAAACCCATATCCAAGTACTGATCCTCAAGTCATCCAAAAAGATAATTCTCTTCTTATTGTCTCCTACCGCACCCTAAGAATATTTTATTAGCATCAATCCATGGATTTTGCACAAAGCATGATTTTCTGCCAGTTGGTCCAGGCACCTTTCTGCAGGCTTGATAGATTGTCTTAAACTGACTTTGAATTAGAGTCACATTCTACTTACTCCAGCATTAGCTGAAAACACAGCAGTGCTACCTGCCACTGAGCAGCTGCACCTGAACTTTTACTTGAGTACAGTACAAGAATACTAAATGCTAGACTAGAAGTCTAGCTGGCACAGCAGTCTGTTTATGACCATAGCAAATGGAAGATAACATAGGAAGAATATTGGTACAAAAGAAAAGTAATTTACACCATCAGTGTATTCTTGACACCCAGTATTAATGGTGTCAGGACAAAGCAAGGGTCACCTGCTGCATAACAGGTATGAAGCTGAGAACATCACACCACAGCCAGCAGGGCAGGGACCTCACCAGCCCTGCAGCACCCAGGCAAGACAGAGCCAGGGAGAACAGCCAAGTTCAGCCAAGTCCAGATCAGCAGGCATCCACAGTGTCAAAGCAGGTCTAAGGCCAAGCCAGCAAGCCAACCAATTAGGTCCTCATCCCTATGATCACTACACAAGTCCACAGCAACAGGGCAATGCAGAGCTAAGGCTAAACCACAGGCCCTAACTCCACCATAACTCATAAAAAGTCTGAAGGCCCCAGGCTGAGCTTATATAGACCTCCAGGGTGGGGTATGGGAAGGGCCCCAGCTGGGGCTGCTCTCTCTTATTAAGTCTCAGAAACCTAGCAGGTGGCTTGAATGCTTTCTGAGTCAGTGGAGAAAACTTTATTTTTGATAGTTCCTACAGAATTTTTCTTCCATAAAATTCTCTAGTTGCTCTTTGGTACATTGTAAATTTAGATAGGACCCACTCTAAGTATCCTCTTCAATTTATAAACCCAGATGAGTGTGTAGCTAAGAAATTTCCTCAACTCTTTCATCTTTGAAAAAATGCAAATTCAGGTTGATTTTTATTGAATTGTTACAACAAAAAATAATCAGAGGGAACTGGGGGTGTTTAGTCTGGGGAAGAGGAGGCTCAGGGGAGGTCTTATTGCTGTCTACAAATACTTGGAAGGAAGGTGTGGGGAGCTGGGGGTTGGCCTCTTATTGCAGATAACCAGTGATAGGACAAGAGGGAATGGCCTCATGTTGTGCCAGGGAAGGTTTAGATTGGAAATAAGTGACATTTATTCTCAGAAAGAGTAATCAGGCATGGGAATGTGTTGCCCAGGGAGATGGTGGAGTTACCATCCCTGGGGGTGTTTAAGGAAAGGTTGGATGTGGCACTTAGGGACATTGTTTAGTAAGTGGAAATGGTGGTAGGGGAATAGTTGAACCACATGATCATGGAGGTCTTTTCCAACCTTAATGACTCTGTGATTCTATAATTATTGTCATGCTACACATTACTGGCTTCTCAGAGAAGAAAAATGAATTTTGCAGCCCAGTTGACAATAGTATTCTTTGGCCCCAAAGTGTTGCCTGGATTATAAGGAGGATATCGGAAGTTTTTTTATATCACCAATGTGCAAGAAATTCTGTCCTTAACTCCATAACAATGCTTTCAAGAGGCTGCAGTCCTAGTCTGTACCTTAAACATGTCAGTCAGTCTGAGAACAAAATATTATGAGGAGAACACAAGTGGTTAGACACGAATCAACATGACTATGGCAGTTTCTCTCTGATGAGAAAATTATCAGATGGGGCATATTCATAGCCTCTACTCTATGCCTCTAACACTTCTATGGCATTTCTGGCAGCTGGTCATGGAGCATTCATCTCCTCCAAGTCGGCTTCATCTCACACCCCAGCAGTTTTGATCTGTAGACTTCCAGATTAATAAAGCACAAACAAATGATCACAGTTCATATCAAAAAATTTTAGAATAAGAGTAATTGAATCAAACTGTGTCACTGAGAGAAAGGAAGTGCCATCAGAGTATGTCTCCCAAAAATCACAACAGATGACTAAAAAACAGATCAAATTTAATTTTTAAAGATGTTCAGCCTGGTATGGTATCAATTTATGCTTTTTATTCTCCTTAAATATTCTAGCTGTCAGTCAATGGTAAAAGTGTAGAATTTCTGTTGTAAATTCAGACAGAAAATAAGTTGTTGTTGTTTTGAAAAAAAAAAAAAAAAAAAAAAAAGCTCATATGGAACAAAGTTCTTTTCCAGTAAAAATACATGTTCAGAGGAATAGGAAAGCTCATTTTGCGAGATAAGAGCTTCAAAGTTCTTCCTAAAGAGTGGTGGGGAAAAAAAAAAAAATCTGCACTGAAAGAACAGAGATCTGTACAGCAATATAGCTCCTCTAGTTATATTTTTTTAATAATTCTGCTTGAAATAATAAGGATTCTGGAAATGTTAAGAATGTTTCTCATTACCAAAATTTCTTAGTGTGTAGAACAGCAAAACAGGAAAATACTATCTATTGATTTCTAGAATTCAGCTGTGAGCTCTGTAACTCAGGAGATCATTGTGTAAATGGAGGCAATAAAAAAATGACCAGGTTATACAAGTCGTAGTAAATCCAGCTTATCTTAAAGAATTTTACACATGAACATATTTTGTGATGTGTTCAGTTTTCCTCGTCAAGTAGTTAGCTCCACATAGATATGATGGAATGTGTAACGTAACTAATAAGATATGGGCCGAGGCAGCAGCACAGCAAAAATATATGGCATAAAGGGACATTGAAGAGACTGTGTGGAATCTGTCTAAAACAACTTCATGGAAGTAACATCATTTTGAAGCTAGCATCCAACATCAATAAACAGGATGATCAAGCCATTGCTACATACAAATATTTGCAGCAGTTATGCTAGGGAAAATATAATAACATATGCATAAATGGCCTGTCAGTCCCTTGAATCCGGACTGAAAATCTTCAAGCCTGTTCCAGTTCCTGCTACTAAACTGTATCTGTAGTTCAATCTGCAGAGGCTTGGGTGTCTTTGAAGATGACTACTTCAGTCTCTATGAACCGACCAAAACAGGAGCTGTCATGTATGGGGTGGATGAATCTGTCAATTCAGCTTTTTATGTCAAGCTGCCAAGAATTATACTAAGTACACTTTGTTCATAGCTTTGAATTAGATCCCCAAATGTGAAATGTAAAAGGTGAAAGACCTACTGTCTGGACTACTGCAAGCATTCTGATCTGATCTGCATGGAGAATGTTATTTTTTTTTTTTTCTTTTTTTGATAGACAGAAACTCTCCCAGTGGGGTTTGCACCTGTCATATGGCCTGCACTGTCTTAACTGTTGTGGGTTTTCTTTTACTGAATAAGCTTCCCCTTTTCCTCCCCTTGCCCCCAAGGAAAAGAAACCCAGCTCTAATTTCCGTTAGGATACTGAAAGTTCAGATACGAAGTCAAGCATAGTGAACATCATCTGTGAAAGTGCTATAATATTTTAAGATAAAGTACACCGATCTGTTTTATCAGGATAATCTATATGGTTCCCAATAAGAGAAACAAGGAATATAGAATGTTTATACACTGAAATTTTATCAGCTAAGACACCTACTAATTTAGAAAACATTCTTTTCTACTGTGTCCATGGAAACTACATCACAATGGGACAATCAAGTGGCATTTTCACTGCAGTTCATGAGAAAATCTAATGTTGATTTTAAACAAAGTTAAAAGAAAAGGAGACTGCGCGTTCTTCTGCCTGCAGAGAAAATACTACAGAGAGAGGTCATCAGCAATACAGCTAATCATTACATATAACACATACAGTGGACTGTGGACTGTGTATAAGATAGACTAGACTGTATTCTGTTTGGTAGTCTGTTTTTTGTTTTTGTAGTCTGCTTCCCATCAAAAGGGAATTAGAACTTACTAAATATTCAGGGGCAAAATTACAGCTAACTCGAGGACCCCAGCACATCTGGTACAAAGACATTATAGTTCTCTGCACGTGTACTTGTCCATCATTTGCACTACTGGCATAGAAGGTAAAGTTTATACCTTTTGAGACATTCTGATAATCCAACTTCTCAGTACCATTTGATGTGCTACTGAAAATACTACTCTGGGACAGACCATAAAAAGCATGGCTATGAGCGTTTGCCCAGAAATGCCAATGTTTCTCCAGGGGGTCATAGCAGATCTGAACCATTAAACATGTGCCTTCAGAAGCACTAGACTTAAACAGAAACATCAGACTCCCTCTGCCTACCTAATCATCATGCAGCACATAGGCTTTTTTTCTGCTTCATTCTATTTCTGGCTTTCTCAGATCTGTGGCAAAAGGTCCGCAGCCATTCATATATTAGGTCATCTCCTGTCACCCAGCATCAAGAGCTGTCAGATAAGAATAGCCCTGAGAGTTTTCTTGCTTCTTCTGTGCTTTTCAGAATCTGTGAGTTGGTTATATTTCCTTTATAATCCAGATGCCAACTCCATTTTTAAGAGAGCCTGATGCCTCGGCTCCTTTAACAATACTCCAATCTCTGCAGTTTGCTGTGCTGTCTACAATGAACCCCGTCAGAGCATGGTTGGAAGCAAAACTGGGAACCATGTAACAGGATCTAATTAAGCACTGCTGTGCAGTACAGAACCCATCACTTCTTCAGGGTTTTCCTTTCCTGTCTGTTAAGTGAAGGTAATCCTAAAGCACCACTGCGTGTGTCTTTTAAGGCACATGACTATGGAGCATTTTCAGGATTGGACTTCATATTATTTTCCTTTTCAGAAATGAATCTTTAGGCAGGAAAGCATCTTCAAAACAATAAAAGAATACCTCACATCAGTGATTTACAAATTGTAAGAAACCTAGAAAGAAGCCATAAAAAACTTTTTTCTTTCACATCATAAAAACTCTGGCATCCTTTATTTTGCTATTCAGTTTAGGAAATTTTTATCCTTAAAAAGAAGCCAGCTCACACTTCAGCTCCTAGTCAACTGTAAGGAGCTGGATGATTGCTGAGATCCAGAAAGGCTGGCTCAAAGAACTGAAAGGGTAGCTTCTAGTTACAGGAATGCAACTGCCATGTGTGCTTTAGGATGAGCTGCTTTATAACTTTAGATTACCAGCCTAGCTTTCTGCTAGTTAGAGGTCTCAGCTACCTCAGAGAAGTGAGGAGGATGGCTGGAAGCTTAGGAATAAAAAGAATGTCCCCTTCAGGAAGCACGTCTTTGTCCAATTTGCTCAGCTGTGATTCTGAGCTCTGAAGGATATGTCAAGCAAATCTACTATGGCTTTCTCTCCTGTCTACTTATGCTAGACAGGAGCTTTTCACTTTGTGCCACACGTTTAGCAAGAAATCCAATTATTTTTCTTTTGCTCCTCTTGGTAATGGGGTTTGAAGTAGGATATAGTCATGCTACACCAGTGTCTTAGATCCCTCCTCAGTGAGTGCCAGAACTAACTGTTAGTTTTCTTTTTTTTTTTCTAAATTGCCTCAGTCTAGCAACTAATTGCACTGGGACCATTTATACATGTTGGATTTATTATCTATGGTTACATGGTTGGATCATTTTTCTCCATGCTGAAATGGAGTATAATTGGGCTATTTTTCATACCAAATGGAGTGTGCCTGTACAGAAGGAGGTTGGCCTATACCAGGATTTGCCTCACTATTTTTAATAGCTCCAGCAGAGAAGGGGTTTTGCTTCTCTGTTGGGGCCTTTCCAGACTAATGTTTCTCTGTTTGTTTAATGTCACAGAAGTTGGCCTCTGTCATATCATTATGAGTGATAAAGTGTAAGTCCTGGTGATGTTTGCATTCCTTTTTTTTGGGGTAAAAAAAAAAAAAAAAAAAAAAAAAAAAAAAAAAAAGTGGGGAAAAAGAATGGTCCAGGAAAAAAGTATACTACAAGTATTTGAATTTTCTGTACTAAAGAAACACCTGTGGCCCAGACCACTGATTTCCTTGCCAGAATAGCTAGGTTTATTTTATTTTAACACAATATGGAATGTAATGCTTGGGAAGTATCCCAGCAAAGTAATCCTTTATTGGCAATCCTGCAATCTATTAATGTGTAATTTAAAGTGGACACCTCCAGCAAAAAGGGAATTAATTCATCATGGTCTATGAATACATTCAGAATAGACAGACCTCTGTGTTAGTACTATCAATGAACCCCTAACCTGACCTGCAATGTGTAAGGTTTTTTCATTGCTTATTACACGGTACATGTCAAAAGGCATGCTCAAGCAGAAAAGGAACATTTAGAACATTCCATGAAAATCAATCAGACTCTTACTCTTTGAGCATCTGGTTTTGCTTTATACATGTACGTTTTGCTGGTGATTCTGAATTACAGCTAAGGAAGAGCCAAACGCACAGTGAGAACATCAGGCAGTGTCTTTATTCCTTTATGCCTTTATGCCCTTTTTCTCAAAGAAGATACTGGGTAGAGAGGAGAGACACGGTAGGGTAGCAGCAATCAAATCTGCTTTCAAGCACAGTCCTATGCCAGGCATCTGCTTAGGAACACAGACGTTCATTCTACATACTGTCTGTGTTGGACCTTCAGCTTAGGTGTATGCTTTTCATGAAAGATGAGGGCATTGATTTATTAGAGCACAAATGAGACTGTCACATTTTTGTAATCCTGTCCACTTCTCCACATAATTTTGTTGTATAGGTGTCACATTTATATGCATGAGTGTGAGTGCGAGTGCTTGTGTGTCTGTATTTTAATGTGGTTAGAATCTTCATATAGTGGGATTACCTGGTAGTTTTTGTCTTGGTCAGTTTTGCCTTTTATTCAGATTGATTTCTTTAATCATGGTGAACTTGAAACACAAAGAGAACCGCTGCTTTTCTCTCTGACTCCACAGCTAGGAAAGTTTGCTGAATAAAGTGGTAATGGGCAAGCTTCAAGGGGATCAAAAGTGTGCAAAAATTTGCGGTGCAGTTATATTTCATCTGAATGATTCTTTAACATGAATTTCAGACCATTATCTTCCCTCCAAAATACCCCTCTGTGTGTTTTTCACAGTATAGTCTTTGTGGCACACCTCCAAGAATTTGGATTCCATAGAATAAATACCCTTCTACAGAATAATTTAACCTTGACATCAATGTATTTTAGTAATTTGCAAAGAAGAGCACTATGCTGAGGACTGAGAAAAGAAAAGAACAGCACTTCTTATTTCATTTATTTATCTGGATTTACACCAACACTAGTTTTAAAGCAAAAACCTAGAGCTCAAAGCAATTTTGTCATATATTGGAAATGTATGCACTAATGTGAACAAAACTCAATACATCTTCTTCCAAAAGCAGTCTAAATGAAATCAAAGTCCAATTGACCCCAGTCCAAAAGTTTTATCTTTTTGGAATACAAACACTAGCTTTTAAAATGATTTTTGCTACTGTAATGTGCATTGACCTGATCCAAAATGAGGCCTTCGCTCTCTTTGTATAATGCGCCCACAGAGAAGAAACTATGCTACTGTATAAATCCATTTTAAGTAATTGAGTTGTGCTAGAATGTAAGAAGATACAGAGAAAGGTAGTGTTTCCTACAAGAAAAAGGTGAGACAAGACCAAAAAAAAGAGTGAAGAGGAAGTATAATGAAATCATGGAAGGGAGAAGTCAAAAGTTAACAATTACTTATTGTTCATATACAGGATGAAGTAGAGAAGAATGAGTGAAATTATCAGGCAGGAAATGTAAAATATTAAAAGGCAGTTCTGTTCCTCACAACATAAAGCAACATATACCATGTTTTTCCTTTCATAATGGAAGCCAAAAACAAGAACATTTTTAACACAGCCTCACAGAACTGCATTGAGAGTTAAAAAAAGAAGATATAATAGTATGGATACAGACTCTAGCAGAAGTCTGGATTACTGGCTGTCAGAAACTGGGAGGATGTATCAGTTCAAGTGCATCAGACCAGTTGTTTTAGGAGTAGCCCAACATGGATATAAAATCTTTTAAACTCAGTCTATATCCCAGTTACTTCTCATTGTATCAGATTTATACTTGGAAGAGCATATATTTCAAGGAAATGTTATTGGGGTAAGAGAGCACCAAGGTTTGTTGAATGAATAATGAAATTCTTTGAGGAATGCCTGAGTACATTCCCTGTCATTGGTTTATTTGTTTGCTAGCCATTCAGAAAGCAAAAATAACTGTTGTAAGTGGTAAAGTAGTTGGCCTTTGTTGTGTATACAAATAACAAGGAGGGAAAGAGAAGCACAAAGAAGAAAAAAGTCTTCTTCAGGGTCACATTGTATGTCAGTGGCAGCACCAGAAAATGGCTTCTTCCATTTGCTAGTCTGTTACCTCCCTTCACCTTCTCCATTTGTTGTGCCCTAGGGGCATCTAGTTCGTGGCAAAAGGATTGGTGCTGCAGTTTGTCCTGAAGGTCAACAAATTGGTAGCTGATAGGCCACTCCAAGGACTTATTGATAGAAAATCCTTTAAAACCCAGGTTCTTCAGTATGTTTGCTGATGTCAGCCATGACATTATTGAAAAATCCTCCTGTTCCTCAGATTTAAAACCACAGGAGTCTTTATGGGTCAAACCTAATAATTTCTATCATACTTGAAAAACACCATGTTTCAGCTCTGCACCTCCTGCATTAGCACTGCCTCATTTGGTTTATGATATATGCCCATGTACCGTGTATTGCAGTAATCCAATTCCCAAGTAACTAATGCCTGGATGACAGCAACAGTGTTCGAACATCTCAAATAAGTGGTTGAAGTCTACTACCCGAGAGCAGATGCGCAAAACAGTAATTTTGGCATAGGAAAATCTAAACAGATCCCTTCATTTTCAATCTTATGTCAGACAAAGACAATATTGCACACAGCACTCATGAGCTGATGGATTGTTAAAGTCAGAGAAATGCACTACATAGAGAATTTACTTCTCTGACAGTATAACAAACGTGTGACTGGGAGAAGCATCCTTTTAACCAGGTTAACAGTTGCATATTTCAGGTGTTACTGAAATTTGGTTTATTTGTTATTTTTTTTTACATTTTTTTCTCCCTTACCTACAACAATCAAAGGTACAGTGATTTGCTCTGAGAACAAGCTCTAGAGATGTATAGCTTCCAAGAGACAGAGCAGAGTTAGATTTCCTCTTTCCACTAATGCTAAAAAATAGGTTTCAGGAAAACAAATCAGTTAACAGTAGAAATACTTTCAAAACTTAATCTAGCCCCAAATTTGCTTGTTCCAGCCAATCTGGTTTAATAATACTTACACATGCACAGTGTGGTTATTTTTGCCTCACATTTTTGTAGGGAAAGAGTTCATAGAAAACATCTTAAACAGCGATTCTTTTCAAGGAAAAACGATGTTGCATTCTCAAAAATGAGATCCGTTCTTACTTTATATCAGTTTACTCTTCACTGACTAAAACTGCTTTTTCTCATCTTAACCAGTCTAAGGGAAACCTAAAACAGGCCTTAAATTTGTATTCATTTATATAAATGTTTAGCAAAGTCTAATGGAGACTAACAGAATCTAGCATACGAACCATCATACATTTCTTGCAGAAAATTTCTTGCTCTTGCAATTTTATTTTAAGGTCTGCAATTTTTGGTGTTTTTTCTTGAAATCCCAGCATAGAGAGTCAAATTATTTCACAACAAATTCAACTTTCAGTTTTCAGAAGATAAGTTTCAAGTTCTCATGGATGCTAAGAGACATTTGGAAAGGTTAATCCAAAAGGATCAAACACTAAAAGGCAAATAATATAAAGATCCCAAGGGATATTACTTTTAAAATCTCGTGATTTTTAAACCAGTTTTATGGATTAAATTGCAGCAGGGGAGGCTGAAGTTAAACATTAAGAAAACCTTCTCCTATAAGCATAGTTAAGTACTCAGAGAGTTTGTCTAGAGAGTTTATGGATTCTCCATCAGTAAAGGTTTTTAAGAGAAAACTGGGCAGCTTTCTTTCCAGGACTCTTTAAGCTCTCATTGATTCTGCCATGAGAGGTGAAGTAGTAATGGGACATAGCAAGGTCATTTCTTGCCCCATTTTCAATAATACTGATTTCTGTAGCCTCATTTACTATTTTGAACATGTTGGATTAACAATAATAAATGCATTATTGCATTAACCAGACCACTGGTAATCTCTGCTTATAGTGATTTTTATTTTTATTTTTTTAATAAATACAGCTTAGAAAAATCTATTAAAAGTCTACAATAAAAAAAAAAAAAAAAAAAAAAAAAAAAAAAAAAAAAAGGAAAGGACCTTTTTCTGAAAAGTTTTTTTTTGTCTTTGGTTTTGTTTTTTTTTCTCCCAGAACTCTTATCCTTAGGTTCTAAGGGTCCTCTCTAAGATGTCTTTAAAGGCTCATAAACCCTATTTTGTTGGTCCTATATAACACCAATGGACAGGATTTGGTTTCAATTTTGTGTGCTCTTACAAATTTCTTACTTTGTCCTTATCCTACTCTTATTTTATTCCTGACATGCTCATATTTTTAAAATATCATTTTACTATTGTCTTACAAGTTCTGTTGCAAGTTCTGTCAGCCTAGCTGACTTTTCAGGTGACAATTGTCTTACGTAAAACATAAGACAAGGTTACTTTGTTAGTAACTGGGAAAATCAGGTCAATAAATGCTTTCACAATTACTTTTGAGCTAATTCGTTATGTGTGGGCTCTCAGCTGTTAGCAAAGAATGAATGCAGTGCACAGCATGTATAACATGTGCCCTTGATATAGAAATCCTCAGAAATAACTGGCACTGTAAGAAGAACAGAAAGGTCTAGAGGAGACAGGATACCGTTTCCTGCCCCCCAGCCATGGATTAAAACCTTGGACAAGGCCGAAAACCTTGGAATGCAGCAGATACTCACCCTAGTGGGCATCTCAGTAACTATTTCTCATCTGGCTAATATGATACACAGATAAAGCGCATAAAAAGCACTGTGATTCAGTTGATAAATTTAAATGGAAGAAATGTCAGAAGTGTGGTTGCTTGCACAGCACTGACTCTGTGCTATAGTGTGCTAATTCTGGGTACTGAAAAAAGCAAAGGTCCTATATATGAAACTGTGTATAACAAAACCTTTGCTATAATGTGTACATATAATGCAAAGAAAAGTCGAATCAAACTTTTCCGAAGTCAACCCAGTATTTCAAAGCTTTGCCATGTTTCATGTTATAGCTTAAATAATATTGTTCTGAGGCTTTTTTATGGAAAGAAAAATATGCACAACTCTAACATCATCCTCCCAACATAGCCAATAGGATTTTACTATCAGTCTTCAAAATAGATTTTTGCCCTTGAAACAATAAAGCTAACCTTAATTTTATATTCATTATGTATTAAATTGGCTGCTATCTATCTATTTATGTATTTATTGTTATTGTTTACTATTTGACAGAATGTTATTTGCTGTTTCTCTAGCATGCCTGTGGGAATACAGTCAGGTTGCCTCTCAAAATCTGAGGGATTCCTAAAATTCATGTTACACGCTTTGTGGGCAGATGAAACCATCTACCATGACCCTAGAAGTCATTAGAAGAACTCCTAGAGGTGGTCTTCTAAGAACTGGTGTTGATACCAGGCATTGCCAGTCAGTTCTATTCTTTCTCTACCTTCTAATACAATTGCTTCTGAAGATCCTATTAATTTGTAGTGCAATGCTTGTGCTCTGGGCAGGGCAAAAGTTTTTGGTTTAAATAAATAAATATATAGACAAGTCTTAAATTTCAAATGCAATATAGCTCATCACAGCCTTAAGTAATACAGAAGCTGTGTGTCTGAGCTTTTAAATGAAAGGGAACTTGTAGTGATTTTATATTTCTACCTTAAGAGTTTCTAGCCAGACCTTGAAGAATCCAAAACCACCTGGTTTACAGTGTGGGTATGATCATACTTTAAATGCTATTGTGATTTGTCAGTGTACATCAAGAGAAGTGCTCGCTGGTTCTCCATTCACCGAAGACAGAGTCAAGTATAGACACTTTATTCACTAGGAGTCATAAAATACAGTCTTTGTTTTAGTCTTTCTGTTTCACCCAAACCAGTGTCCCCCAGCCATTCCCAATTTGGTGTGCACATGTATCTATCCCTCAGCTCCTCTCTAACGAACAGGAACAAGCAATAGATATTTTTGCAACACTCCATAGTGTAATGTTTACTATTAATAAAGGAATCTGGCTACCTCAGGAACTCTGAAGCCTTTTTTTTTTTTTCCTAGAAGGTGAAAAAGTTACTGAAAATCTGTAGAACTACTTTTTTTTTTTTTTTTTTTCCAGTTTTGAAGTTCATGCTGTTTAATGGAAAAGACTCAGCTTTTCAGTAACATCTTTCTCAACATCTCTCTTCTGAAACTTCACACACTCTCTTGCGAATTGTAATGTCAGCCTAAATATAACCATAGAAATATGTAACTTTCTTAGGAAGGGTTGTAAAAATGAATCAAAGCAATATGCCTCTTGCTCCTCCAGCAAATAAACCAAAAATACAGTAGACATCTTTCTAGTAAAAGTGTAATTTGTTAGATACACAAAAGAAGACAAAGAGCCCTAAACTGCTGCCAGTTAAGTCTATCTAAATCTGGAGTAACCATTCTCTCATCCCAAATCCTCTACCTCAGGTCTATACTAGTGTAAATGAGATGAGATATTTAGTTCAAAAGATAGATTAAGCAGTTCCTGTGCCTTCCTCTGATTTTGAATGAAATCTGTATTTTAAAATTCTCCTGCTGTCTACAATATGAGTCTCTAATGTTGCCATCAAAGTGAATACATTTACTGTGGACATAGTATAATCAAAAAACTTTCTCTTGTTCATCTCCAAATACATTTAACATAAGAATAATGCCTAATTACTCAGAGGAGGAGAGATTAGTGTTTTATTTAGTTTGAAGGTAAAATAGAAGAAATAGCTGACTGCCAATAAATCTTTGTAATGTCCTCATTGTTGACTGGCCTTAGTGGGAGAAGATAGAGAGTGTGAATGGAGTATAAGAGACAACAGTTTATGCAGAGCTGAAATCAGACATTAAGGCAAAAACAAGTCTGAAGTAGTGACTAGAACAAGGAAGAAAGTTCAGGAAAAATAAAAACAGAATGAAGCCTCAAGCAGGCATACTACTGCACCCAGAACTGGAAGGTAGAGAGTCAGGAGGGTCCATCTCCAAAAGGTCACACAAGCCACTTTCAGGGGTATCCCATTGATGTAATGATATTTTTGGAAGGGGAATGGCTATTTTTCATAGACATTGCTCATTTCCACAATACCATTATGACCTTTGTTTCTCACCATGAGTTCTTGAGATGATGTCATTGGTCAGTCCAGGCAGAGAAGTATGTAAAACTCCTTTTTGTTTTAAGAGGTCTTAATGTAATGTGCTGTTGGTTGACTGATTTCAATCTCTGCAAAAATACCAAATTCATCAGTAATCTGTTTCATGTTACTGTTGGCGTGCATGAATAGGGTCAGGTTTGAATTCAAGGTAAAGGCCACTCTCCGTTTCAGTTCTAGAATTGTCTGAAGGTGATAGGATAGTATTAACATCTTATGTGCTGAAGTGATTAATTGATTAATAATGGTAGATGAGTACACATAGTGATTGATTTGACAAGCCAATTAATCATCAAGGTACTGTAGCACAGGATTAGGAACACAGACTTAAGAGAAGGGTCAAAGACAGAGGTCAGCAAGGCATTTAGCAACCATCAGAGAAGATGAAGAATTCAAGCTATGAAAGGAAAAGGGTATCATTAAATATTTGAACAGTGTGAAATCTCTTCTAATATTATTTCTAAATTCTAATTTAATTTTGAAACCTTTGAGACCTTCAGGTAGCAGGAGGACTCTGCAGCACAGTAATCTCTTGTCTTTTATTTTGGTTAGAGGAACACCTTGCATCTAACTCTTTCTCATAGCACAGCAACTTGTAAATAATAAATTTGTATAATGCTGGTAAAGTATTGTTTATTTTTATATATCAGTTTGTGTAATGTTGGGAGAAATACCTTTATGTTGTATAGCCCCAAACACAAGTGTAGAGAATGGCTGGACAAACCCAAGTATTACTATGCAAAAGCAGTTAAGCCTGGTAGCTTGGAAAAGAAAATCTATCAAGCATTTTATACTAAACATTATATTGTGTCTGAAGCAAATAGACTGTAAATAGAATTATAATGAATGGAAAAACAGAGCTTTATTTTTTTTTTTTTAAAACTGAATCTGTCTGGAATACAGTGGGAAGAGACAAACCTTAATATACAAGCAATGTTTTTTTGGAAGACCATTAGACATTGTATGATTTTTGACACTAACAAGTTGACTTAATATGGGAAACATTTTCCTGTTGCTCCAGAGTAGAAATTTGGATCATGAATGAGGATCTGTTACAAAAATTTAATGAGTAACTGATTTAACAAAAATTAATCTTGTAAGAGGTTTTCAGCTTAAAGACACAACTGATATATAGCCAGAAACAAGATGGTACTGAAAGAAGGCAACAATAGAAAGTAAACAAGTAAAACTTAGGCCAGCTTACCCCTGTAAGGTAACAAGCACACAGTGCAGAGTTCAGCTGTGAACAGTGGAGGAGGAGTGGGAGGTCATCTTTCATGGAATGAAGAATTCTGTTGTTAATGGACTGAGGACTGAAGCTGGAATAGCAGAGCCACACTACAATTTGTGCATTGAGTTTCTGTTGCCTGGAAGTTGAGGGTCAAAAAAAGTTAATAACCTTCTCGACTAGAGGAACCACCATAGAAGACACATTTGATTAACGCAAAGGAGGAAACAAACAGAATGCTTTGCTGGTACAGAGACCCCAAAGCAATGAATAAGGATATAGAAAAGAAAACGTTTCAATAACCAAGAGAAGAAAATTGGGGCCATATGGCCAATACCAAACAACTATCTAAAATAGATGCATCACCATGTGACTTTTTACTATCAGCATTCATGTTCAGAATATTAAATGTTCCTTTAGGGAACTACTGAAGACCGTTATTTGGATTTGTTTTGGCCCATGAGCTGTTTCTTTGGGGTATATAACATTTTTGATGGTATTGAGATTAAAAAGGTTAAATAGGGTAACATGTGTACTTGGGAGAAAGCCAATACCTAACTTTACATTCCTGGCACATCTTGGGGGAGAGAGAGTGCTGCTAGGTTAAAGACTGAGTTTAGACAAAACAAAACCTGGGAACACAGAGAAAATTATAGGCAAAAATATACTTTGGAGTTGAGCCATTGCACAGACAAATCCTGATAGTTTTGAGGTCATCATCAATATTGTCTTCACAAACAAACAACAACAAAAAAAAAAAAAAAGAGAGAGAAGAAAAAAAATAAAAAGAACAGAGATGGGAAATTCATACTTAACTGGCAACAGCCACAAGATGCCAGTTTGCACTGCGACTTGCAAAGTAACAGGTCAGGTTAAAAACCTTCAGAGAATAATTTAGGCTATTAGCACAGATTGGCTGGGCATTTCCCAAATCAAAGCTCTAGTGTGAGGTGATGTGTTACTTTGATCATGATACATTGCCTGCTGGAACAAATTAATGAAAAAAGATCTTGAAGGTTATTGAGGGACTTAAAAAAAAAAAAAAAAAAAAAAAAGTACAGAAACTTTATATGAATAATAACACTGAAGATACAGGCTTGGCATGTTACAAATGCCAAAAGCACAGCAGAAAAGCTACACTGGTCTCACATGGAAAGATTTTCCCCTGAAGCAAAGTAGGCATAGATTTGTTTGTGTCAACTAGAAAACTTGTACTCATTCTAGATCATTTTTCTTACTTCCCCAAGAGATTGCAACTAGATAATATTATATATAGGCATCTGTTTAAATCTGTTCTTGTTTGTTTCTTTTTGTTATGTACCTGATATTGGCAGACATTTAGAGGTGTATATATTTCAAGTTTTCACCAATGGACTGGGAGTAATATAAATGGCAATAAGAAAACAGAAGTCAGAACCCGTTAGAATATAGCCTATGAAGAGTATGAACCCTATAGAATATAGCCTTTGAAATACAGTTTGTCACTTGTGGAAATGAAAAGTTTGTAATCTTGGGATTTGTAAAAGTTTGTAATCTTGGGATAAATAGATTCAAAGTTGGCTATTTTGCCTGAGAATTCCTTATTAATTCAAGAGCCACAACAACCAGTGGCCACCAAGGCCCAAAACTATGAAGAATTTGTTTTACTAATTCTTGACAACAATAATACAAATATTTCAGAGGAACTCCACAGATCTAAGCAGCAGCAGAACAATAACCAAATGCCACTACCTAGTTTATCCAACTAGGTGCATATTTGTTATAAAAACTGTTTCTATTAAATGTGATGTTTAAACTGAGAAAGGAGAATATGATTGGGCTCTACCACAGAAGTAGAGGTGACTCTTCACATTAAAGGGTCTGAGTCCCTTTTTCAATCCCAGGTTAAGTAGTATGCTGAGATCTCCCTGATAACACCCAGCCCATGGCTCAGACTGTTGGTGTCCTTACTGCCAAAGGGCAACCTGAACTTACTTGGGCAACACAAGATCTCTGCAGGCTGTCTGCTTTGGCTGTCAGTCACATGCTATTGTTGCCAGGTTAGACCATGGCACTTTGAAGTGGCTCTGGCTGCAATAGGCTTTGCAAATTCCTGCAGACTGTCTTGTAGTTCAGCTTTTCTAACCAACCCCTTCTAGCATCAGGGCCTGAAACTTGCCTCTAGCCCTGCACTTGCAGCGATGTATCCACCCACCGAAGACATAGGGCAGAGGCAGAAGGGCACCTATTTCTATAATTGTAACACCTCTGAGTGTTTGCTCAGGATTTCTGAAATAAACCTTGGTTTGGGCTCCTGCTGTGATCAAACTTATTTCCTGCAGACAGCAACTTAATGTAAAACTAGCAAGAATAAATTAAGGATTTTGACAAGGTGTCATCAGAAAGATTTCTGCAAACACAGGGTGGCTGTCAGAAGTTTTTCAGTGTAATTCCTAATATGACAGGGACTAAAGCTTAACCCTTGGTCATTAATTTTAAATTTAAACTTTCCTGGGTGACTATAATAAAACCACTCAAGGTAATATTAATGCAGGAGTCAAAGAAGAAATCAATGCAATTTAATATGAATGCCTGAGCTGTAAAATCAAGCATCACTTCCTAGTAGCGCACAGCATTGCACTGTACTCTGATGGACATTCTGGATGTCACATTGTAGATGAGGCCATAATAATTATTCCTAGGAATGACTGGGCAGTAGGTTTTTCTTTTATAAAAAATAAAAAATAAATAAATCAGCAGAGCATATTATAAACACTCACCCTATTTTTTCCAAGTAATTGGAGATGGATTTGTCATGTTGAAAACAAAGTGATTTTGTAAACATCATTTTAATAATCCCGTACACACTTCACATACTGCTCTAGGATGTGAGACAACTGACTTACAGCACATCATGTCCTTAGAAACATAAATCCAATTTGCTAATCACCACTTTTTGTACTTGCTAGTTTATTATAGCTCTATGAGGTTTAGCTAGAAGTAGAGACCTAGATATTTCAATGGGTAACATTACCATACCAATTATATGAAATAAATATATATTCATCTTTTGCCTCAGGGCATAAACTTCAACTGTATGAATTACCCTTTTCTGAGAAACAGGATTAATTTCTGCACAGCAGTTCCCATCTGATGATAATGCCAATTTCAGGAGGACTTGTCTTCTTGATGCAGCAAAGCCCTTCTTTTTCACTTTAATCCTCAGAAGATAGAATAGTATGGCAGCCATAGGCTTTCTACCTTGCATTGGCTTCCTGCTTTGCAGAAATTTGAGAAAGAAGCTGTAGTCTCTTTTTCTCATCCTAGGACTTGGAGATGGAACTTCCATTGTTCTCTTGTCCTTGCAGAGAATAGTGCTTCTCTCCAGGTGCAATCATGAGCAAAACTCTAAGTAGCGTGGAAGACACATTTTTCCTTGATCTCATGGTAATTTACAATATTGAAGAAATCCTACAAATATATCAATATATATAGCAATGCAGACTAGAGTACAGAGGAAGATGAAAGCATGGTTAGAAATTAGAGATCAATGAGACTGTGACTTTTCTGTCATCACTACCAAAAAGGTCAGCTTTTGTGTCAGTAGTAGGGAGCTTGTGATATAACAACCTGCCCAACGGGAACAGGACTATGAATGTATTTTTATTAGTAGTAATATTATTATTTATTTATTTTTAGTTTTACTTCTTCTCACACATGACACAGAACAATTTGCAGATGGAAATCATCTTTCACTTAACTGGGATAGAGGTGGAAAAAGAAAAGGTAGTAAGGAGGCAATTCTGCTGAGAAGACTGTTGACCTAAGTTAAATAATTCAGTTACAGAGGAATCAAATGAAAAGTAATAGTCTCAATAGTCTTCCAGGATATGATCTCCTGTCTTCAACTGTCACTAATGTTGAAAACATACAGGTGATTCCCCATTATGAGCTCAGTGAACCAAACTTGAGTATCAAAATGACACAGAAGTAATGTACTATTTGAGAGATGCTGAAGTCTTACTCCTGAGCAATATTATGCATAATGAACCATCCAAAGTAGAAAAGGATTAGTGTTTTATAATAAAGTAATTACAAAATGATATAAAATCAGAAAAGACAATTATGAAAGTCATCGACAATTTAAATTCTGTTATAAGTAATTTTTTGTGTGAAGGACATTGTAGTTACAGGATTCTGAATTTCTTCTTTGTCATCTCTTCCACGAGGAGAAGAAAAGCTAGCAAAATGAGACAGCTTTATTCAAAAATAGAGTTTCCAAGAGCAGACCAATTCCCAACAAACACAGTTTTTATGGAATTGTGAAGCATGATATTCAGATAATCACACTTATGTCAAACTACACTTTCATCTAAGTCAAATGCCTTGATTTGAGATTTTTTGTATGCATGGATTTTGTATGCATTACCATTGTTGCAATAGGTAAAAGATTCTGTTGAAAGTTCTTAAAATGCCTGTTTATTCTACAAATCGAATATAGTTTGGAAATCTAGAAAGTTACAGATGCATTGACTCATCTTTTTTAAAGTTCTTTATAGTCTCTGCATTTTGTAACACATAGGAAGCTCTGAATATATCACAAACATCACAATAAACAAGTAGTTTAGAAATGCGAGGAATGATGATGCTGTGGATGAGGGCAGGGTTTCAGGTACAATAAGCACATACTGCATCCTCTCAGAAAAGCTGGTAAAAAGTCCATGGGGTCAAGCTCATTATATCAAATACCCAGATAAGCCTGATACCTACATTTTCCAATGGACTTCACTGATATATTTATTATGCCACAGAGACTAAACTGCTTTGTCTAAGAAATACACACACACATACACACACACTTGGTGGACCTCTTTCAAATCCAGCGTAGATTATTACATTAGAATAATTGGTTTATCAAAGTGATACTGTCCAAAATCTGTAAACATGAAATTGTATGTATTCACTGCAGAAATAACATCTGAACTAACTCAAGATTTTAATGATATGCTTAAAGTAGGTATGCTCTTAGGCATGGATCCAGACTTGGCAATTCCATTCAGCAATACCATTCTTATTCCAGCCTGAAAAACTGTGAGTCTACCTGTAGTGTTGTTAGTGATCTTTTTTTTGGACTTCAAAGTCCCTCTCTGTATCTGCATGATATCATCTGAGAGATTCTTGCTGTCTATGACTCCTTCTCAGTTCAATGAATCAAAGCCAATAGTGAAACTTCCCAGTTCTTTTCAAGGTTGGATTATTACATGGGAATCACAGATTGGGACTGTGGGATGCAGCTTGTTTCAACTGAGGTAGTTTAGGGACAAAACAAAATGGTACCAAACCTGAGGCAAATACAACTAAAATATAAATACTGTCCATACTGAAATTTCTCATGCAGGATTCACTTTAAGTTCAGTGAGGATTTCAAAATTCTTTGTGTCACTTTGAGGTCTTTACTGAAGCAGCTTTATATTAATTAACTTAGTTCTTTGTCCCATACATTTCCAGCAGATACTTAATATATAAATCTGCGGCTTATTTATATAGCAGGGTTGGAAGCTATCATTTCCATTTCACAGGAAATTTCATTTTAATTTTTCATTTCAGTTTCATTTTTTCTAATTCATCATCAGAACTAAAAGCCAATATTTCAAAAATACTTGAAGGAAATCTGGAACCATTCAAACATATCAATTCACTACTTTGTTGAAATCATTTAAGAGAATTTTTTACATACAATATGCAATTTAAAATAATGTATTATCTATGTTATAAAAGATACTTTTTTTAAAAAATATGGAAGAGTTCTAAAAGAAATAATATCTAAATCATGAAGTTAAAACTAAGCCCTACACATCACTGATACAATTTTTAAAACAATTTTAGTAGCATAAAAACAGAATGAAATCTGAAGAAATTATCTTCTACTTTCCCATTCAAAAAATGTCAAAATCTATTGGTTTCTAAGATTTGTTTAATTTAATGAGATGGCATTCTTTAAAGAAAAATAGCTTATTAAAATAAATAAATAAATAAATAGTCTTAAGTAATTTGATCCAGTTATTGTGCTGAAAAAGCAAGACTCTTCACAATTCAGAAATGTTGCCCTACTACTTAAGATATTTCTCTTGTTGGCCCATGACTGTAATGAGCCAAAGTGTGGATATACAGCATAAGTATAGATATAGTCCCAGTACTATTTATGAACAAGATACACCAGATAATATATCTCTATACCAGATAATGCCCCAGGATAGGGTTACATACTGGGAATGTATTTTCTCACAGCAGCTCACAAGACTTCGATATCCTTATATAAGGATTCAAAAGCCAGACAGAAGGTGCCTCATACAAAAGTACAATATGGCTTATTTCACTGATGTACCTGCAGCTGTATGCATACTTGTGCACACCCCTGAGGGTGAATATATACAAACAATATAGCCAGAAAACAAGCTAGAAGAAATGCATCATTTTTTTCAACTATAGATAAGTTTTTGGTCCTGTCAGAGGGAACTGTAACTGAAGGTAAACAACAGTTCTACTGAATATTCAATTTATCCTACAACATGTCAGTAAAAATAACAAAGATCTTTTTTTGATGTAAATAATACAGATTACTCTTTCAGAATTTCATAACTTCAGCAATGCTGTCAGTAGTATGTACAGCAAAATGCCCTGTAATATCAGTACTTCGTATGTCACATTGACACCCTCCACAGCTTTTTCTTCAGGCTTCAACGGTTAGAGTGAAGATGGGTGCAGTGGTGTTAACTAGCTTGAGTGCTTTCCTGCCAGCTCTGATTCTGGACTAGCTTGGTCAAAGGCATACCGAATCTCTCTCTGACATAACATTGCAGAGTACCCAACAACTGTGGCTGTTGGGAGTACTGGAGGGAACTAAATGATTCATACTTGATCTTGAAAGAGTTATTTTGGAGCAACTTTTATTTACCAACTAATCACAGGTCTCTGGAGCAAAAAGGCTCATGCCTACCAAAGAGATTTTAAGTAGTCAGGTTAGAATAGGTGAGAAATGGCATTTTCACATTCACACCTTCCTTACCTCTTTGTTGAATGATAGCAATAGGATGACCAACACACAATGCCTTTCTGCACTTACATACCTAATACGATAGAGTATTGTAGCACGTCTCCTTAGCAACACAGCCTACTGAAAGCACATCAAATTTGTCCTTTGCTCACTAAAATTGCTCACTATAAAATACTGAATTGAGTTCAGGGTCAGGGATTCTGTGAGAAGCATTCAATTGTCTGGGCCTGGCATATCTAAAGTTTGAGCAGGAATGACAGCTTGGACGTTGAACACTTTGCAAAAATAATAGCAAAGTTCATATGTGCAAATGTAACTGTGTTGAAAATTAGTGTAAAGCTGCATTTGAGTTCTCCCAGGAAGAAATGGCCACCACATACCTTGAATTTTCCAATCCAAATGAAAGGTTTAATTCTTTGACCCACCTTCTCTAATGTATGCATCTTCTCTAACACCTATGATAAAGACTTCCAAGCTTTCTTCTACAGAAGGAGGGCAAGGAGACAAGACGCACATTGCAAAGGGCAATCTAACTCATAATTTATTAGTGCAGGTGATTAGAGTAGGTGCTATCGAAGGCCAGCTGATCAACATGAACCTTGCCCTCCCTCCTAATCCCCCCCGCTCCCCTCCCGTCCCCCACGTTGGACAGAAGGAGATAGAAGGCTCAGGACAAAGTGCAATTGTGGAAAACAAAAGAAAGAAAGAAAAAAAAAAAAGGCGAGAGAGAGAAATACAGTGAATCAATGAATGATTAATTAGAAAAGTAAATCATCAAAGCAGCACTCCTGCATGCTCTTTAACTGTATTCAGCAGCACCAGCTGTTTGCTCTGTGCTCAAAAGCAACAGCACTTCTGATAACATAAATTCCATGAAAGAATTGTAGTTATTTAAAAGGTGATTAGATTGCAGTAATTTATTCTAGTTTTATTACAATGTTTTTTTCCTAAGGGATCTGAAAAGGTTCTTATTGTTTCTCATAAAACACTTTTACTCCTAATAATCAATATTGATTTTACTATATCCCATTATTGTTTAGATTTATTCTCTTGTTTTGAGTGGAATTTATGTATTAATATCATTTGGAAGAAATGAGATAGAGTACTCTGCTTCAAAATCTCACATTAAAAATAATTAGCTTCTCCTCTCCTTTCCAGATAATTCAGAAGAATTTAAACTGATCTTGAGTTTTGGTATTTAATATATTTTTGGTTGTTCTTTTCCTGAGTTAAAGAGCTTAAATAAGGGGATAACGGGGACTTTATCTCAGTAAGATACATGTAACAAGAAAGCTTCCTTTCACCTCAGTGGGAATCTAGCTAAGGAGAGAATTAGGTCCTTATAAATATGAGATACACAGGTCATTTCCAGTGAGTTATCAAAGTGTCAGTCTAAACCAGTTCAATAATTCAGGCCATAAAGCTTTGACCAAAGCCAAGTTCTTTGTGAGAACCCTTATGCATTCCATCTCTTATAATTAAGAAACTTGTTTTCCTTTGTTGAGTGTAAATGTCTGCTAACTCAGTTCTGTCCCAAAGCTCCCACTTATACTTAACTGCCCCAGACTGACGGCACAAGCAGACATGGAGCAGAGACTCTTCCAGAGCACTTGCAGGCTCTTCTGTTCAGTGCTCTGCAGGCATATCTTTTATGTATCAGAAGTGTGATGGCAAAGAAAGAGAAGCATTTTTCAAGTACAAGTTCAGCTTTTCACTTTCCATGCATTACACATCAAGTCATTTTTCCACAAAAGCAGATTTCCTTTTAAAACAAGGACAGAATTTAAGGAAATACAGTGCCCTGTCCTCTGCAATGAGCTGATCTGATCCATATTTATTGTAGAGTTGTCAGAAGCAATCACACTAAAATGAGCAAGGATTTATTTCTCTGTCTTTCTCTGTCTTGGAAGAAATGGTGTGTGCTTCAGTGGGGGTGGGGGGGGGGTAGATAATAAGCTAAACAATAGCATTGTGAACTGGTAGGGATGCCAGGCCAAAACCCAAAGCTACTTTCAAGGCACTTAACCTTATCTTATAAGTTATCAGAAAAGCATGTTCAAATTAAACAAATGATAATGATGTCAGATTTATACAGTGCCTTCATAAGGATTTCCAAATCACTTTCAAGCCATATGTCCAGAAATTACTTCACCAAACATTAGAAAAAAAAAAACATTTCAGACATGGCATATGGGTGATGTTCAATGGTGAGTGAACACACGACTATACACCAAGTTAAGATGGAGAGTGCAAAATAATACTAGGTGTTTTTACACTGCATTAAAGAATGGGGTCTAGACCTGAGGTGAGGACCCTAAGGCACTGTTGTAGTCATAATAAATAGAAAAAATGTTATAACATCTTCATTCAGAATTGTAAGAAGAGTGGAAAAAAGTAGTCTAAGAACTTTGTCTTCATGAAAATACATGTATATGGTAGATTTTATTAGAATTCCATTCTAATCACATATCAGAGTATATAGCAAAGACAGTGTGTAGCAGAAGGAGTTTAATGCTTTTAAAACACTCCTGACTATAAGCTAAAAAGTTAATAAAGCACCAATGCAGTTGGAAAGTGACCTCCCAAGTCACTTCTATTCAAAGGACTAAGAGGCCTGATCCTTCTTTATGGAGAACTCAAGTACGTGTTGCATGTCTTCGTGCTTGTTTTGTCATGGGAGATAAGGATGTGAGTTATCACAAGGATTTCAATAATCCTCAATAATAAGAAATTAAATCAGAATCCTTTCAGTCTGTTCATATTCTGAATTTTACAGGAATTGGAGGACCTCTTCCCAGATTTTTTCAACATGTAAAAATATGTCTACTCACTTCACTGAGGCTTAAATAATTTCTCAGGTAGGCTGTACTTATCTCAAGCAGAGAATTTGTTTTATGACAACAAATGACATTATCAGAGTAGACTTCCAAACCACAAATGAACATCAGATGCCCGATTGCCATGAATTTTCCATGTAAATTCCCATATGTTCATGGGAATTGAATGACAGAGGAAGTAGCATAAGGGAATTATAACTCAACATACATTATGCTTTTGGCAGCTTTGCTCTGAGATTTAAGTGTTCTTTCCAGTGGAATCAGCAATAGTTCCAATATAGCAGTGCTCAAATCTGTGATTTTCTGTTTTTCTTTTCTTGGACTTTGCTTTTTACATGAGTTGGTACTTTCTAAAATCTTAGTTTTTCATAGTTTAGGCTGTAGTGGTGGCAAAACAAGCAGGGAATATAATAATGGCAGTTTATTGTAAACACTAACAGAGCCTCCAGGGGGTCTGATGTTGTGCTTCATCTGCTACAACATACAGTTCCACAAGATAATAAAATGACAATACTCCAGTATGAAAACTATCCCCTGTTCCAACAAGGTCAGAATTGCTTTTCTAAGGCTGTTTTCCTTCTGTGTTTCTCAGCTTAGAAGTCCTATATTTCACCCTCTACGTAAATTAATCTGGGTATTTGTTTTCTCCTCTAAAAGCCACCTATATGGCAATTGACATAAAGGGATAATCACTATATAGAAAATTAGTCCTTTTTCTAAGATGTGTATATGTGAAGTTAAGGCCCTCAGTGTAGATACCCTTTCTTGTCTAATCTGAATTGATCTAATAATTGTGTTAAATTGAATCTGAGCTTTTTGATAGGGAGGGATTCTATTTCTAATTTAAGCATGATTTCTGTTGCTGCTTTTGGTATATCCACACAGTCACCAAATCACTAACCATGTGAATTCCAGCCTTCACATCTGTTCAAAAACATTTTGCTTCTGAATACTCACTTCTTGTAGGTTTTGGTGAAACCCATGATGACTGGCAAACAATGGCACAAAACCTAGGAGAAATATTTTGCTCCTAGCAGAAATATTTTGATCATTTGCCTATAAATTCATAATGCTTTCAGGATGCATGAACATATTGCTAGTGAATTGCAATTTGTCTGAATGGTGAAGGGTATAACGTATAATCTTACCCAATGAATAGCAGCTGAGTAAACTTGTCACATTTATCATGGAGAATATTTGTGATTCCATTTTGTGATTCGTCATGCTGTAGTAGTATGCTTAGGCACTATGAAGATACTGAATCAAACAATATATTTTCCTTCCGTTTGAACAATGCAAATTTTGACCCTGAGGACAGAGAGTGGTGAAAACTTCCCACAGCTTTTGAAAGCTGACAAGTGTTTGACCCATATGAATGAAGTGGAATGCAAGGTGTCCTGATTTCAGTTAGGACAGAGCTAATTTTCCTCCTAGTAGCTGGTAGGGTGCAATGTTTTGGATTAGGATGAGAAGAGTGCTGATAACACGCTGATGTTTTAATTGTTGCAGAGCAGTGCTTACACCAAGCCAAGGACGTTTCAGCTTCTCACTCTGTCCTGCCAGCAGGCAGGCTGGGGGTGCAGCAGGAGCTGGGAGGGCACAGACCCAGGACAGCTGACCCAAAGTGGCCAAAGGGGTATTCCATCCCATCTGGGGTCATGCTGAACAATAGATAGGGGTGGCTAGCTGGGGTGGGGGGGGCTGGCTGCTCGGGGTTAGGTTGGGCATCGGTCAGCGGGTGGTGAGCAGCTGCTTTGTGCAAACGGCTGTGCAGTGTTTAGCTGCCGACTGGGTTAAACCACAACACAGGGCTAGAAAAAATTTTCCTTCTTGCTTTTATATCAGTACAGAGGAATGGCTCTTACTCCTGCATGTCAAGAAACAAAACATTAATTCTTTACCCTCTTGAGATTTACTTTTGGAATTTGATCAGGCAGTTATCATCTAAGAAGTCTTTATTAGAAAGATTAAAGAATATAAATGTGGAAATTTAGTAATTGGAAGAAGAGCATATTTGTCAGTGTGTGTGGGTAGGGAGTCACTCAAAACCTTCAGTTGCAGCTTCTTGCTCTTTTCAGCCTCTATAGAATAAATGTAATTAAGCCCCAAATACAGTTAAATATGCAGGAGCTGGAGGCAGAGGAATTTAGACTAATAAGTAGAGTTGTTTGATGGAAGTTGCATTTGAAGCTTCTCTGTGCCCCACACATAGCATTTTGAGGCACTGAAATCTCCATGAGTTCTGGTAAGCAGCAAGCCCTGCCTTATGAATACCTGCATGGAGCCCATCTTGTAGGCCTTAAGCCAACTTCACATCTCTCAACACACAAAAAGGCCAGCACACACATTAGCAGAAACATTTCAGTCATGTAAGTCACATAGGCATAGCTGCATGGCTAGTTTGTATGTGCCCCTGAAAGTAGAAGTACCTGTACGGTGTATGTCCCGGTCTCTCTTCCCCAGATAAGAACTTGATGAGCAGTCTTGCTTAAAGAGGATTTATAGGTGAGGTATGAGTGAACCCCTCTGCTGCTCTTCCAGTCAATTCTGGACAGCAAAAAAATTTAGTTAGCCTCTGCATCACAGGCACATTTCACTCAGGAAACAGTATCAAAATTAAAGTAATTGTTTCTCATTTGAAAATATATGATTTCAGTATGACTTTGTAGTTTAATTTTATAGTCACTTAATATGAGTAGTGTTTTCTCAGAGTTCCTACATACATAGCACATGTAAATGTAAAGGCAGCATAGATTGGTGAAAAGGACACATCTCCTAAAAGGGCTGGTTTAAGTAACTGCTTGCTTATAGCAGCCTTATTACTTTCAAGACAAATTTTAAAAATTAATTACCACAGTGAAAGTAAAACACCTGCATAGCTTTCTTGCTGACCTCTCTATAGGATGTCTTTTTTGTGCTGTTTTGTATGAATTTTATGTCAGTACTTTTTGTGGCTGTGTTGACATCTGCTGCACAAACAGAGTTTATGGTGAGACAGGTTTTGTTTGCCTGAGATTTTCCTAACTGAAGTTTTAATATTATATGACTGCTCTTGGGTAGGAAACACCGATTTCCAGAACATCTGTATAACCCCAGCTAGAAATCATCCTAATACCTCTCACTACTTTAAAAGAGGTGGCAAAGATTTGGAACTTTCAGAGGGAGTAAAGGAGTAGCTGATACACTAGAGGACAATGCTGCTGCCCAGAGGGACTGCAACAGGCTGGAGAAATGGGCTGACAGGAACGTCATAAAGTCCAACAAGGGGAAGTGCAAAGTTCTATGTTGGGAGGATCAATCCCCTACATCAATAAACAGTGGGGGCTGTCCAGCTGGGAAGCAGCTTTGCAGACAAGCACATTGGGGTTCTGATGGACACCAAATTGAACATGAGCCAACACTTTCAGCAAAGGCAGCTAGCCTGTGATGCATTAGGATTGTTGCCAGCAGGTAGAAGATGATCCTTCCCCTCACCTCTGGTGCAGCCACACCTTGAATACTGAGTCCAGTTCTACGTTCCCCAGTGCAAGAGAAACGTGGCTACTGGAGTGAGGACAGTGAAGGGCCACAAAGATGATTAAGGGACTGAAGCATCTCTCCAGTGAGAAAAAGCTGAAAGAGCTGGGCCTGTTCAGCCTGGAAAAGAGAAGGCTTTGTGGTTAATTCCTCAATGCATACAAATACTTGAAGCTAGAGAGTAAAGAACACGGACAGGCTCCTTTTAGTTGTTCTCAGTGACAGGACAAGAGGTAACGGGCACAAATGGAAACACAGGAGGTTCTTTCCGAACATCTGGAAATACTCTTTTACTGTGAGTATGACTAAGCACTGGAACAGGTTGCCCAGAGAGGCTGTAGAGTCTCCATCTTTGGAGATATTCAGAACCTGTCTGGACAAAGTCCTGGGCAACTTGTTCTGGGTGTTCCTGTTTGAGCTTGGGGTCTTGGTGACCTCCAGAGGTCATTTCCAACCTCAACCATTCTATGATTGTAGAACAAGATTTTAAACTTATCTTCTGTATTCATCTTCACCACAAAAAACGCAGGTCCACCCTTCCATCATTGATGCTTAAGTCTCTGAGGTTATCAGCTCAAAGTGATGAATGGCAGCACAATTTTTCTTTTTTAGTAATCCATCACTTTAGGCTACCTTTATCTGTGAAAACAAGAATCTAATGAAGATTAGCTCTTCTGGGATGTGATTTATCTCATATCAAAGTAGATCATATAAGTTGCTCCCTACAAGTGCCTATTTATCTCCATTGACTACAACAGTGTTGAGACTACTAGTTCAAATGGTGTAAGATGAGTATTGTAAATGAATATTGAACCAGTCTAAATATTTTAGAATATGTGAACAGTAATGAAAGAAATTTAGGATTAAACAAGAGAAACTAGAATTCTTAACACATGAGCAAGGTGACTTAATTGGCATAGCAGAGATTTGGTACAATGATTTATATGCCTGAAATAAAGAATGCCTAAGGGTATACTAAATTCAGACAGGAGAAAGAGAAAACTGTTTAATATATATCACAGGTGCAAACATTTCATCTGAATACAGATGGAATTTAGTCCATCCTCCAAGTATCAGGGTACTGATAAATCACAAAAATTATGGAATAATTTATATTGGAAGGGACTGCTGGTGATCATCTGGTTCTACCTTGCCCTTAGAGCATAGCCAGTTTAGATAAGTTTGTTCAGGGCCTTGTCCAGTCAAGCTCTGAATAAAATATATCGTGAAAAATATTATATTAAACCACAAGGAATATATAGATTGATAAACATATAAGCAACCAATAGAACCATTCGGGCTACAGGATGTGGTAGTAATGGCCAACTCCAACTATTTAAAAAGACTAGGATACAGACCGTCCTGAAAACATGGCTTCTTTGACTGGATTGTACTCAACAGGCAAGTTGTGAGAATATGAAGACTGAAGGCAATGTGAATGGCAATGAAATGATAGAAGCTACAATCTCTGGAACTGTCTAGAGAAAAATAAGACAAAAAATAGTCTATGAGAAGAAAACTTAAAAATGTTAGGTATAATGTCACTGAAGGCACATTTCAGAAAAAAAAAGAAAATTAAGAACTGGCAGTTCCCCAGAAAGCTGACGCTAAGTAAACACAATTTATCTCCATGCAAAATAATGACAGTGGGTGCAATTAAGAGTCTAGAATGGCAAAATCAACATTTCTTAAAAATGCAAGAAAGTACATGAAAGTGTAGTTAGATTAAATGCTAGAAATGAATACAATCAATCTCATCAGCTTCCAATGACTTGGGAAGCCTGGACCTTTAGCCTTAACCAGTGGGCTGTGCCTGTACATCCTGACTTCAAAAGATGGCAAATAGACTGGTATCATTTTGATATAGACTACATCCTCTCCTCAAAAAATGTTACGTTTTGGCAGCATGCAAGTCTTGCCTTCTGACCTATTTATCATTCTTCAGAGACTTTCAAACACCCTACTCTATAGTGTTTAAGAGGATCCCTTATTTTCTTGTCTCCAAGTACAATTATGAATTTGAAGGGAATTATATAGCAAACCATACACAGCAACTGAATAAAAAGAAAGTACCTTAGATTCTGTTTTCACAGTTAATATGAAAGACTATTATGTTCTACCAACTACCCTCTAATAGGCAGGAAAAAACACTACTTTTATTGCACAAATATATTCCATATGAATAAAACAAATGATATCTCAGAAACATTAGCTGGTTGGTTATTCTTTAGTGCTTCTCATCACAACCTAAGTATTAAGCTGTGACAGAGTAAAATTACCAGCATTAAATTTTCTTTTTACTCCTGTACATGGAGACCTAGAAGTATTGAAAATGAACTTCATAGAACTAAATTATAAAAAAGAAATAAGACCATAAATCTTCATTTCAATCCAAGCCATATATAGACCTTTTCTTCATGTCATTTTTTTTCAGCATAGGTTCAGTTAAACTTCACTGAAGTGAGATGGATGCAAAACAAAATGAAAAATACATTAAAGCAGGGTCTTTGTTAGTTTAGTCTTTGTTAGCATCAGGGATATAGTCTGTGCTTCTTTTAACATGTTAGTAGTTATTCCCATAGACCAGAACACTTGTGGGTTAAACAAGACATCGAGCAGATGAATTGATTTTTTAAAAAACTAATGAGAGCTTTTGCTTGGTAGATGAATTTATTTTTTAATCAGGGCTTCGCTGTCTGTGGCCAAAGCGGTCACAAACTCACAGCTTTATAGATAAAGACCAGTGAACAGGCTGGTGATTTGACTATGCCACAAATTTAGAATGATGCATCTGTCCATCTCTGGCTTTCCATACATGGATTACTGCTAAGATTTTGTGCCTAGCATTTCAGTTCTAACTGAAATTTTTCTCATATTAGTTGCAATTCTCCTTCAGATTGACCGAGACAAATATGACTAAACCAGCTTGGTCTTGATTTAACTGAACAAATTCAGGTTGGTGGAAGAAATGTATATTAATAGCCTTCCATGTTGTACAAGAAATGTGAATTGTTCTCTAGCAGCAGTTAAAACAATTCCATTTAACAGTGGTCTGGAGCAGTTTCTGCTTTTCATTAGGGACACAACTGAGTAGTAAACTGCGTTCATCTCAACAGAGATGAACTGTACATTGGAACAAAAAAATCCAAACTGCCTACATTTTACAAGCCTTTTCCCCCATCTATTCCAAAATAATTTTGTATTTTATTTTCTAAATGTCCAAATTTTTATTAGACTGCTTATGCTAAACCTAACAGTTTGAAGGTTGCATAAGTCCACATGACAATCGTCAAACAAAAACCCCAAAATAGAAAAATATTTTTTATTTCTTTAAATCATTATTTTAACTTTATTTACCAAGGAACAAACTACAACAAGATTATTCTCCCCATTTATTTAATCAACTGATAAAATTAATTTATGGTGAAAATACCGTTTGGAGATTAGAACAACTCAGGTGAAAATGCTACACTACTACAATACCTGTATTTTCCATTTGAACAGACTTCTGCTGCTTTGGAAGACAAAGTGGGTGGACAGACACAAACTACAGCAGAGATCGCAGACTATTGCCGGTCTAGTCTTGGAAGAATTTCTCTGCTTCTTTCCTTGATATACAGTTTTGCCCATGTGAGTGCTGTATATTCATGTAGAAGGCACACATTTTAAAATGGTGCTTTTTGCTTAAGACTTAGTCCAAACATCATACAATGGGTAAATTACATGAGACTAGTCTGACCATAAGATCATGGAAAGCTTTGGAGCAAATACTGAAGGAAAAATAATTAAGACTATAAAATGAAAATGAAATAAAATACACCCTGATTTACTAATGCAAACACATCTCAAACTATTTCCATAAAGACCTCTGATTTTGATTACAGTCTTGTCATAGCTTTGCAAAGAGTACACTGAATGCCATTAGCACTAGCATCACTGCCCTTCCCTTGCCCCCCCCCCCCCCAAATAAATAAATAAGATCTTTGTGGTACAAAGACCACACATTCACGTTCATTTCCCATTCAAATAAATCTCCCTCTCCCCTACATTTCATGTACTGTCATAGTGCTTCCCTGCCCTCTTCTTTTTAGTCTGGTTGTGCAGGATTTCCTCTGGATTTAAAACAGGATTTTCTCTGGTAGCAGAGGTGGCATTGATAGGTAAATGTCGAATTATAGATTTATTCTCCAGCTTTTAAAATAATTACAGAAAAGGCTGCTTAGACAGTGAAGTGGTGAATACAATATATATATATTAAATAGATAATCTGAATAGTGGAAGTAATGAATCACCAGTCAAAAGAAAGAATATTACAACCAAATGTTCAAATGTATTATCTAAAATAGAGAGGAATGTGGAACAAGTGACTAGGAGGGTTATAACAATCTGTTCCCATGTATATCTTTAGCCCAAAAGAAAGATACAATGGTGTGTTTTTTCAAGTTCTGCATAAACTTGCTTGTGGTGGCTGATAACAAACCAAACTAGTTTAAACAAATCTTTTTGTATCAATAACTAATTACATCCTTGTTCTGCCTCAGTAACACAGATTGATAGTTCCATTATAGTGTTTAATTAGAACTGTTTTTAATTTATCGTTAAGAAATGGTCTAATTGGTGGAGGAACAGATGTTGCAGGTCACATGGCACTGGGATGGCTGTGCTGCTGCAAAATGGCAAACTGGGCTGTGAATGCCTCCTGGAATCCCTTTCAAAGACAAAGAGGAGAGTCTGCAGCATGTCTGGTTTCATCTGGGGTTTTTAACAATTTTGCAGGTGTTACCTGCAAAATTTGTGAAGTGCTGTCTCCTGCTGGGATGAACCCTATATGGCTCCTAGACAGAAAAAGGCTCAAACAGCAGGGCTGATAGCACCTCATTGTATCAAGGGCATGGTTTGTATCTCAACTAGAGAATCGTACTGCTGACAAGTAGCAAACATACTGACCAAGAGGAAGAGCTGATAACTATATTTTTTGCTATCATTTCTTTGACAGTGGGTAAATACAACAGATTCTGGACTGTGCAGACAAACAGTACTTTAATAAGGCTTCTCTTTCTTTCTTTCTTTCCTAAGTGTGTGAAGGAAAAAGAATTATAACTTTTTTTTTATCGTGTTGTACTAACACAAACTTTTGACAAAGGCACAATACTAAATATTTAACAGAATTCATGACTTGCAAGTATGATTTGAGGGAGATGAGATGCTATTTACACTTGGAGTAGCCTTTACAACCTTGTGAACACTGAATTGTTAACAGAGCCTTGAACCTTTCTCTAAATTGAACTAAATAGGAATGAGAGTTTTAAGGCAGTTTGTTAATTTCACATAAGGAAGACCTACGATTTTGTAGCAATGTAAAAATCCTCCAAAAATGTATGTTCCCACAGAGGAAAAAATTATAGAGGCTTGGCACATAGTGAAAACAGTCATTTGGTACTGATAATAGTTTGTTTCTTAGTCATTAATATTTAAAGCAAAGTGTAATTAGGAAAAAAAAAATAATTAGTTGATAATAAGAGAAGCAGCATAAAATGAAATGTTCAAAAGATGAAATGATTCTGACTCACAGAACTTCCAGTAATGAAAGCTCAGATTTCTATTGTCACTGTCAATATATAAGATACCAGTTGCTCTTTATAAAGATGATGCATGTTGGCGTCATTACTGAACTAACACTGTGGAAAAGCACCTACTGCAGGGTGCAGCACAGCATCTAGCAAGTGGTATCTGCCCTATAAGTGTTCTGAAAAGGGAAAACCAGAATTCTGAATGCAGCAGAAACACTGGCAGAGCTTATGTTAGTGTAATCAGTCTGGTCATTGTAGACAAGAGCAGTACCCCACAATCTCAAAGGCAGAAGATGTATATCTCATTCAGACAGATACCAGGTCAGTATGAGTTTGTCTGGATGTTTGATCCAATACTGAGTGCTTTCTCCCTACATACATCACACTGCTACTCCACCAACCTTCTTGCTGTTGGATTTGTTGGTGGCAGAGTGGTAGACAAAACACCCTTCAGATCTGTGCATTGCTGCCAGAGACCTCTGTGGGCAGAGACACTCTCTTCTATGGTGTGAGCAGGTCCCAGGACCCTAATCCTGACTGGAAAGTATGCACTCAGTGTCAGATTTTCTCTCAAACGTGAGCTGACTACCAGGATGTTTCCTCAGTCCTAAACACTACGTGTTTTCATTCCTCACAGATGGCTAAATTGTCCCTGAACTCTATCTGCAAATGCCGTTGCATCACAAATGATACTTCATGAATTGGAATGACTTATTAATATCCATCTAACTATGAGTTGTTTCATATATTAAAAATAATTTGCATATTTAACTGAGGCATGACTTTCAACAGCAGGAATTGAAGCAGAAATCAAACACAGGCTCATATCTCTGGCACCTATCTTACAAACACTTATTAGGCTATCCATTTGCTGTATACATGCAATTAGAAGGTATTTTCTGAACTGAAAGCTTTAATCTCCTACTGAACTCAGTGGAAGCTTAGCCTAATTAAGACCCAAATAAAATCTGAAGTAGTACTTCAGGATTTAGTTCAATTATATTCATGAAAGAGAAAAGCGCCATAGTATTTTTCTCATTCTAAGTGTTCTAATGAAGCCGGACTTTAAATTGTCAATTTCAACTAGGAAATAAAAAAGTTTACCCTGAAAGACCATTATTTTTAGAATTACCTTGAGATTACTGAAAGCAAATGTATTTCACAACTGCTAAACACTATATGTCATCTCAGAGAGATTTCATGAACTTTGCTGGAGAGAACAGAACAGTGGAGATCCTTGTTTTAATGTATATACACCTTACACCTTGCTACCTGCAGTTTACTCTCAAGTACACGGTATGATGAGACATACACGTATGCTTCCCCATTAGAAAGTGATTCACTTCATTTTTTTAAGATGTTTAACTATATCTCGGTGCAGCAACCTTATAATACTGAAATTTTGTATTAGCAAAGGATGTGTAACTGTCTTCTAATAACTCCAGATTTACAGAACAGGCCTATGGTACACGGAGTAGAACCAGTAGAAAACATTGTTCTTTTCCAGGAAAGAATGACTAGATGAGTGGGTAGTGGAGTCCACCACAGTTGCTACATAATAAGCAAGGATGTTATTGATAAGCAGAACACTGTTGGAATTTTCTGCTTTTACAGATGTAGCAAAGTCATTCCTGTCATTCTATATATCTCCAGTATAGGAAAGGTCCTGACTACTTACATCCAAGTTTGTTTCTTTTGTCCCTGAATGGTATTATAAACCTCACTTGCCCTGTCCTTTCTCTGTGATTGACTTAATTACAAAGTATTTCAAATATTTATACCTCTATATCATAAAAATAAGATGATAATGAATATACCTGTCATTTTAACTGTCAATTAGAAAGCACCATAATTATCTATAGATAATTAAGTTGTGGTAAGCTTATCTACAGGTACCACCTGTGGTACTTGTGATCTCATACAACACTGAGACCTAAGAATACTCTGTAGGTGAAATGAAGCTTTTTGTAAAATAACCTCATTTGTAAAATAATCCATTCTTACAAGCTTTATTATTCAGTTTACAAACCCATGAAGGAGCAGAAGCTAAGAAAAAAGATATGTAGGCAACTATCACAGTGGTTTTCTTTCTTCCTGTACTATGCCCTCCCAATGAAATACCAAATGAATTATCACTTTTAAGATAAATTTAAATTCTAGAGAAATGTTTTAATCAGTTGCATTATAAACACCATTAATAAAGTTTCCTTCATTTTATTGTCTGGCAGATTAGACATTCTTCATTATGAGATGAAAAAAAATTAGATAAAATTTCAGAAAAGATTTGTGTCCCACCTTTCTACATGATTTATGACATGCCTATCACAGTACAGCCTTTCCATGAGAGCCCAATTGAGTGATAATTTCTTCAGACTCTGGATTAAGAGCTCACTTGTACTTTAGAGAAGACTAAGCATAAGAAGTAATTATACTTGTTTCATTAATGTACAAGAAGAGGCACAGAAATATCATCTATGGATGAGAGAGTGACAACTGGCTGCTATTCTTGTTCCCACTGGTAAAATAACTCCTCTGGGGAGGGGGAGAACTGATGGGGAGTTCAGTCACCTCTCAAATAAAAGTCACCTAATCTTCTCCTTGTAACTGTCTGTTTTACTGTGGCAACAGGCTGTATCTTTGGTTCTTGCTTTGATCATTAGACAACGGTGTGTTTTTTTCCCCTGATGTATACCTTTGCTTGTAGTAGGAGCAACATACTCCTCCTTATTGCTGTGCTAAAGACAACTGTGATGGTGTAATGAAGAAAGTTGTCTGTCAGGCTGGTTTGTGCTTGGATGATGACCCTATTCCAGCTGTCTGGCTTCAACAGCAGCCTGTACAGGATATTGTTTGTGTGTATGTTTGGGGACAGGGGAGCATATATCTTAGTGGTAATTAGTTTCCCAGAAACAATGCTTCCTGCTTTATCTGTAGAGTACCAGGCAGGTAGATTATGGTTTAGTAAATTACACCCAAGGGCTGTCTCTAACCTTCAAATGTGCTACCATATTATTTCACTTTCAGACAGTTTAATACAGTTCCTGATCGTTAATATGATTTTAATATCTGACAGTGCAAAAGGGTAATAATTTTATGGGGTTGAGAAAGTAGAAAAGAATAAAATAGCTTTCACTGTTGATGATTCAATTCTAGTACGTCATGGCTAGAAAATATATTTTATTGCCCCGGTATGTCTGCACAGCTCAGGGAAAGATTCAGTCATTCAGCTCCCAGACCTGTAAAAATAATTTTAATTCCATTTCCCACTTTTACCCCTTCTCCAAGCACTGTCCAAATACTGTCTGTGACCAGCAGGTCCCTCTCAGCCTCTCATTTGCAGGCATCTCTCACCACCTGAAAGCTTTCCCCAGGAGTGTGACTGACAGCTACAGCATGTGCCTGGGGTGACCAGGGCTGAGGAGCAGTGACTGATAAGAAACCAACTCCCTGCTTTGTTCAAGTGATTAATGTGTGTGACTCAAAAACACCTTACCAGGGATATTTCTTAGTTGCTTTGTAATTTTCTTCCTAATTTGTCCAGTGTTTCCTTTTCATTTTAAATTTTTACAGAGATTTAAATACAATCTTGTGGGTCCCAAGTTTCCAGAGATGGAAGTCTTGGCCTTCTGTTCACCAAATTTACACAATTCACATGTAGAGGAAATTGGTACAGGAATCCTGTGACTAGCACAGACCATCTAAAGCTATATAACCAACACACCATGGCATTGCACCTTGGTAACATTCAGCTGAAAAGCAGAACTGACTGGCCTACTTAAAATGTCACATTAATGCAGTCAAACTGCTTTCACAATCAAAGATAGCATCTGTATGGGACTGTAATATTCTCCATGTACAGTTTGGTTTACTTAAAGCTAGCTCAGGCAACTGTCTTGTACAATATACGCTCAACATCAGACTTGGAAGCTCTCTGAGACAAAGCCTGCCTTCTCTCTTTGGGAAGAGTTATATTGTAATTGCCAAGGAGTACCAGGGATGGCAAAGGTTCCACTGAGTGAACTCCTTCCTCTAGGAACACTGCCCATTCCTCCCTGTTATATCCTATTGCTTAAACAATTCATTGTGTGACCTTTAATTTTACCTATCGCTGGTTAATTTCAGAATGTCTGATAAAGAAACTTGTTTGATTTCTTTCAAGAGTCCAGTAAACCAGAAAAATCAGTATACCATGTGATTCTTCCTTGCCCACACCCAAAAACTCCTTCAGAGAATACAGAAATAGCTGTACGCTGACTTTGATTTGTTTTTTGAAAGCCAAAGCACCATATTTAATTATGGGACCAATTATTATATATTTAAACTAGTTTCTATCAGTTTGTCTGGTAGTCATACAGCTTATCAGTTTCTCCTGAAAGCCTTCAATTTTATTTTTTTTAATATGAGTGTGGCTGAGAAATCCTTTATTTTAATTGTGGTAGGAAGGCCTCCCAAGGCCACAAAGGCCTGTTGCATAGCAGCTACTCATAGTCTTGTCCAGTACACAGCCCTGTAAGCAGCAGCCTCTACCTTCTGACAGATTCTGCTCTGGTCTTGACCGTCCTAGCACCGGTCAATACACAAAAGTACTTTTCTACACACCTGAACCCTGTACACAGCTCACTTCACTGCCTTACTCATTTTACCTCATATTGTTTTCCTCTTTGGTAGTAATAAATTAGATAATCATTACAAGCAAGAGGATTATGAAGATAATTAATAAATGAGGTTTCTGAAAGATTTATTGCTCTGGCCTGATCCTGGACTAGCTTCCCTGAGAAAGAGCATCATCTAGCTCACATTTACCAGTAATTAGCTTTGTCTGTAATGCATTGTAAATAGTGCTTTAAATACTGTACTATTTAGCTCATGAGATGAGATTCAATAGTAGCAACTTAAATAGGATTCTTATGCTACCATTTTCTCTTTTTTTTTTTTTTTTCCTTCCCTTAATTCCTTTTATCCTTAACTTCTTTTAAGGTATACACATAGCAAAAATTAGCAAAGACATCTGAATGTGTTTGCAAGATTAAAGCCTTAAACAGGGATTCCCTATGGGGGAATTCACAGAATCACAGAATGTTAGGGTTTGGAAGGCACCTTGAAAGAGCATCAGACAAAAAATGCACTCCTTCAGGGGACAGCTATGACTGACCTGTGCTGGGGTATAGCCATTTTCTATTGCTGCAGTGGCATAAAGAGACAAACACTCAGCTACGGAACACTAGCAGAAAATTTCTTTGGCTTACAGCAGAATCTGCTGCTGTAGATGCTCTGTCCCACCCACTATGTTTCTATCCATGGAAACTCAATGACAAGATGTAATTTGTCTAGATGTCACCAACATCATTCAGACGAGTTTTTGCTATATTCCATCTATAGACAAAGATAAGCAAAGGAAGGCAGAGCAGGATCAAAGTGCTGATATTCCTCACTCCTAAACTCAGTCTTTTGCCAATGCAGAATTCACAAGGGAACCCATCTCAGCAGAACAACAAAATCTGTGGATATCTGCTCTCCTGGCACTGGTGAATATAAACCCCCCCCCAATGGTTCAAACTCCCTGTATCACGTGATCTGCCCCAACTCATTTGCCTGTACATCTAGTTAAGCTAACCAAAAACTGCTTGATGAGAAGAAAATGGATGTATGCTCACTGTAGAGGCAGAGCCTATTCTGTTGGTGGAGCAAATGCTGCAATAGAAAAACTATAAAAAGTGCAAGAGAACATGTCTACTCAACTGATACTGAGACAGATAAACTCTCCCCTTCTTTTTCTGGTGTTGTCAACAGATGGGACCTATAGTTTTAGCTGGACTTTGGGACTTATTTCCTATCAGAGATATCTACTAGGCTATGGCTATCTCCAAGAAGAGATCTGTAAAATTTCATTACTTCAGTTGTTTAAAATGAAACTAAACAAAGCCTTGAGTTTGCCATCATGGAGTACACAGGCAGAAAAAATCCTTATGCTCCTAATGGAGTTTGTAGTGTAGAGTCATGAGTGGCCAGGTGTGTTTAGCATTTATAGTGGTCCAGAAGTATTAATTTGGGTATTTTGTCTAATGTCTAGAAATGCAGTGATTTGGAAACATCCAAAAAAAGTAATTATAAAAGCTGGCTATAATTTCATTTCAATTTATATAACACATTAAACAAATACTCCAACTATTTTCTAAAATCAAGACTTCCCTTTGTCAGAAATTTGTTTTAGGTACAGCATTGCATACTTGTTCTCCTTAAATTTCAAAGTTTACAAATTGAGTATGAACAGTTAACAGGAAATTTGAAGACATTAAGAAGATTGAGGCAGAATAACTTTTAGTTGTATTTTTGGATTTGTATATCAGCCCTGCCTGTTAAACTACACGGGCTACTTGAAACTTTTCCTTAAAAATGAGGAGGATGTTCCTAGATTGCGCAAAATAAATTCCACTAAAATTTGCATTCTGCCCACCAGTCTCTCCTGCAGTTGATTGAATGCCTTTGCTTCTAGTTCTAAGCTGTTGCAACTTTTGTTCTTTACACAGCAATTTGAAGGAACCACTCCAGGCATTATCGAGTCTGTTTACTAAAAACCTGCATGAATGAGATCTGAAGAACACTGTTTCCACCCTTCCACTGTAAGGAGAGCACTATATGCCACCAAAGGGTCCCCAAATTCCTCAGAGTTGTAAAAGGATACCCCTGGATCCCCCAATACTCCGCTAAAAAGCATCTGTTGTGTTCTTCTCTGGGGATGCCTATGCTTCAGCTACGAGAAAATGGGTCATCGTAGAAAAGCCATTTAAGTATTTTGAGATTTTTATACTATAGCCACTACATAAAATTCTACCCCGATCATGAAAGGTAAACAAGGCTTCTTATAAAACAGGCCTACCGGAGTAAATATATTTGACTGAATGCTTAACACAGGACACTGCACCACAGTTTGGGTGGGAAATATCCATGATTTAATTCTGTCAACCTCTATTAGAGGCTTTGTGCCACATACTCTATATTACCCTCATGCCCCCATTCCTCTTCCATCAAATGCATTTACTGTCCCAGCAACAGAAGGCTGGGGGTGGATAAAAAATGTGCCTGCACAGCTAGAAGTGCTTCGATGCCATTGTAATGTGGGCATAAAATCAAGGAACATATGTAGAGGCAGCTGCTCGCAGTTGTGAAGGCATGTAAAAAATATGGGACTGTTGAAAAACTTTGATAGATTTTATAACTGGGGGACTATATATTTTTATTGTATACTATGTGAACCCACAAAAAGTGATGCTTTCCTTTAGTACATTTATTCATTGCTCGTTTACAGCAGAGTAATTCCATCATGCAACAAACTGGAAGGTTTATGTCTAGTCTCTTTACCAGGAGTTATAAGTTCAGTGCACTAAATCTGTCTGACAGGGAAACCAGACAGTGACAAGGACTGGGGGCATCTCAGAGAAGGCTGAAAGCATGTCTTTCTTTGTGCTAGTCACCTCTATAGCCATCTTTCAGTTCCCTGCACATAGCTTGTGAAAGGAAATAGGAAAACTTTTTTTTGTCTGGACTAGGTATCCTGGAGTAGATGGTTTGAGGGAAGGCTACAGACCAAGTCTGAAGTTCTTCTGTGAAACAGTAAGCTGGTACACATTTAATCCTCCTGGTTATCTTGCCAGTGCCGTCCAATTTTTATATTTCTTCAGAGAAGATGCATATACCTCTACAGATTTTCAGAGAACTCCCTCGTTTGGTAGATGAGATTGCTGCCTTTGAAGAATAGTTAAGACGAAGTGACTACCACAACAGAAAATACATCCTATAAAACATGCTAAACTCAGCATTTCTCTTCCAAAGCAATCCAGAAGATACAGCTTTAGAAACAGAGTTAACCAAAGCAGAGGACTAGCAAAGGAGAAACTACACAGAGAAACACAGTAAAACTCTTGAAATAGTAAGGATTATATGTTTTGGGGTCAACATTATATTTTAATGCCACTAACCCTGTCCTGGAAGTTTGGCTTTTGAGTTTAGCATGGGCAGCAAAAAGCCCTCAGTGTATAAGCATGCCACTACAGAATAGATATCACAACCTCATCTTGTATGAGACTTTAAGACAGACACACCTAATTCCCATCAATCTCTTGATTTGCAAAATGAGCAAACAAGGAGGAATTGATACCTTGTAGAGAAACCATAAGGATTACCTAACATGTTCAATGCACTTGTAAAGTTTATGCACTTTCATTACAAACTGAGCCTTTCCAGAGAGGGGAGGAAGTAAAGTCTAATTATTATTTCTACATCTGTCACTCATGCTCTAATTTGTTAATTGACATAAAATACCAGATGGAGAAACTGAGATGTTTGATAGGAAAAGTGAGCTTTGTGGCAGCTTTGTACAATATTCTGTCTAGTTTTAGTGACAAAGCAAATAAGAGCTCAGGCATAGAAAGAAGCAACAGTAGGAGTCATAGGAGTTTATGGCAATGGGTCTCCATTAAATCATCAGGGTGTGCTCTATTTAAAATCAATGGAGCAATTATTATGGTTTAACTTCATCCATCAGACCAATAGTTTGTAGAACCTGTCAAGAAACTGTTTCTTTGTACAAAAGAGGCAGGTGCAAATCTCTGCTTTTGACATAAATTTTAACTTATTGAAAAGTTTGTGTACACAAATGCAGGTAGTTCTCCCATAACAGAAGGGATAATCACTAGGAAAAGTCATATCCATGGTGTGGGTAAACAAGCAAACAAATACTCCCCACTAACTCTTATCTTCTCCCACCAGTAACACCACAAAATCACAAATACATAGAAAAATTTACCACTTGGTTATTGATTTGGAATTCAGACTAGATTAAGTCAAAAGTCAGGCACCATTTTAAAGAAGTCTGATGAACTACACAAAATATTTAGACAGTCTTGATATAATATCAAACCACTATCACTGGTAGTTTCATGAACAGAAAATAATCAATGTGCCTTTATCTGAAAAGTGATATACAAAGTAGAATTAATTGTTAGTAATTTGTAGTGCAACTACATCACATTTTTCTGTGGATAATTGGAGATCTTCAGTCTCCAAGAATTAAATTCCCAGTACTTTTACCAATTTAAAAAAATCTCTTGCTTCTTTTTCAGAAAATACACTATCAAAGCATGGTAGAAATTATGTTAGATTTCCTTCTCACTTTCCTTCCTCCAGATGCTATCATCCCAAACTAACCTACAGACTGACAGACTTTTCTTATCAGTGCTATATTTTACCTGGTTCTTTGCTGTCTTTGAGACTGAATCAGAAAAACAGGTAGAACATTTATTCACTGCTGCTGATATAATTCTTATCTTTCTAATCTCTGTCTCTTTTTCTTTCTTATTATCAAAATGCCACTGGTTAATTTATGTCCCAAAAGCACCTTGAAGGTGTAAAATCCATTGTATGTGCTACATATTTACAGCACAGCAAAGAGTCAGTCCAGTTCAGCATTCAGCAGTACCATTGCAAGCATGCTGCTAAAATGGAAGTTACATGTGCTTTGTCTTCATGTGCTCCAAACAGGCTAACATTAACTTTCTGTCCTCCAGAATCCTCATAATTCAACATCTACTACATTTGGTGAAATACCTACTTGTGTCCAAAGTCGGAAGGCTGTTTCTGTCTTCCCCATCACGTGGTCAAACTCACAAATTCCCCCTCCAAAGGGACAATCCTGGCTCATCATAAAATTAAGAGTATAAATAATTGTTATTTCTAATTCAGTCCCATCAAGACCTGAGCATTACAAGCCTTTGACATCTTACCTCTCTCAGGGTCTTTGGTGTTAACTCATTTCTCAACCGTTCAGTGATCCAGAGAAAGCAGCCCAACCAATTCTCTTTGAAAGTGGGTGGATGCAGCCAGCTGAATAATTGTGTATGGCATCAGATAGGGTGGATCTCTTGAACCTAGCATTACTTGTTAAGGAGCAGCAAGGGCTAGCAGCTCATCAAAAGCTGGGAAGGTTCAAGCAGGGTCCAAGGAGACACCCCCATAAGTTGTGGGGATACCAAGGGGCATTGACCTACAGGGGCTGAGTTAGAGACAAGACTTGCAACAATCCCAGGCATGCCCAGCCCTTTCAAAAGCTACAGGAGATAGAGCTGTGGTGTAAGGCTGAGTGACCCAGACAGGGCTGAAGGCATACACCTGCATAGCATAGCTCAAAAAAGAAGTAAAGCCCCATGCCTGAGCTGAAATAGAGCCCATGGGCCTATGGGCAGTGAGAGGGTGGGAGGGGGGCAGATAGGGCTTCCAGGTGAGGCTGATCTGGGACATTAATGCTTGTGAGTGTCCTCCCAGCCCTGACACCGGTGCTGCCCTTAATTCATCTTAGAATTTGGCAAAATCCGTGATGCTTTCAAAAGTACCCACTGACTCTAAGGAATAAAATTTATGACTCTGTGCAGTTTTGCATCTCAAACATCAGCATTATTCATCTGGCCCTCATCAGTATATTGAGCTCTAGGGAAACTTTACAATACTGTCAAAATATATTACTTACTGCATCTTTACAGTTTATAGGTCAAACCATTGTCCTCGCTTTACAGGTAGGATTTCAAGGCTCAGGCAGACTGCTGGCATGTCTGTACTGTGCAATGAAGTGTGAAACGTACCTCCTTGAGGTAGCAATGTTCATGGCTGCTTGAGAACCAGAAACAGTAGTTCCAGCAAAGCCTCTGAACAAATAAGCTGTAACGATGAAAGACTGAATTTACAAGGCTTGTCATAGCAATGTCAGATGTGGCCAGATTCCTTTCAGATTTCATGATTTTTGGCTTCTGACTAAGCAGTGCAATATGAATGTAAGATCTTGGAATCTCCGTGCTATACTTGGCTACATGTTGCAGCCATGCCCTGAGTGATCTACCTGCAGACAATAGGGAGTTGATGGCAGAGTAGGAAATGCTTTCAGAGGTTTCCTCCTCCAGACCTCATTAGTGCTAAATAGAAGACCACCTCCTGGAGACACTGATAGACTAGCTGCATAGAAGCACGTATTCTAGAGTTGGTCAAGAGGTGAAGCACATTTTCTGTACAGTTATATGGATCTTCCTGTTTGGTTTGAAACATGAAAACATCTCTTAGCTCTCATTCAAATCAAAAAGGAAAGAAGAAAACATCTTCAGAGATGATGATGCTTGGTAAGCAGAGCCTACCAAGAGCATTACAGCCTCTGCTTCAGTCTCAGCACTTTATCTCTATTTTACTATCTGACAAATAAGATGAATAATCTGCATAAGAATAAAAAACAGTTGAACACATCCTGCTCTGTAGCCAAACTACAGTAGCCAAATTTCGGAGTTGACTCTACTGCAGCAGGATCTGTTCTGCTATTTTGCAGACTTTATCCCCCTTTCTCTTTTCCCTGCTAGGGCCATGTGAAGCAATTCTTGAAAATATTTCCATGACTGCATTAATAGCAATCAAAAGCGCTGAGGGAGACGCTATCACAAACACAATGCACCATCATCAACAACAGCCTCAATGTGCAACGACTCATTTGCTCTCAAATTGGTTAACTATCAGAGCTTTGTTTAAATTCACTTTTATCTAGGACTTGGTAAATATTACTCCTGCTTTTTCATGCAACATGCAGCAACACATGAAGCCTGCCCTCTATCCTCCTCCATCAAATAGCTGGGCACCACATTTTCCTCTATCTTCTTTCCTTTAACTTCTAAAAGAATGACATCGGTGGAAGAGAAATCTAGAGAAAAGCTGTATCAACTCTAAGGCTGTTGGCAATAGGAAAGGGATGCAATTGTACCTTTTTGGCCTTTCAATATCTCTGTCTTCATTCTAATAATAAGTGGAAAGACACTGGAGGAAATAATAGAATGGGACATTCAAAGTATATATTGGAAGTTTAATAAAGATGTGTACAGATAATGTGTAACTTCCCATGACATTTAGCTATTTTTCTTTTACTTTCTTTCTTCTTTTTTTTTTTTTTTTTTTTTTTTTTTTCCCCAAAAGGTAGAAATAAAATTAGCTATGGAATTTTAACATATCTGAAATTAGAATTTTGCCTTGTGCAAGTTCTTCTGGGAGCTGGTTTATAAAGTATCTCCAAGAAAGTTTATACCTGCATGCAACAGGCAGAATAGTCTATTTCACATAAAAGACAAATTCAGAAAGTGGAAAGACTTTTTACTGAACAATTTTAAATAGAAAATTGGTCTTCTTACTGAGTCAGCTTTTAACTTAGGGTACAGAATTTGAGACACAAATCACTGGTTTACTGAGTAGGTCCATCTCCCATTAACTCCAACGGGAGCTCTGAGTGGCCCGCAGCTTTGCAGTGATCTGAGTGCCTTGAGCTGAGCTCTGAAATGAAGAAATCATGAAGTAGGAATAAACTTCGGAATGACGAATCTTGAGTTCTTCATATTAGTTTCCTCATATGCAAAGCAGAGATGTCTTGGCTATTTAGGACCTGGTGAGAATTCTTTCTATAATATTAGTAATTATGAAAATTTTTAAGGAGAGCTGGAAATGTGCAAATTTTGTTTGTGTTAGTTTTACAGTGGTTTATTTGAGATGCACTGAATATACTTCTTTATTTAGCATGAAGCTAAATGTATATGTATATGTATAGCACCAAATCATCTTGGAAAATAAGAAAATGAGCTAATGATCTCTCTCTCTCTTTTTTTTTTAATTTTATTTTTACAGACCATAGTGACATCATGCGGCATTCATAATGCAACATTTCAGTAGAGTTATTTTGTCCAGAAGGATATAAACAAAGAATAAGCCTCTTAGTATGAGGAGTCTGTTCTTGTTGGGTAAATTACAAACTTAAGAACCCTAAGGTCTTGAGCATTAAACAGCAGTCTTCCATTGCTAGAAGAATTCTTCATTAGCATCCTTCCTCAAGATTTTAATCTATTTCTACACCTCAGAGTAGTGTGCAGTGATAATGTATTATTATTATTATTATTTTTAATGAAATGCATGTCATCTGATTGTTCTTTGATTTGCATTAGAAGCCTGGCAGTGTTTACATATATTGTTTAGGTTAATCATTGCTATAAATTAGCATTAAATCCGTGAGAGCTGATGCATTTATACCTGCACAATATCAGTAGTTCTCCCCTATATTAGAAATAGACTTTACATAGATTATTAAAACATCAAATGGTGCTTTTAATATATATTATCAATATAATACATATATTTATCTTAGTTTTCACTTACCTTACATGTTTTAGTGCCTGAATTAGACTGACTTTGGGGAATGGATAAAATGAAAGCAATATAATGGGAAAAAAGATCATGGGCAATTCATTGTTAAGATTTATTTATTTACTTATTTTAAACACACTATACAACAATCTGAATGTGGAGCCAAAGTCCCTTGCAGGTTCCAGATGGTGTGACATTTACCCTTACAGTGTTCCCCAACTGTGCTCACTGAAACCGAAGGCATAGGTCTAGAAAAAACAGTTTACTGTACGTTACAACAACAAAAATAAAAATTCAGTTTTAAATGGTGTGACAATTTTTAAATAGAATTTTATGTCACTCACGGTCTATTTTATTCTGTTTCATGCATTTTCTCAGCAGCAGTCCTGGAATGTTTTCATTTGTTGCAATGCAAGATGCATCACTGTTTTAATTCTGCTGAAGGCTTGTTTTTACCATAAGAATCCCTAGAGCTCATCTTTTGAGCTTTGTTTGAATGTAGTTTTATATGTCCTCAGAGCAAAATATTACAAATGGAATGACACAGTTGTGATTAATATTCTGTGTATAGGGGTGTCTGAAAGAGAAGGGTAGGAGTTTTCAGATTTTCCCCTGCAAGAGAATCCAGAATGTGCTGGTTAGTGACTGCAGAAGTATTTTAGTATTAGGCAGGGTTGGTTTGTTTATGAAGAAGGACAGAGAAACTTCCTGGGCACTAAAAATAGCTATAGCAATTTGGGTAATACAAATTAATCTGATAGCATACATAATGGTACAAGCTGTTCAATGTAGGAGACGGAAGCCCCTCCTCTACCAGCAGCTTTTCAAAAATAGTTCTTCTAGCTCAGAGACTGTGTTGTCCTTGTATCATGATGCCTTGACATCTTTTAAAGAAGCAGCTGAGACAAAAATAAAAATGCACATTTCCCATGCAACTAACCCTACCCATTTATGTCTATAGCTGCTAGTATTCTGCACTGCAGCACATACAAGGCTCTCCTACATATAAAGAATGCCTACTACACACTTCTGTCATTTCACATAGCCAGAACATTGGCACAGAAAAATACCGTCTATTTATTCCTGTGTCTGGGACATGCCAGCACTATGCAAAATTGTGGCACTATCAAAAATACAGCACAGTGGCAAGTACAAGACCAATAAACCGGAATTTAACTGTCCGTATGCCTTCTAAGTAGAGCACTGATACAGAGGTAGAGGGAAACATGGAGTAGTGTTGGCCTCACCGTGTTTTTTTCCAAAAGAATATTTCAGAGGAAAAAAAAAAAAAAAAAAGAAACAAAAAAAAAAGAAAAAAAAAAAAAAGGAAAAAATTACAACAGCCTAAAATTAAGCACTTGCTATTTTTCTGTTAGTTGCAATCACCAGCCATTAGACTTTTTCAAATTAAGATTTCTCTATTTACTACCTGGTTGCAAATTATCTGACACAAGATAACTCTAAAAGTCTAAAAGAGGTAACTGAGGTTAGGGTTTCTGTGGACACCTTGCTCTATTAAGTAGCTGTTACATTAGCTAATAATACCAAGGAGTTAGCATTTGTTAAGCTGAGGGGCAGTGTACAATGTTGTTCTATGCATTTTCCTATAATGATGATTTCCTCTCTCTGTTGACTCTGTTGATTTTAGCAAGAGCTCAGGATTGCTATCTTAGATTAGACATAGCAGTGTAGAAATTTGCACTTGGCTTTGTTAAATTGCATTCTGTTATTTCAAACCATTCCTCTAGTATGTTAGAAAATGTTTCAGTTCTCATCCTTTCACCATCATGAAGTATTACGTACATCTTTAATTAAGGAATTTTTTTCCAGTCATTCAGGTACAGCATACAGGACAGGACAGACTACGTCCACACAGTAGTTCCTATCATTTTGACAGAGAACATTAACAATTGTCAGGGCTTTGAGGGCACAACTCAACCTAATAACACTAACAAGAGAAATCAGCCTCACCTGGGGCCTCACCAATGTCCCCCTCCTGCCTATAGGCCACGGGGCTCTATTTAAGCTCAGCCATGGGGCTTTTGTATCTTCCTTGAGATGTAGTAGATAAGTGATAGTAGGAACCAGCTGTAGCTATGCCCAATTGAGAGTTTTGCTGTCCATGACCCATAGCGTGAATTTGGACTATGTTTAATCCTGGCTACCCTTGTTGGATGTGGTCTGTGGGTTGGTGACCTGATTTGGCTGTGGATCTGCTTTGTCACCACAAATGTGCCTGCTGATCTGGACTTGATTGAACCTGGCTGTTCTGCTTGGGTGCTGCAGGGTTGGATCTTGGCTGGTGAGGTCCCTGCCCTGTTGGCTGTTGTATCAGACTTGACTCCCTGTCCCTCAGGGACCGTCTGATTCTGGTAATAACTCTTTAGGTATCTTTTCCTAATCAGTTCTGCACTTCTATGGCAGCTTATTCTAGCACATCTTCCTCATCTCTAACCAGGAGCCATAGAGGACCAGAACTATTGCTCTAATTTCACTATGGTCTCTTCTGGTACTTTTATCCTCAAAAGCCTATTACCTTGTTAAATAAGGCATGTAGGTAGATGTAACTTGATATGTTTTTAACAAATGCTTGCTATATTTTCATTTCCCTACTAAAATTCCAATATTTACAAGTATCATTTTGATATTTCATTTAAATATCCTGGGAATCTGGTAGTAAGCTTGTAGCATTATTCCACAGCTCTCCTTTCTCCTGTTTAAAGATCTGCCTTTTCTGGTCTTTCTGGTGCCTTACTTGTCTTGCATGAATTATTAAAGGTAACTTAAAAATATGCAGTTGCCTCAGCCTATTCCAAGTCATTTAGCGTAAAATTCACCAGGATGAGCTGACTTGAACTTCTGAAGGGAAAATATAAAGATGTGAAGCATAACATCCTATTAGCTCTGTACTACCTATCATTCAGCTCTCACTCACTGAAGTGATTCAGACCCACACTGAGTTTCTTAAAGTCCATTGTTTTTGCTCTCAATCCTTCCCTTGTGGCTATCAAATGCTATCACTATCATTTTTGCTCAGGCTTCTTCCCACATTCTTTATCTATGAAGAATTCTTAGAGCAGTTTAAGAACTTGTTCAATTGTATATATGGGGGAAAGGGACATTTTTATTGCTTAGCACAGCTAACTGAAGTATTCCAAGTAGTCTTGGGGAGAAGTCTGTTTTTAACTTTGTTACAGTAAGTACTGTACTTTCATCCTCTGTACCCCCTTTTTTTTCTTCCAACATATCTGTGTATGTTAAATTCTGTATTACTGTTTTGTCTTGTGCTATAGGTAACCTGTTATTTACTCACAAAAGGCCTTATCTACATGATTTTGATTTGACCTATAGAATTCTACTATAATGAGACCTTTTTCATCTCCTAAAGACTTTTATTGTGTCTGAGGTAAGCATCCTTGACCTACAAGGCAAAAGTCCCTCCTTTTCTGCATCTACCCCATCCTAATCAGTTATTATATTTCTGCATTAGTATTATATCCTACCATTTTTTTGATGAATGTCTTTATGAAGGAAGTAGTAACATTGATAACATATTAAGAATACAAGTTCTTCTTTGTCCCTTGTATCTCTTGAAGTCATCTCTGAGTCATAATTTCCCCGTTTGTTTTATGACCTGTTATCAGCAGCTGCATCCCTCTTTCTCAGTATCTCCCAAAACCAGCTTTTAAATTTGTCAAGGTCATGTGTGGATTTCTATTGCAAATCTTTTCTTGTGTTACTTTAGTACTTTTTAGTTAGTTAGCAAACCTATCTGATACATTGTTCTTTGTTTTGGATAAGAATACAATTGCATAAAATGCTTTATCTAGACTTCAAGATACATTTTAAAAATTTCTACATATGTAATGAAATTAATTTTAAAACATGCATATCTGTTTAACTCTACATTCTGAGGGGGAGGGAGGGAAGGCATGTTTTACTCCAGCTTTCACTGGGATCTGGTTGTACTTTGTTGTAGCTGAGCACTAATGAAGTCCTAAAGGGTCATATTTTGATTTCATCCCATGGAAAACTGTGAATAACTGTTGGAATCAATAGACTTGATCTGGATGCACAGGTTCAACTGCATAAGATACATTGATTTGCCAACTCCATAATTATGCCAGTAAGCAGCTCAAATATACAATGGAAAGCTGGTAATACTGATAATACTGCCCAATTGACTATAGTCCAATACAGTGCGAAGCTGTCTTTCTAAATTCAGATCTTTCTTGAAAAGAGGTAAGGCGAGTTAATTACTTCTTACTCAAACAGAACTAAAGACATCTTATGTTTTCAATGCATGTGTACATATGTGTACAGTTTGAAAAATTTGGCTTCTTACTGTTATAAACTTAGCCTGCTTTCCTTCATCTGAATACACAGTTCTTTACTTCTCAAAGGGTTTATGCCTAATAGCTCTGATTTACTGTCCGTTTGAGGAGGAACAGGATAATGATATCCCAAAGGTGTTATGTAAGGAAATAAGGAAGCAGTACTCATGTCAGATAAAACCGTTGAGACAATTACTCATATTCATCAAAATCACCACAAACCACACTGAGGGGTGCAGCAGAGAAAATTGATACTTCTGGTGGTGAAAGATATATAAACCTTGCTGAACACAAAACTTAATTGAAACCTAATTTCTTCTGTTCCTCTCTTTTTTTTTTTTTTTTTTAATGAAGACTGTTTCTCTGGTGCATTTTTTTCTGCTCAATAAAAACCATGTTTTTCTTCCCTCCAATTTTGTTCTTGTCCAAGGATTTAAGCTTTTTTCTTTCTGTAAGAATGGAGCAATGACTGTAAACATAATTCACTCTGGGGATTCTTCAACTGTTGAAGAAACAACTTGCCAGTTTCCAAAGGTAGAAGTGAAACAGATTTGTTTGCGTTGTCAAAGATCCTGATATAGTAGGGAAAGAACAGTAATGTCGCATGCAGATCTATTTTATGCCATTAAGTAGGTTCTTTTACTTTGTGGTTTAAGTCATAATAAAGAAGAACCCATTATTTAAGTGTTAGCAAACAACAGAGAAGGACTGAGCAGGAAACAAAGCATACTATTAACACATATATTGTTTGGAGGGTATTTTGGAAAAAAAAAAATCTTTTTTTGGTAATATCACAAAGTACTTTATAAGCTACTTAGCAACAAGGTAACAAAATGAAGATGCAAGCTTTACATTTGAAGTATTAGCTAAACATTTTCAGTTGAAGCTGTCAAGTGAGTTGGGTAGTCTTACTCTAGTAAAAAGTGTGATTTTAGTGGGACCACCTTTTTGAGAAAAGCAAGTCAACTATGCACCATAAATGTATCTATTCCTGTTATTTCTCTGTAAAGTAAAATATACAAGAAGTCTACTTGTATAACAGGCTTGGCACTTCCAGAAGTGTTTGTGTTGACGGCAGAAAAGGATATACCTTTGGGCCTCCTCTTAATATCATATTCCTGGCTGATGTGTCATTAATACCATTATCTAGACATTTTAGAAGATAGCAAAGGTGAGTGGAGTATCCAAAAGCAACAGAACTGTAGGAAGGGAGAGAGGAAAACTTGTTTTCATTATGCTGTTTTCTTTGATTCATCTTTAAAAAAAAAAAAAAAAGCAACTTTGATTCACAAAGCAAAGCCTTTTAGGACAACTGAAAGCAGTATCACTACTTTGAGGATTTGTAAGAAAAGTATTTGGGGTTATATAGAGCATCAGTAAGTTGATGGAGATAAGGAAAAAAGCTAGCTTAGTTACTACAGCCTCCCGTCAGTGTCCATAGGGGAAACAAGTTTATGTTGGCTTGCTTTGGTTTTGTGCTACCACTTTGAAAACAACACTACCTTCACTGGAGTATTTTCTGTACAGTAACTCATTAAAGGGCATTCTGAAAATTTCCTTATTTTCTAGATAGCACTAAAAGCATAACCTAATACCACATTTTTTTCAGCCATGTCAATAAAGTTTACTAGACTATATGGAATTTATTCATTTGGCCAGGCTGTTAAATGCAGGATGGATCACACTTCTGTTAATTGTCAGCCAGGAATTTCACACAGCCCCTTTTTAATCCTAAGTAGATATTGGATCAAAACTGTGGTCTGCTCTGGGAAGCCACTTGGTACCAATATTTCCAGCATCTTCAGGATAGTAATGCTTGTTTTGGTGAGGAATTCATAGCAAAAGGACTGTGCCACACTACTGACGAGAGAATCAGAACTGCAATTGCTTTCTGCTAATTCCTGGATCAGGGCTTATTTTTTTTTGTTAGGACTGCTGTCTAAATTTCAGTAAATGTACAAATTAAAACAATTAACACAGTGACAGTGTAATACTCACTCTAAACCTCTTACTTAGGAGCTCAAAAGTTGACTTTTCTCCCTTCAGAAAAGGGAAGGAAAAAAACATTGCTCTCCTCAAGTTATGTCCAGCATATTTTTCTTCCAGGCTGGAGCAGTAGTCCCATCCAAAAACTGAATCTAAACACAAATTGAATCTAAATGCCATTCTTGGAGAAGATGTCTTATCAGGAATGATGTCTGTAGGAGTCTGTTGGAGTATGGACCTTTTGAGTCCGTAGATGTTCATGAATCCGATATCTGGAAGAAATCCAAAATAGTGTCAATCCAATAATGTGACAACATGGTTAGCTTTGCAGGTACTTAATTGCTTTGTTACAGGTGGTACAATACCAAAGTGAATAAGAAAGCACTTCTAGTGAATGCATGACAAACACTTTGAAGATAGCAAAAATACAAGAATTTTTATAAGAGGTTGAGATCCAATAATCTATACAAAAAGCGGACTCTAAAGAAAAATTCATTAGTTTTCTTGCTTCAGTGTCTTCTGAGATTTATCTCCTGTTTACCATCGCTGCAGGTTTCCTACTTTTTTTCCATGTGGTCCTTTTGGTTTAAGTCCGGGTACAATGTTTCAGGTGAACATTTGCTGGAAGTCAGAAGATTACGGAAGCTGCACTGACCATCTTTTAGCACATGTCTATTATCTCAATTTACAGGGAGGATATAATGCAGGAATTAGGTTTAGAATAGAAAAGAAAGATTATATTTTCCCTGAAGGAAATGTACCCATAGCTTCTCTAACAGCTAGGTCTTTGCACTGATAAAAGCCTTTGGAAGTAATTACAGATAGGACACAGTCCACAGCATTTTACTTTCATATGCTATAAATAAGCCAGGATCAATTGTAAGTCATAATAAAAAAGGCAGCATGTATTAATTTTGTATAGTATAATGTATTTCAGGAGATGCTGCAAACTGATAACTCATCGGTCTGCAGGAGGGGGAAAAGCTGCTTGCAACAGTGACTCATGAGTCACAGAGTATCCTAGGAAAGGTGTTCTTTGTGCATATATCAAAGGAGCTTCCCTTACAGTTTCTCTCTTGATAGAGATTGCTGGTTCAACTCTTTGGAAAGAAATCTTGACCTTCATTTCCATCAGCATCAAGAACTAATCCTCCCTCTTACTCAGTAGCCCATCAAATCTCAGTAATAAGTCCCAACTGTTAGATAACTGTTTCAATAGGCAAATGCCTAAGTACCTGATGCAGAAAGGCAAAGCTCTTCGTTCTTCTCCTTTACAGATGAGGAGGCAGAGGCCCAGAGAAATTAAATACCTTCAGACCTCATCAGTAAGTAATTTAAAAGGCCAAATGAATATTCCAAGCCAAAGTTAAGGAAGACTGAAATGGGATTTTGCTTTAAACTAGCTGTGGCTTTTGCTGCAGAGTACTGCTTCAGTCTGTGAAAGCTAAACTGAAGGTCATGAAGCTTTTACGCTTTCCTAAACATATGAATGCATACACAAAGTCCTTTGCTTATGTGATGACCTCCAAGTGAACTCAGTCTGTTCAAAGCAGCTGTAAACAGTAGTCAAAGAGGTTATTAAACCAAACTGATAAGACAAGTAGCTAATATGATAGGGATGGGAAGAGAATTTTGGTTTACTTTAGAAAGTTTTTTCAAGATCATTTGAAAAAATGCCAAAGGCAATAGCAACAGAAAGTACCACAAGTCCATACAGAAAAAAAAATTAGGCTGTGCTTCGTTAAGCTAGTATAGCACTGTAAGGGTGGGAGGGGTTGTAAGGGATAAAGGGCCTGAGGTCCAAATCAGAAAAGAGGATTTAACAATGTCTTTGTATCTACACAACAGTTTTTATTGATCTCATGTATGAGAAATGCACACCCTTGTCCCTGGATTCATGCGTAATTACCTCTGGCTGAGTGTTCATTCCTTCCCAGCCCTGGGTTAACTACTGTCGATCACTACACATGGGTTTGAAATCACAGACAAATTCAACAATGCTACTTACTCAGCAAAACAGGACATAAAAACTTCTTCAGTGGTTTCACTGGGCACCTGAAGTACAATTTTCTACCTCAGATCTCTGCCCTGACAGATTACTCTCACAATACAGTTACCTCCACTGACCTAAAAAAATAGATTTTCAGTGATTGGTCTGTGAAGTTCACTCTCAGAGAAGATCAGTGATCACAAATGTTGGCTTGAGTGAGCTACTACATGCTACTTGGACTGTGACCTCTTACAGTTTAAATGAAACACCCTCAGAGCTGCTTAGTGCTGGAAAAAGAGCAAGAGAGAGCAGTTGTCTTTATGCCAATGCATTATAACTGAAATTATTGTCACAGATCCAGTGTCCTGTTATAACCTCAGATGTTGGTAAGACAGTCACTGTGCACCTAAAGTAATGACCAGAAGCCTTGCCTGAATTTTTGTTACTTCTAATACATATGCATGTTTTCAGATCTCAGTTCAAAGGGCATCCGTTCTATTTTGAATGTGATCTCTTAATTTTTTCTTCTACAAATATTATGATTTGTGTGGTTTTAGTTACTCCTTCAGGATTAATTGTACAGGACCAAACAAGGTTACTGACAATGGTGAATGCAATAAGTGTTTAAGAAATGGGAAGGTAAAAGAGGCTTCAGAAAGCAGGAACTGTGAGAGTCACTGGCTTCATACCAACAGACATGTGAATGCGCAATAAGTCAGAGCAGATTTCATATGTGTTGTGCAGAGGAATGTCAAGATATTAAGTTTCCAGGAGAACATTCGTGGAGGTAGTAAGGAGCAAAACTACTTTCAGACATACAACCAGATGAATTTGTCAATAAAGGAATTATTTTCCTACTATATAGCTTCAGTCAGGACTTATTAACTGGTTGCTCAGGTACTCAGAAAATTTCTTGCTTTTTTTCCTCTAGCTCCTTAAACCTGTATCAACTGGGTGAAGTGGATAGGCTTTATGCCAGCTGCAGGCACAAGGCTGAATTTCACCTTTCTCTCCAAAGCTCTAAAGTAATGTTTTTTGTACACTCTTAGATAACTATTACCTCCCACTTCACTGACAGGTAAAATTATTCCTTTTATATAGCGTGAAAAGTTGCTTACTGCATTTAAGTATTTTTGGATGAAAGGCATTTTATCAATATAAGATGATTACCATCTTCCCCGCTCAGAATTCAAGGTTTTGTAGCTTTCTGTGGCTATTGCAGAAAATTCAGGTTAAGTTTGAGGGCCTGAAATTCATACTTCTACCACCTGGCTCAACAGATAAAGAGCATTAGGAATCATTGCTGCTGCAGTCCTTGAATTGGCAGACTATCAGACAATGCTGTGTTGCTTCATTGCTGTTATAATATCATTAATTTCAATGCAGTTATTTTGGCATGAAACTGGATTAATACATTGGTGAATCAGGTGCAGAAACTGTATATCCCTTAGCTATAGGGAAAAGTAATTAAACCTAATAGGAGTTATTGCTTCTAAATGGAGATATATAACCTTTTCAATAAGAATGGATTGTAGTGATTCAGTAGCAAGGCTTTCAACTGTATTCAACTACTGCTTTAGCTATATTGATTTTTTTTGCAATTTACAAGTTTACATTTTTCTTAATATTTCCTTGTTTTCTAACTCACTTGAAAACTTTTCTGTGATTCTTGTTACTTAAATTGGATCAACTCACGTATTCCCAAACACCTACAAAGAGTCCCCGGATCTGCCTGTTGCAAGTGTGAAGTGTATCTTCATTTCACCATTTAACAGCTAGTAAAATATTAACACAGCTTTAATAAAAGCTTTTGCCCCAAATATGCTTGTTCATGGAAATGGCAGTACAGACTTCAATATGTTATAGAATTTGTATGTGGGAGAGTGCATTGATTCAGGAGAGCATTTAAGCGTGTGATTGACTTTAACTGCAGGGATCAAAACACATGCTAAGCATATGCTTACTTTCCTCTCCGGAGTGGAAAAGCAGGGCCTCAGCAGGAAGCCAATGGCAGCAAGGTTCAGCGGCCCTTGATGAAAATGAAGAATAGATTTCTTTTTCTGCGCAGAAGCTCTTTCCCTCTTTTCCCCCCAAAACTAAGGAAGTATTTTTGGTTTTCTTTTCAAACAAAAATAAGACTTAATTATAGTCTATTGAATAAGCATCTCCCAGAGTACCCAGGCACATAGTGACGAATGGTGCAGTTTAGACCAACTGCAGTAAGTGAGCCAAGGCTGAGCTGAAAGAGATAAAGTTCCTTTTGCTGTTGAGAAGGAAACTTTGCCTTTGCTGTCTGGTGTCAGTTGTTAAACTGTCACTGGGTGGCACTCACTCGCAAATCCATTGATTTGTACAAACAAATGAACAGTAACAATTAATTACACACTCCATGAGTACAACTCAGTAGGAAGGCAGAAGCTGTGCAGACTTGTGCAGCCCCCCTACGCCACCCCTGCTGTGTGATGAGGATCCACATTAACATGCCAGGAAATTTTTGGCTATTCCAGCTAGCTTTTTTTTTTTCTTACTCCTTTGATCATGAACATAGAGCCAGGCTGAGTTGAATAGAGCCATGCAGCAGTCTGAAGGCATGTAGCCTCTGGGGAAAAAACATAGCTAGTGCCATCATACATGTCCAATAGGAAAATCCTGGATTCTGTACTTTCTGTATAAATTGTTTTTCTTCTTCATCAAAGGACCTGATGGTAGCTATGATGTATGGCAAGATCTATTCTGATCTCTAAAGTGTAGCTCTCAGGTGCTACATGAAAGAAATTGAAAAGGTTAGGTCAGGCATTTAGACAGGAAATTTCAAAGCTGTTGACAGACCTTGTCAACCCTCAGTCTCAAAGGACAGTGTGTGCTTTCCATCTAGGCAATTTTGAAAGGGAGACTGGAACTATGACCCATATGGTCAAACTGAAGGGCTTGCTGTTATGATGAAAGATGCAAGTGACCTGCTAAGATTTTCTACAAGAATCTGCAGATTTTTTAAAACAGTTTGAATGGTGATAATCAGGCATATACAAGTCCCATCTTATGCAACTCTTTGGGAACAGGCCTGAGGGAGCTGCTTTCTCTACTTCTTTCTCTGCTACTGCTGCTGACTCCACAGACAGCTGAAAAAGAGTGTCAGAAAGAATAGATGGGAAAGTCACAAGGAGAGGACAGACTCACCAGAAAGCAAGGAGTTAGAGAATAATTTTATATGTCAAAAAGGCTGGTCAACAGTTAGGCAGAAGCTGGTTGTGGTCAGCTGCTTATGTAGACAGGAGGAGTAGCAGGTGCCAACGCTTGAATTCCTGCCCTTACCATTAGGCTTTTGCGTTTTTTTCCAAACATGAGTTAGTTTCTAGATGAGCGCATTTTACTATTGTAATGCTAAGGTACCTTCTCAACCTGCCCATGCTAACTAGAGGCATGATTGGTCCGAGTGAGTTTTGGGAACTGTTGTTTTACTTAGTATTTAATGCATGGAGAATGTTTAACACATCCTGGAATTCTAAGCTGAACACTCAGAATCAGGAGCCGCAATTCATCTCTTTAATTCTAATTCCATTCCTCACCCAAATTAGGAAACCCGTGGTATAGCATTCTTTCAAGCATGTTTCTTCGCAGTTTAAATTCAGTGATGGGGTAGATTACTTTTGCATACCTTCCTGTTTGTCGAACGTGGTATTAGTCTTTTACCTGATCCTGTCAAATGTAGTATTGCAAAATAGAGTACAGCAAATAGCTGTGGTCTGTAGACCTCTCCCTTCTGAATAATGGCATTTCCCATTTGATGAATGATTTTGTTTGTATTCAGTTCATTCTTTATCTCAGATATCTTTTACCTGCAGTGTTTGTTGTGCTTAAGGCACAAATGGAGTATTCATGAAAATATTCAGCTATAACTCTGTTCAGTCAATAGAGGTGTTTTTCCTTCCCATTACCTACCACAGTGCTGACATTTTATTGCTTGCTGAGATAGGAGACAACAAGGGGAAAAAATTGAGTCATTTTATTCCCATATCTAAAAATAAAACCCCCAAGAATGCTTTGCAAAAGAACAAGTAATTGCTGCAAAATTCACAAGCTCTGTTGTTCATTGAAGGGAGAGTATTCTGAAGATGAAATATTTTGGAACTAAATAGCTGTTTGTGATGTTACAGGTCTGTCAAAATGCTGACTTACATATGTCCTTTCTTTCAATGGATGTCTTTACCTGATGTCAGTGAGATAGGTATATAAATGAATTGTGACATTTAAAGTGCTTTTATCGTGGTAGTTCCAGAAAGCTTCACATATATTAACAAGTCTACCTTCCCAGCAACCTGAAAGGTAAGGAAGTGTCTCCGCATTATAAATAGGAAAGGGGGGGTGGGGGTGGGGAGGCACAGATAGTTTAAACAACTTGGCCAAGGTCAAGTAGCAAGTTTAAAATAATCTTTTATCTATAAAAGAAGGTATAGCTTGGCCAAGCCTGAAACTCTAAGTATGCAATGCAGAGATCATTGTGCTCTGAAATCCACAGACATGTACTACACTTCTAGTCAGCCTTACCATGTTTTGAAATGAAAGCTGTAAAGACACATGCTCTACTGTCAACAGTTGCCATGGTGAGAAAGGAAAAAAGGTTGTCTTACTGATTCTAAAAATAAGTTTGCAATGGGCAGGGGGAAATCCAGAAAAGTAGAAAAGCAGACCAAAGGAAACAGCTGCTAACAACTGTCGGTGCAAGCCTTAGAGCCTCCTCAGAAAATTTGAGCTATTAGAAGTTAAAAAAAAAAATAAGCTCCTCTTCTTTATTGAATCTTTAGCGGGAATACAGCATCTGAAAGGCAGTTTTGTTTTTTAATGTCAGATTGATGCTGACCCTGTCAAAGCTTGGAGCAGTCTTGAGTCTGGGAGCTCTTACCCCATATAAATGGGAGGTTGCTGGATAAGAGCTGAGTTAGAGCCAAACAATGAAAACCATCTGAAGTGTGCAATGAGTTTATTAACCTTACAGAGCCCGGGATTTTGCTGCACAGTCTTGAGCACCATCTACCGGACCTTTACTTGCTGACTCATTATTGACTATATACCAAGAGAGGACAGAATCAGGACTGCTTCTGATTGAGACTTTGCTTTGCCATCTCTTATATTGGGCAGGTGATGAAGTGCTGAAGAACTACTGCTGCTGCACTGGCAAGATGCAATCTTATCTCTCAAGTCACTGAGGTGAAACAAAGGCAGCATGGTGGAGTTCAGGATCTGTTTCACAATGCAGTAATGAACTCTTCACAGACTCTTAACTCAGAATTTCTTGTTGTCTTTTCTCTTCAGTGTACATAAAAAGGCAGAACAGACAGAACAAACTGCAGTCTCTCTCCTCTCAGTTTCTGTCAAAACAACTGAACAGGGCAAAACTACTTTGCAAAATTTTAAACTGACATGGACTGAGATTTGGTGTGAACTCAGGTTTTGGCTTTGATTTGGTTGAAAATTCTGTTGTTTTATGCTGTTTTGTTTTTCCAAGGTAGCTTATGGACATAATCAAGTATTCAGAGTAATCTGGTTACTTAACAGGTATTATTTTCTAAAAAAATCATTGAAAATATCCTCAATTTCTAGGAAACAAAGAAAACTTTTCTGTAGACACTGAGAGATCCTCGGTCTGCTGTTTGATCATGCATCCAGCCATGTGCTAATAGATAAATGGCTTTTGACTTGATGTTTTCTCTTCAGAGCTCAGTTAAAATCTCTTCTATCCAAAATTGACTACTACTTTGGAAAAAGCATTGATGCCAGTGCAGACATCTAAGATCTAAGACCTAGCTTAACCTCACATGTTTCATTATAAATAAAGGGCAACACAACGTTTTGGGTGCTGCATTCCAAAAAGTTTAACCCTTAGTCAGAAAATTCAGATCTGCAGAAAAATCATTTCTTCATCCTGTGTTTCAAGGGATAGTTCTATCATATGAAAAGAAGCACAGGCAGGATTTCACTCTTTAGTGAAAACTTTGAAAGTGGAGCATCAGGCTCCTCTTTCAATGTATTAGTTGTATTACCTCTCCAGTCCATAGAAGTTCTCTTAAAAGTTGGTTTTCTGGAGGAGACGGAATGTGAGTAGAGGAGACTAGTCATAGGTCTGACCCAAATGAACACATCTCCTGTGTTCCAGTAATGGCCATCTTCAAGCCCATTTTAATTCCTGGTCACAAATCACTGTGTCATTTTCTACTGTATTTAAAGCAACTGTTTGGTGACCCAACCCCACAGTCAAAGGAGAAGTTTGACACCTGAAAAAGAAGCCAATGGAAGCCAGTCTATCTGGAAAAGGGGCAGGAGGAGCTGATGGTCCCTTACTACATTGAATTAGCTTGCTGCAGGTTGCTGCTTCTGCATGTGAATCACAGGAGGGAGCAATATGTGCTGACTCTTCCAGACCTATCCAGTTCTAAGCTACTGTCTCCATTTATCTATTGTTTTAGAGCAGGGATAATATTATCACGCCAAATGGGAGGTACAAACTGCAGTTTAGTGCAGATAACCAAAAATAAAACATCAAGCAGAAATGAGGAGGTTTCTGTCTTTCCAGTAATCCCTAATCATTTTGCCACTTATTGGTTATTTAACCAATGAATTTATGTTCCAGGTTTGAGCAGCTGCAGGGAGCAAGGGCTGGGAAGGAGAGTGTTTGAAAGTGGCATCTGTCTGTTAGCAGTAATTAAGCCAAAATATGCAAAGTTTCAGAGTTCTAACTGCTCCCGTTAAGCTGTTGATGAGCAGTAAAATCTCTGATTAAATTTTAAGTGGAGGGAAATGGGCCAGCCTCCTGATATGGGGAGGCTGATGGAGTAGAGCATGGGCAATTACGTGTGCTGCATGCCTCTGCTAGAGGGGAGAAAATGTGTCCAGGCACTGGCTGTCCGAGCAAGCATCAGCTCCCCACTGCTGCCCTGAGGAACGGGTCCTGGGCTCCCCTCTGTGCTGACTGCCAGCCTCCAGAACAGCAGCCACTTACAGCATGGTGAATACATCTGGGATGGCGTTGAATGACTTTTGTACAGCCTTGTTTTTCAAAATACACATGCACAACACAACCAGAAAGGTTTTTTCCTTTTTTTTTTTTTGTCTGTTTATATGGACTTCTTGGGCAAATCACAATGTACTGGTGGACAGCAAAACTTCCCTATATCAAAAGGGTAATTGTGAAGGTTAATTAATGTTTTTATAGCACTCTGAAACCTCTAAAACATTGTGTAAAAGCAGTTAATTATTATCCCATTAAGTATCACTATTAATTATCATTATCTAACCTAGCTCTCCTCCTCCACTACTCCTGTCTGGCTCCTATCCCTTCTTTCCTAACCATTTGGCAGACCACCTCCTGGAGTAAACCAGAGGCATCATTTCCTAGCGTGTAAAGTGTCATGGAGCTCTATGAGTAATGAATGAGCCCATTACAACTTTACAGTAGAGGAGACAGGTTAATCCTTTGTCAAATCAGTGCACACAGTGTCCTCCTTCCTTGTTCCAATTACTCACGAGGTGACAGCAGTTTCTCATCCACAGCCTTTCAGGTAACCACTGATGCATATTTAGGACAGGGATAGGTACGACGCTTTACACACAGGCCTTCAGATCCTGTCACAGGGGAATGAAGCTGACAGAAGCTGACAGCAGTGACTAATGTTCTAAGCTAACTTTCTTTGAAACTATCCTTTAGAAATAAAGAAAAATAATAAAAAAGAAATAACAACAATGAAAAAAGGCTTCTGCTTCAAGTTCTGGAGGAATCATTTAATTAAATATAAAAATCTCAAACATCCCAAACCTATTGCTCTTTGAGACAGTTCTTTGTAGTGAGAATGATGTACATTTGTACAGTCTTTCAGCCTGCAGATTCCCAGAGTTCATTACAGGATCTTGATATGAAGAGAAACCACCTCTAGGGTGAAACATGACAGCTTTTTATTACAGCAGAGAATATATAACCATACCATAGTGGAGGATGGGAACCAAAGTATTGTATGGAACTGGCAGTAAGAGTGGGAGGTCTTTTGAAAAGAGTACTTGTAGAGGACACCAAACCATTGTCAGCTTTGTGTTTGTTTACAGGGATTAAGACCTTAGATTTCTTCTTCCAGATGGCTGATCTTACGGACTTTGAGACACCCTACTAATCAGAGAAAAGGAAAACCAATTTTTAATGCCGCCTTTATAGTCTTCACTTTCAGTGAGGCTAGAGGAAAAATGGGGAGCTGTGCTTTGATGGACAAGCAGAAGCAGCCTGGTTGCAAAGTGGTTTCCTGCAGCTGTCCCACCAAACAGGATTGGTTTGGATCAGGTGCTACTGAGTTGGTAACCAGTAGCCGTGTTCCTCAGAGTTCTCACAAAACTGGACAGAGCCTCAACAGCTTGTTAAATCAATATTGTTGTCCCTTCATGTACAAGAGAACTCAGAGAAGGCTTTACAGTGCCTAGGATATAACTTGCTTTGCATTGTAAAGGTTCTTCTGAGCATGAAAACGACCCTGCTCAATTCCATGCATTACCTCGAGCAGATGTATGGAATTGTGTTTTCTAAACTAGAGGGAGTTATGGGGTAAGGCTATGAGCCTTATGTGAGCTTGTTAGTTGTATGCCTGTGCACCAGAGGGAGAGACAATATCCCCGTATCAGTGAGTAGCAGCAGGGAGAGGAGTAGTGCTTTCTATCAAGACAAATAGAAAACAGAAACCCCGCTAGGAGCAAGCAGGAAAGCAGAAACAGGTCCTTGCGAATTTCTCTCTGCCGAAACTTCATGACTGCTAAAGGAACAGAAAGCTTCTTTAGCAGACATATGTTGTTGCTATATCCATTCTTCTGGAATTGCTGTGGCTACCAAATCATCCAGGTTGTGCAGATAGGATTTCACATGCTCAGCACACAGTGGGCGGTTGTTATAATAAACATTAGCAGTGTTTGAGGACAGTGGAGAAGCATCCAGACTTTGGGTTTGTTCTTAGAAACAGCTTTTATCTGGCTCTTAGTTAAAGACTTAGTAGAGCTCGTTATCCTCATTATGAAGATAGGCTTACCTAACTGCCACGAGCTTAGCAGCAGCCTGGTTTTTTGGTAGCTCAGCGAGATGTTATCCCAGAGGAGTGCCTGGACATTCTCTCTGTTTGCTAGGTGAACTACATAATAGCAATAACCTGAAGAGCATATCTGTAGATTGGACTCGGATGCAAAGGGTCCATTCCTACAAGATAAGAGCTATCCCTGTACTGGGGGAAAATGAAGAGTGAGTCACTTGGCACCCAAAAGGATCAGATGCTGAAATCAATTATATCACCGTTTCTCTTCCACGTTATGCCAGATCTAAAAGATGATTTCTGCCCTATTGCTCACATACATTTGGGCTCAAAAACTTGTCAGTTTTTAAACGAATAGTTAAACCTAAATAGTGGCAAAATAGTTCTTTTTTGTTTATCCTCACTTCCTCCTGTTTGCACAGGAGCACCATTTGAAGCTTAGTTGCATGTTAGCATCTTGGTCAGCTACACAAACACCATGGCAACAAACTAATTGATCTGGCACTGGTCTTTACCATAATTTAGTGCTAAGAATGTACTACTCTAGGTTTGTAGATGTAACAAAATGTACAGGCCTAGAAAATGTGGAGTGGGACTCCTATCAGATTCATTTCCAAAAGGATTTTGTAAAAGTACTTTATTTCTCTTACATAGGAAAATACAACATGCTATGGCTCCCAACTCAGCCAGCTCTGGTCTTCAAGTAGTGATTCAAATGAATTCTTCTGAGCCAGAAGTAAAATGTGCTGTTCAGGCACAAACTTGGGTAAATGCTCTGCAGGATGTTGCCAAACAGCTTCCGTTCTAAATAAGAGAAAATGGAGCAGGTTGGTTTTGTATGGGGCTAGTGCTGTCTGGGGAATTCTGTTCTCTTGGCTGTCAAGTATATTCAGGGACTTAAGATTGACAAAACTGGGACACTGAGGAAGGATATTGTTTATTTTAGTAGTGGTTCTGTTTCATTTGCTTTTTTGTGTTATAAAGTGTACTTTCCAAGATAATCACAGATGTGCAGTGTGGTGCTGCAGGGTAGTGTGAGGGAAATGTCCTCTGTTAGCTCTGTGACCAGACCTCAGATGCTTAGGAAGGGAGAAAGTCAAACAGAGGAAGAAGTCTCCTCAGCTTTGGGATTTGTTCTTTGACTCACCTGGGTAAATACCTTTTGGTCCAGCATAACCTACATGTGTTGTGGCGTAAGGTATCACATCTGGCTCAACTGTTTTCTAGTCCTTGTATTTAACATGAATCTTCAGAAGTACTGGTGAGGTGAATAAGAAAGCTTATTATCAGATCAGATATTTTGCATTTTGGTTATTGAGTTGATCTGTAGAACAAATTATTTGCATTTGAATTTCTGAACCTTTGTGGGTTTTTTTTTGTGCCCTCAAAAGATCCTGATATTTGAAGCTCTTGGGAAAAGGAGATGTCAGAGAATATGAAAAAAAAAAAAAAAAAAAAAAAAAAAAAAAAAAAAGGCATCTGTAACCGTTCTCTGTACTGTTACAAAGCACAAATAAAATAAAAGCAGAACAGCAGGCTGAAAGGTTGTGATCTGCTTTTATAAAATGAAATACTATTAAAAAAAGACCCAGCCAAGCAGTGAAAAGAAAGACAAATTTGGTACATCCATGGGCTGTATTGTGCTCCAAGATGCTAACGTGATCTGTTCTGGGTACCTTTTAACCTACTTGATCTCTGGTCCAGAATGCACTTAATCTTATGGAAACAGATCTTGAAGCTGAGGCTAAAATATAAGGAATTTAAATGTAAAGATTGAGCAATATAAGTCCAGCAATCATCATCTACTACAGTAAATAATCAATGCACAGTAAAATAATACATTAAAGAGCATCTGAAAAAAAAGTTTTAAACCACTTTATGAATAAATAAGTGGCTGCCCCTGGCATCACTCTTTAGGAGGCTGATATATCTTTGTGTTCTAGCCCCACATCTGACATTTACTTGATAGATTGCCTTGGAGAAGTCATGTCCATGCGTTATGTTTCATCCCTCTAATCTGAAAATCAGTATGAAAATATTTACTCCCTAGGCTGTTGTGGAAATTAATTAACATTTTCATAGTTCTTTAAAGATGTAAAGTGCCAAGTAGTATTATGATTATGATTTTGTCAGATGTCACAAATAACATGGATCAGTAGCTGGATGCAGCCTTCAAGTGAAATTTAAGGGGTTTGCATGATGTAGTTCTGCCATATTAAATAATAATAATTTTCACTCCAAGTTAATAATAAAAAAGTCTTTAGCATTTGATTTGAAGCATTGTGTTGCCAGGTATGTCATTTTTCAACTTGAAAATAAAATCAAGAAAAACTCCTATTATTATGTGGTTATTAAATACTAATGGACCTTTTTCCATAGATTTACAGATGCTATTAATGGTGTTTTAAACAAGTTTCATGATGGCATGCTGTATTTGGTATCCATTAATTCTTGCTCTTCATGGCAGAAGGCATTCTTCATTGGTTTTGCCATCATTCTTCTGCTTGCTGCTTGACAGCTTCAACATTCTTCCTCAGAATGGGCTGCATTTTGGTGAAAGGTGATGTCATTTTCTCTCCATTTCTCTCTCTCCCTCTCTCTCAACATGCTCTTTAAATGGCTTTGATGCCCTTTGCAATGAAAGGCGCTGTAGCAGTGTAAGCCATTACTATGAATTCATTACTATGAATTACTCAAAGCTTTGATGAGGTGAGATTTGAAACTGCTGGTCCTCTGTCTTCTCTCACATTCCACACCATATGCACTAAGGTGCATTACCTTGCAAAATGGAATAGACTTGTTCAAAAATGCACTTAATTGAAACTGATCCAGTAAAAACATAATTTAGTGAGATAATAGCTCTGCTAATTCTTATTCATGCAAACAGAGGAAGTTTTAAATTATCTGCTGAGTTAATAGATCTGATGAAATATCCAAGGAAATACTTTATAGATATAGTTGCAGTTTACAAGTGTCTGTCAGTTCTCATTAGCCTTGAGAACAGTTTGCAGGTAGAATGTTTTCAGTCTCTTCCCCTCATCCAGAAGTCATGTGTAGAATTATTTTATATTTTTTTTAAGTCTGCTTGATTGTGGCTTCAGTTCACTGTGCCAGGTGACTCAACTTGCTTGTGTGGGTTGGAGTTCAAGCCTTGTCTCTTCTTCAGCCTGCCAGCCCATCTGGCTTCCTCTAGACAAGCTGGCATGGAAGTCCTGGGGAATCAGGGCTTGAAGCACCACTCACATTGTTCAGACAGTACAGCCTTGTGATAAGAGGTTTACACACCCCTCAAACTGTAGAGATTGTTCTTGAGAACTGTTTACCAAGAAACGCTATGCTGGCAAACCTGGAACTCTAGTTTTCTTTGATTTGTTAATTAGCTAGCTTTACCCTTTAGATAAGGTAATAACTTGCTAAGTTCATTCCCATCAATATGCCTGTCACTTTTGAAAAAGTGGTTAATAGTAAAATTAAGAATGCATTAAGGGAAATTAGGGATCATTCAAAGGATGATTTCCATCAGCAGTTGTTTGGAGCAGTGGAATACTTTGCTAACCAAAAAAAATAGAGACCCAAAAAGATAGGTTATTTGAAATTCACAACTGAACATAATACTGCTGAGTATGCAATAGAAAATTGTCCTACTGTAGCAAGGGAATTAATGAGATACAGCTCCCATCCTGATATGATAATGTTTTGAACTCACTCTACACTTGCTTTCCGCAGATGTGACTGAGTACACAGGTTGCCAAACAGCACAGAATAAAGCCAGCCTTTGTCAATGGGTAGGAAAAGAAACCCCAGAAAGGCCCCCAAAACAGGCCTCAAATTCTGATGAGATCTACAGCTGTCGAGATTTACAGCTGCTGAGTGTCCCTTGCATCTTTTGTTTTCAATTCCAGTGTATGATCTCTGTTTTCTAGCTAAAACAGATGCTTCTAACAAAAATTAGATACCTCAAGAAGCAGATGTAAGTTACCATTACCATGATCCTGCCATTAATCCCAGCTGTGTGTTCCTGTCTCCAGGCACGCACTGTTGCTCCATCTCTTGTGCCAGCCCAAGTGCTCAGCTCAGCTCCCAGAATGAGCCAATTCAGGGAACTAAACTGATAGAAAGATTCTTTTTTTTTTTTTTTTTTTTTTTTTTTTCTGAAATTATAATTTTCTGCTAGGTTTACTCCTTGAACAGGTTCACCACAGGGTCAGATGAGCATCACAGCTGAAACAAGGGAGAAGAAGGAAAGGATTGGCAAGGGATTTCAATTTAGCTTGAATTGTCATGGAATTAAAACCCCTGGTAAAAATATTGATAGCAGAGATTTCTTCTGTGGCCAGTGAAAAGAGAAAAGTAGCTTCAATCACTTTATATATCACCCTATATAGGACTTGATTTTTCTTCACTGGTTGTAGTGAAATCATGGAGATGCTACAATCAAAACTGGAATAGTTTTGCGTTTTCCATTCCAGCTTTTGTAAGCCCTAGTGTTTTGACGTTTCCTAGATTCTTGTTCTCCCCAGACCCTATATTGCCATTACAGAAACATAACTGCCCTCAGGGAGGTGTGTGGAAATATCTATTCCTTGTATCCAAACATGCTCAATATTTCATGTCACATTCCATTCTATAATAGCATGATGACAGAATACATATATAATCGTGCTTTACTGGGTATAACTTAACAATAACATAAACTTACCTGTGATTCATTCTTTGTACAGAGAAAAGCCCAACAAATTTACTAATCGGATTATCATGGACATGAATGTACCATTATGGGGGGGAAAGGACCACTATGTAGTTCTGTCTATTCAAACATTTGCAGTGCTTTGCAAAGGAAAAATTAGCAGAGTCACGTGTGGGGAAAATGAGGTATTATAAGATTAAATGACTTGCCATTTGCCACTGTGTAACACAGCATCAGAGACAAACATAATTCACATACTATTTTTCCACTCACTTAAGTTCCTCTCTTAAATGAGAGTCACTTTGCACTTAGGATAGCACAGCCTGTATCCAGGGCGTTGTTGTGGATACTGCTGTGGTACTGAAGAAGGCTGTCCTGCCTGTGTGATCTGGCCAGGCTGTGCCAATTTACACCCTACAAACTACCAGTGAGGCCTTCTAGATGTGCCAAGGAGCTTCGTACCCACTGGAGTTCGCTCTCGGGGTTCTTTAGACAGCAGTCTAAAGAGGATTCACTCATGCAGCAGCAGGCAAATTTGCATTGCCTAAATATGCACAGCACTTAAAGGCATAGATTTAAAACTGTCGAAAAGATTGATGGGTGTACTGTCTTTCACACATCTGGGGGATCTTAACCTGATACTTCAGCTTTGGCATTCCTCTGCCCTTCTTAGCCACTTTCCTATGCTGCCCCATCTGCTCTGTCCCCCTGCTCTGTCAGAGAAACAGTTCACAGATTCCTCCACCCCTCTGTAACACAGGCATGAAACAACATCCGATCTCAGATTGCCAGTGCTATAAAAAAAAAAAAGGAAATAGAGGCTAAAGACACATTTCTCAAGGCTATGCACCTAGCCGAAGTACACCTGACCAGGTGATGTTTAAGGGATTTCCATGTCTAGGACATTGCTTTCCTCTCCTGAAAACATCTTTTCAACAATCTGTATGGCTTTAGCTGCACAAGAAAGAAAGAAAGAAAGAACAGAGACATGCACAGTCTTCATATAAATTAGTTCAACATTTCATAAGAAAAGGTACCTTAATAATTGCTCTGTATGAATAATACCACTTGCTGTTTTATTCAGAAGTCTAAATTTATCCCAGTTTCTTAAACTACATTAGGATAACTTTTACACCAGAGATTGTATTAGCCCTTGACATTTTATATGAAAGCAATGGTGGCTTATGCAAAACTAGCTCAAAGTGTTGAAGCATCCATTTAAATCAATGTCTCTTAATTTTAATATCTCATCTAAATTGTGGTCTTGTATGACACTTAACTGAAAGCATCCTAATCACTGTATTTTATCCATTTTTTTCTCTTTGGAATTAATAGAGCCATGTAGATTCTAATGCTCAATTCAAAGGCATCTGTGCTTTCTATTCTCCTGTAAATATATCATGGAGTCACTTCAGATCTAACTGCATCTCTCCTTGTGGTTCCTGTAGCGTGGTCTCATATTACCACATCTTAATCATACTTACAAAGCATTTTTCAATTCATTCATGTACACTATGGGTATCATCATAAGTAACTGCAGCTCTCAAATTAAATAGACATTATATTCTAATTCCTTGTCTTCATTTACTTGTTTTCTTAGTAATGTACAGACTACCACATTTTCTATTCATTCTCAGACTCATATCACTGAGGCTCTCTTGGAAGAGAGGAGGGGATGAACTTACAGTATGACTGAATTAGTGCCTGATTGTCATATCCAGGAATATGGTCTGTTATCAGTAGTCTGAGAAAACTGAAGTGGTGGGGCTTCAGAGTCTTTGTGCCACAGTGCTAGTAGGATTTATCCCTAAACAACACGAGTGAATTGGTCCTTTGGGAGTGCAGTTGCAGTAGCCCTCAGGATGTTCTAAAGAGGCACAATGAAGCCAGTGGCCTGCAGTCCAAATCTCACCTCTGGCATGCTCCATGCCTTTTCCTCAGAGGAAGAATTGAAGAGCTGTGCATGTAACAGATGAATACTTCTTCCTGTGCTATGCACAGTCCAGACATGGACTGGAGCCACTATCACCACATCCAGATGGGAGGAGCGTACTGGAGTTAGCAACCACCATTTCTGTATCACGCTGAATTGAGACAGAGCTTTCAATGTCAAGATCTAGCCCCCGTGACAGTCAGGCTTGGGGCACCATGTCAATAGATGATATTTTAGAGCTTAGCAGCAGTCCAGCATCAGGAGAAAGTAAAAGCTACATTTCCCTCCTTTCCCTGGGTGACTGTAGCCAAGGAAGTGGGCACAGTCTTTAGCACTAGCACACAATTTCACAGCCCAGTTACATGATGACTCAAGGGAATATGACTAGCGAGTGTGATGTTTGCTATTTGGCATATCTGTCAAAGTCCTATAGATATTTCTTGGCATTTGTCCAATTGCCTCCTTAATGTCTTGTGACATGTGTTCCTGAAGAGGCTGGATTTTATGTTTACATCTCTCTGGCCAGAAAATGAGCACCAAAGCAGATATTCCAAAAACTTAGTTTATTAAGCACTGCAACCATATACTTTAGAAATAATTTAATTTTAATGCCCTATTTTCTCTATAGTCTCAGTTTTGTGACAAACAGTGCTTGTTTTAAACAGGTGCAGAACTACCAAGGGACCAAGAGGGCTGCAGTCCCCTCATTAACACACCCAGTGCATCAGACACTGAAGCTACATCCATAATATAAATGTAATGTGTGCAGGAACATTCCCAGATACTGATGCCAGCTGGCAAAGAATGTCCCATGCCTATGCTGGTTTATTCTGTTAGCTTCCAAAACAGGGTGCAGCATGCAAACTGTTTATTGAGAATAAGCAAAGCCCAGGAATAATTTGGGAAAGTTCTACTTGGCATGGGCCAAACGCCAGGTGCCATTCTAGCAATCGAGTTTCTGTGCCCTTGGAGTTTTCCAAGCATGCTGGGATTTATTGGTATAGACAAAGTTTCTGTGTTGTTTTCAGGGAGGAGCTTGCAACATTTCACAGCTTGTTATCTTCATCGTCCCAACACTGCTGCCTCCAGCCCTACCAGTGAAAGTTGATCTCAAGTAAAGGCCAGTGCTGTGACCATGTACATCCATAAAGCACTTCTGTACTCTCTTCTTCAGTATCTCTAAACAATATCAGTGTAGAAACAGAAGGTTCCTGCTTGTGGTTTGTCCCATATTACAAGATAGGTAAGTGTTCTTAGTTCAAGTGGTAGCTCTATCAGCATGGACAGTTTCAGTTTGCCTTTAATATACCTGTAGTGACAGCTCTTTTCCATAAATATATATATATTAAGCAAATACTTCTTGGTCAAGAAAGGCAGTCTCATACTTTACACCTGACAAAAACCTTGCTTTGCTCCCCAAACCCATGCATCCATGCATCCATGCATTGTACCTGCAGTCCATAAGTACTCTTTGTGAAGCTGGCATCATAGGAATAGCCCCATGCAAACAGAGATGCTCCCCACTGGGCAACCTAGAACTCTGACCGGTATCTGTCACACACTGCATGGTCACTGAGAGATAAAATTGTTCACATCTCCTGTGTCCTCCCTCAGCTTTCCTGGATAAAAAAGAACTGCAAGATGATATATGCTTTTTTACATTTAGGTATTGTTTTGGCTTACAAGGAAAGCCCATTTGAACTGCACTAGCTCTTTACACAAGAGCTGAAAATGGCACTATATCAAAATACATCTGTCAGGCAGAATAAAATACAGTATAATAATAGATAGTGAACACAACATTTAATTATACAGATGCATCATAATCTGAAGCAAAAATCAAAGTGGCCCACTGAAGAAGTAAGCAACTGCTTTGTTTACTAAAAATTGAATCTTCATAAGATGTGGCATAGGATCCTGATGGCTTTTCTGAAGTAGGCAACTGTTCACTGAGAGCAGGATAAGAACTACCAAGCTCGCTGTACATCAGAATTTAGCAACAATTTGGGAGCAATGACTTTTAATGAAGGCAGTTACTGGGATCTGCAGTGAAGTGGTGATAACTCAGGGTTCTTTCAGATCCCATCTGCTACCAGACTGAGGTATAAACAATCACCTTTTCTTCTGGTTAATAGGAAAATATATGCAGTCAGAAAATAGAAGGGGTTTTTGGAGGATGGATGATAAAGCACATGCAAAGCAGAAGGCTTTCAAGACAAAGGGAAGTTACTGTCCAAGGAAGAGGTAGAAAATGAGAAGAAACTTTTTTTAATACATATGAAACCAAGAGGCTTTTATATGCCTGAGTTATTATTGAAATCTGGCTGGATGTGATTACAGGGAGCTGTTGTTTCACAAATGATTTTTAATCCTGTTGGCAGAGTCAGACAGGGTATAAATTTACAAGTTGATTGGTATGCAGATCACCCTGCTACCTTGATATCGATTTGAAAGATGCAGGATGAATGTTCCCTGCTTTATAAGGAAAGCATGTGAAAAGGGAAAAAGATGCTCTGACTCCTGAGAGCCCTCATTAAACACCGCTGGATGGGAGTAATGGCATCTAAAGCAAGCACTGGATGGCCTTCCAGGAGCTGGAAGAAACTGTATCCAGAATGCTTCCCCTTTAAAGTGAAGGAGATGACAATATGTGGTAAGATAGGTGTGGGCATAGAGACTAAGGGCAGATAATGACAATTCAGTATCTGAACTACATTTCTGCATAAGCAGAAACATATATATACATAACAAACATATATAGCTGAAACCAGAATATCTTGATCCCTATTCCAAACCTAAGTGTGTTAATCCTATCTGCAACTTTATAAAATGATTTAAAGTATAGAAAGTGATGATTTTGTCATCCTTTAAGCCAAGGCAAAAGACATGACATAGTGAACTCTGAAATAACACAAAGGAGTAAAGTAAAATAATAGGATCTGCAAGTATACATTTTATGCAAAATATACATTTGTGCAAAATATGCATAACAAAAAACTACAGTGGAGAGACAAAGATTAAGAGGAGAAAGGTCTGATGCCATAAGCAGTGCAAAGAAGGCTAATCCACTGCTTACACTTATTTTTAGTCATGACTCCACAAAAAGAAAGAAATATAGTGAAAATCATGCATCAGTTTTAGAAGAGGTAATAAAGAATCTGTCTTTAACCTCAAACACAGGGCACTGAATGTTATTGCTGTTGTTAGTATTCAAAAAGAATCATGTATTTAGGCAAATAACAAAGTCATTATCTCTTACATTAGATTATATACAATATTATGAGGAATGTTAATGCTTTTTCTACTGAAGTTTACTGCAGATCCAGCAAATTTAAGCTGCTGAACCAGAGCACAAGGATGGTAGTCTATACCTCTCGCTATGCTTTTGGAACAGAATAAATCATAGTAGATGTTGCAAGGCAGCTACCAATAAACAACTGCTTGAACTGAGGAAGAAAATTAAGATAATGTGTGAGCAACTTTTCAGCACCCTTAACACTGAATCTTCTTGAGTTAATCTTTTATACCACAATAAACTCCAATGAGGCTTACATGTCTAGCAGTGTGTCCTATCAAATACATTTAAAGATATTTTTACAGGCTTCACTTGCCTGTTAGGGAGAATTCATTCCCTACCCTTTGTATTTGAGATTTGAGAGTGAGAGAGCACAATTATTGATGATATTGGACAGGACGATTGCTTTTTCTCCTGATGCAGCTAGAAAACTTGTTCTTTAGCATAGCCACAGCTCAATCCAAACTGTGTACTGATCTCTTGCAAAACACTGGGTTACCAGGCTGTCCACGCACAATTCAGCTGCAAAACTAGAAATGTTAATTAACTTTTTCTGTGTTGCCAGCAGATATGGTATTCAAGCAGATTGATAATTAGTATTTCTGACTATGGCAGTAACACAGTAACCAGGCTGTTCTCAGGTGGTGTGAAGCAGGAGTTCAGACACAACATTGTCAGTTAGGATCAACAGGACAGGTACCAGCTACTTATCAGTCCATCACGTGCACATCTTTATGGCAGGAAAAATACGTTGCCCTCTCTTGCAGACTGAATTCTGTGTACTTGTGGTTGTGTTTTTTTTTAAATTTGTTCTTCAACTGGGATTAAACCATTAGTTGTGCCTATCCTCAGAATTAGTTGTGTTTATCCTCACCTTCCATCTATAATTTTCAGGATATTGAATGTCAATACAAATTCTATGCAAGAAGCTGTGCCATAGAGATTTGTGTCAGTCACTATAGCTGATGCACTGATCTTTGCTCCGATAAGCAATGTAAAAGGAAGCAAAAACACCATTTTAATGTTGTGTTGGGTTTTTGTTTGTTTGTGGTTTTGTGTGTGTTGTTTTTTTTTTTTTTTTTATCTTTAAAAAAGAGGTGGGGATTTCTCCATTTTCTTTCTCCCAACAATTTGCAAAAACTTTCTAGGGTTTCAGAAACCCTGAATTTTTCAGCTCTAAATTGTTCCTTCTCAGCTGCAAATCTTTGGAACATTTAAGAAACATGGAGGTAGGAACTTTACAGATATTGATGGTACCTACAGAAGTTATTTTTGACTTTCCACATCCTCCCTTTGGAGACACAATATTTGACATGGATTCAAGCTGCCATAATTCAATATGACACACCAAATCAACCGACGTAGCCTTCATAGTCACATTAAGACTCCAATTCTCAACAGTGTTAACAAATCACCTTTAGGGATGCAAATTTAATTAAACTTCTTTATACTTCCCTCCTCCCCCCCCCTCAATATTTCCATGGGTAAAATTCACTCAGTTCTTTCAGTAGATGTTATCCTTCAGAGGATCCAAAGCACGGACGACAGTCAGTCTCTGTCTGTGTGCAAATTGTATTAAGCCTAATACAAAAGCTCTGATTTGAGAGGGAGACTGGTGAAAAGGGGTTTGGGATGAGAACAATGATGAAAGAAAAATAGAGAAGAAGAAAAAAGGAAGAAAAATTTCTCTAAACAAGACCTTTTAAAGTTTGTTTTCAAATAGGAAATAAGCTTTATTTAAGGGGATATACAAAAACATAGAATCTTGCTTAGAATCTTCTGCTGTAGAAGTAGTTCTTAAGCACAAGCTATGAATCCATCGTGCTTCAAAATAGTTTCTCTGAACACAGTAGGAGTATTGTCGTACATCACCAGGAAGAGAGAGAAATGTGGCCAGTTTCTTATACACTGGGAAGGTCAGGAGCTTTCATTCATCTGTGCCCATCTCTCTCCCCAGCCCACACATCACAGGAATGAACACCATTGTACAAACACTCATGTTTTATATTGCCAGCATAGTTGTGCTGGTATGAGACAGACAGTGGTTGGTAAATGTATGTTTAAATAAATGCATTTAAACACACACAGAACACCACTTGGGAGGAATGTACATTTTTTCTCACAAGCACTGTAATTTCACAAATATGTAAACATTTCTAGTGAAGCAAATAAGAAAACTCTAACATAAACTGGAATCCCTGCAGGCTTACGCTGTTCTCTCAGATCAGCCCTGGTCTGAGCCTAACATTGTCCTGTGCATGGCAGGTAGCTATTTTTTGATTAGAATACATTAAAATCATTAAGCTAGCACCAAATGTGTAAATCAAGACCTTGCCTTCATTCCTACTAGACGAAGAAAGGTATTGTGCCTTGCTGGAAGGATAGAATGATCGTAGGTGATGAGTAAATATGGAGTTTATTATTCACAAGTGTTAAATTATCCTACAGTTCACAGTTCAGGGGTTAGATGTCCCTGTCTTCTAGATAACTGTGGGTTGAGCAGTCTCGGGATTTGCAGAGGTGTTGGCTTGGTATCCCTAGAGATTAAAGTTGCCTGTGTGATTACAAGTAATTATTTCTTTATATGCATTTTTTTCTGTAGCTTCTCTCCTGAAATAATTACTACCAATTCTGAAGTCCTTAGCTATAATACTGAGACTGCCATGAAGGCAAATGCGTAGCATAATTTTGTGATGTTGGCACTTTTTTACTAAGACCAGTTTGTGTGGCCTGCATGCGCATGCACGCACAGGGTCTTCTAGCTAGCTACGGGTCACCAAGCCACAGAAATCTGTGCAGTTTCATGAAAAAATCTTCTGTTAATAAACAGTTGGTCTTTGCACCACCTTCTGCATCTTGTATTTTCCTCTGTAAAAGAAAGAGGATTTTTTTGTTTGTTTGTTTGTTTTCTTTCTGATAGCACTAAAATTGGGAAAGTGCTGTTTTATTGCTACATCTCTTTTCTTTCAACCTTTGTTAATTCTTATCTCAAACATCATAAAAATAAGACTGGCAATGGGACAAAAAAAAAAATAATCAGATAAGGACATAGAGGAAAACATGCTCCTTGACCACTTGAAAGAATCATTAGGTGAAAGAGAACCATATTATTGTGGTGATAGTCCTGTATTTCTTTTCAGTGAAAGAGGAAGAAAAGATATCATGTAAGTGTATGGAAATAAAGTGCATCCTGGATGTCCATGCAACTTTATGTGAATTTCATATGTAATTCGTCATTCACCCCATTAATTTTATTCTGATAAGTTATGTTTTCCTCCTTTTTATCCACCATCACACGTTCTTTCCAAACACAAGTAAATGATATATTCATAGCTAGCAACAAATTTAACTTAATCATTTTAGCCGTGTCCTGTAAACCATGATCCAGCAAAGCTAAGTCAGTTATTTTCAGGTAGGAAATTATACTTTTGTAGAGTGATGCATCAGCAAAATCTCAGTCAATCAGCCTTGAAAACGGTTATCAAAGCAAAAGCTATCTTAGTTATAAAAAGATGGAGCAATTATTAATTTTATCTGTCCCTAATTTGTTTTAATGACTGCATCAGAGCCACATTAAAAGCTCAGACTTCAGACTATCATAACCAGCCAATGCAGATAGAAGTTTGTGATAAATGTCATGTGGGTAATTAAGTTTATGCACGAATAATTTGTTATGTCATCTGGGGGGAATGTGGCATTTTTCAGATGACATCTAAAATTAAGTCCAGGATATCTCACAGTTCGTCTCACAAATATTTAGATATAGTCTGTAGGCAAGTTTCTGGCACTGCCTTCCCTCCTCATTTCCTAAGCCTTTTCGGCAATTTCAGCTGGGTGGAGAATTGCTCTGCAGATTCCAGCCATCACCTTCCATTACCGCGTGCTGCTGCAAACAGAGTGGAAGGTCTTTTTGCAGAGAAGTGGGTATTAATTACTTTCTGTATGTAGGGCTTGTTTTGTTCCAGCTTTAACTCTTCTGCCTACCAAGGCGTATCCTCTCATATTCATTTTCCCAAGCAAGATCAATCTGACACCAAATTTGTAAAGTGCTTTAGTCTTATTTAGGTGAATGAAACAGAAGTGCAAACTATGCATTTTGTCTGATGCTCAGAGATTCTCAGACTAGTTTTGTCCTAATGACTGGTGATATTCTTTGTTTTACTTAATGAGATACACTGGCGAGTCTCAGTCAGTATGACTAAAGGTAGCTGAGTCATGTCCTCTCACTGTATGCGTGTTCAGCAAACAGATAGATATGCAGCAACTATTTGTGATTCTACAGCTTGTGTCACTGTGTTAAAATTCCTATTTAACTGAAAAAAAATGGATATCGACCTGTATTAGCTTGATTGCGTGTCAGGTTCTGCACTCGGTTTGAATTATTAGGAAATAGCCAAGGAAAATTGATTGTATTTTAAAGGTCCTGTGAAAAGTTTTACAGCTACGCATTAGGAAATGATGTTAAGCAAATGAGAACTAATTGTTTTCAGCATCATTGCTAATCATCCATTCTGCTTTAACCTCTTCAAAGTGCATTAATTTTATCTGAATGGGAGCAATAAACAAAAATTTCAAAGTACTGTTAGATGCTGTACAGGATTAACAGCAAGACACGATACAGTATTTCCAGTGCTCTGAGATTAATCTAGCTACATGCAGATCTCAAGACCATTATCTCAAGATAATGGAAGTCATATGCCACAAAAGTAGCCATGAGCCAGCCAGGAGTGCACCCCGTGCCTTTGGTTTCCAATAATGAAAAAGCTGCCTTGGAAAGGCAACGTGGCAGTCTCCAGGGGTGAACTACAAAAGAGTAAAACCCCTCTGGCACCGCCCAGCCCTGAGCCGTAGATGTGCTGGCAGAGCTGGGTGGATGCCAAGCCTGGTTGCAACGCTGGGTGCTGCAGGTGGGTGCTGAAGCTGTTGAGGCTGCCAGGCACCACCTTGGTGCCAGGAGCACATTCACCTACCTATTTATTACTAGAGCACTGAGTTAGGACTGGCATTGCCTCCTCAAAGAAAAAACAACAGCAAAGCACCAGGTGAAGTACCATAATGGCACCAAGAATGGGAATTACAGATTTACCTGAGCTTGAAATGGGTGATTTATGAGATTTCTGCCTACATTTTTCAGAGGCTGCCCTGTAATTCCAGCAACTCTGTTGAACTACAGTGACCAGCTTCTGACATGTGAATTCTATACACATTGGCCTTTGATTAGGAAAACACCTTTCTTGTAATTGATTGTTAACTGCATCTGTATTAACACTTGTGTTCTTATAAAGATTTGGCTTCATTTCTAGTGCTTATATATCCCAGAAACAGAACTTCTTAAAATGCTGTTACCAGGTTAACCAAGTGATATTTTTGGTGTTATGGAAGCTCATTTCCAGAACTGTTTTGAGCAGATGTGAGCCAGTTACAAGTGCAGCTCTGTGCTGGGAGGGGTATGAGGAAGCTGTGCGAGTCGGCTGCCAGCAGCCTGCCCCTGTGGGCTAGGAGGGCTTGCTGGAGCTGCTCCGTGAGCAGAGGAGATGGCATGCTTTGCAGAGCCTCCATGAGAATCCTGCACACAAGCACATAGCGGAGGTGAAGTTTCCACTCATCTTGGCAGGATATTTAGGGAGCAGAACCTGGAAATGTCTACAGTGCTAAGACAAGGAGAGGTAAAGCTATGATCCAGTAGTCCCAAACAGGAATGTTTCCCCAGCCGTGTCGTGGTTAATTGTTGTTTTTACCACTGTATTTTCATTTTGCCTTTACACAAGGTTGGCGTGTCTGTCCTGTCCCACACAGGAATCTGTACTGACATTTTTGTGGGACTGGTAAATGATCTAAATGGTCTTGTAAAGAAGTTAAAGAGGGAGGGGGAAAGGTCTGCAGACAGTAGAAAATTATTCAAAAGAAAGCAGGCAGCAAAGTTTTATAGAAGGGCCTTGTGATCCTAAGCTACTGGGTTATAAAACAGCAAATTAAATTCAATGTCAAAAAAATGCAAAGTAATTTATAAGAGAAACCAATGCACCATGACTGTCTGTAAATCGTTATTTTTCATAATGCTTAAGAATGAGATGCTGGAGTTATTGTGTATAAACCTGTGAAAATATCAACTTCATGCCCATCAAGAGTTAAAAATGTTATGAAATAGAATTAAATATAAAAGTGAATAGAATGTTATGAATAATGTATTAAGAAATCATAGAGAAAAAAATGAATATGCTACACCAGTGTGCAAATCCATGTACACCCACACCTTGAACGCAGTTTTGATCACCAAGTTTTGAATGAGCTGTAACACAGCCAAAACAGTACAAAGAGCAAGGATGACTGGAGTTATTGAAAGGCTTGCATATATTTAATAACAGAACTCCTCAGCTTGGAGAACAGCTGACAGAGAAATGACAGGATACAGAAGGGGAAGTATTGTTCTATTCATTCTTCACCTCAGTGTGCACAGCTGGCCAGAGTCACAGGCAATACACTGAGCTTGGGAGACTTCCTCTGTCCTGCTGTTAAATTCTTGTGATTTTTTATTATTTTCACCCTCTTCCCTTTTCCCTGCCTCAAGACTAAATAAAACTGGCTACAACAGCTTAAGGCTTCTGGTAAACTGGGGCAAATCCTTGAGTATTCAGAGGCACTTCAATTCTGGGTATTTCTGAAAATGCCATCATGTTCTCTGCATTATGCTATTGCCATGTGCAACAAACAGAAGTTACTCTGTCTTGTTTTTCATTCTGATGGCTACATTATTCATGCAAGGAGACAAAAACATGTCTGGTCAGCAAAATTGTCCCTCAAACTACAGCCATATGTCATTCACCAAAATCTTGAGAAATGGCGTATTTTCATTCTGAGGTATGTATCAGAGGAATGCAAATTTCTTATCACTGTTCCCTTCCATTTGCCAAGAGGCAGCATGTCAAATAAATAATTTAGACTGGCTGAGGCACCACAAGAAAACAAAGCCATCAGTCATCTCAGCTGCATTATTGATCACCAATAACAAGATACTTGCTAAGACAAATGGTTCTGTTATTATATTAGTGAATTTTAGTCTACCCTGACTAAATAAATCGTATTGAACTATTTGTTGTTTTAAGATGTCCAAATGTATCTGCAATATTTTTTAACCTTTCATTCTGTCCAGCCATCTGTAGAATTAATGTACATATCCATTTGTTTTTTTTTTGTTGTTGTTGTTTTGTTTTGTTTTATGTTTGTTTGTGTGTGTGTGTAAAGTCCTTCTCTAAGTACAGCTATCTACACACTTACCTTAAAGAGTCTGGTAAGGAAATTCATGTGTCTGTATGAGCTTTTTATATCCTGAAGATCAACTTATTTGTTTGGATACAGAGTAAAATGTGAACAATGTGATTCTATAAATCAAACTTTCCATCAGATCTCAATCTTAATGTTTTTTTCTGCTATCTTATAGTAACAGAACTTGTCAGGTTTTAGTCTCTGGTGTATGATACTTTGTTTTACTTAACATACAGCTTGTTCTACATAATCAATGTTTGCTTACTCTTATTATTGATGGGAATAACAACAATACTCAGAGATTCTTAGTACACTTGTTCCATTGAAATGCTTCAGTATCTCAGCAATATCCTTCATCCTTTCACTTTCCTTACAGCATAAGATTATTCAGAATTTTACAGACCTGTGCAGATTCCAATGTGCTCCTCTGTCAGCCACCTGGGTCATACTCTGGGGGAAGGTGAAGACTCCTCTCCACAGTGAATTTAACCAGTTCTAAAGATACAGGGAGGAACATTTGATCCTGAGCCTCAGAAGTGTCAAATGCTATTTACAAGATGCTGAGCTGTCACAGCAATCAGGAGACAAGTTCTCAGCACCTTGCGGATGTGTGGAAGAAAAATTTGCAGCTAAAGCATAGGCTGAGAATGGCTCTCATGAATCCTAATCCCCTAAGTTTCCCACATGATTTTTTCACAAGACTTTCATAAACTCTGAGACTGATCTTCACCAAAATTTATTATTTCATGTTAAATCTAGCCAGTTAACTTGGGGTAACTACATATTTTAAAAGATTAATGTAGGCATTCTCCAGACATTTCATCAAAACTAAAGACATATGTGAGCTAATCTTAAACTATAAGGAGTAATTTCCAAATACCACATTCCTAGGAGGGAAGTCATCTAAGAATGGAAGTGAGCTCAAGTGAAAAATGAAAATATGTTGTGTGGAAGAAAAGAATAACAACAAAATCCTAGAATTAAAAAGTTTGCAAAATGCGAAGATGGTTGAAACAGTGCTGATTCTGTACTTGAAAGTATTATATGTGACTTGCTGACACTTTATTAAACAGAGAACTGAAAACAAGAACCCCTGTACTAGTGGAAATGCATTCCAGAGTCCCTGGGAACTTAGAGAAGCATAAAGAGACTGTGAAGGTTAACAAAAAGGAAACAAATCACTATGAAATGGGAACTTGAAAGCTGCTGTCACCTCAGAGAGATGCTGTTGTGCCTCTCAGTGGTGGATAATAGTCACAAATAGCTCTGTTGTCACAAGTATCTACGGTATAATCAAATGAGATTGCCACCTTGGATGGCTATTATACACATGGCAAAATTTGGAAGCAGTAGGTTCAAAATACCTGGCGGTGAAAGTGCCAGTTGAAGTGGATCACGGTCAGTAAAGACAGAGAATACCAATAATGGCATGATATGGCATAACTACAGCTGAGGGCCTTACTGCCACCAGACACCACGCCACTTGCTGTTTTGGGGGACACTCACAGCTGTTTCTGAGACTAATTGTGTACTGTAGTTTATAAAGTTTAACCATATGCCTTCCATTCCGTATCATGCTTATAATTGCTGTTTGTTAAATTTGGCAGAAGAAAAATGTAGAGGTCTGCCAGTTGCCTCATCATTAAGAGCCCACCTCAGCAAACTAACAGTTGCAACTTGGGTTCTTGTTAAAGCCAGTGGCTGTTCAATACCCCAATTCCTAGAAAGGGAAGTTTATGTTAGGCTCTTTTTTCAATACATCTCCTATGCAGCAAAGCTGAGATTCATGCTGGTAGAATTGGTAGAAAATACCATAATCAGGACTTTTATCAAAAATGCCATCTCCATTGATTCTGTAATAGACTTACCCATCAGAGTCACACAGCTGTCAGTCATGGTGGCTCAGTGGAGTTACAGGGATGTAAGACCACCTGAAAACATATTTGTTCTAAACTCTGGGTATGAGTCTCTGGAACTAGAAATATGGAGAGAATAGTAATGCAGAGCATGTTTTAGAACTTGAAACATCTTTCTATGCCATATAGCCATACAGATTCTCAGGCTGACTAACATCCAGTCTGCAAGCGTGGACATTCCAGATATTCTAGAGTCTGCATTTCTCAGCTGGAGGTGCTTTCTGAGAACCCACTGCTAAAACATCAGCCCAAGTGATAGTACCTACTAGCTGCCTTCCACCTTCTTCCAGAAGCAGACAAGGTGCTTCAGTACTATATGGAAACAGACTGAATTGCTTTGAGAACTTCTGATATACAAAAAGGTGACCAACATTTGAATTGAAATTGTATTAGTGTAGGTTACCTAATTTACAGTTGATAGGCAATGTATAAATGTAATCTACACATTTATTCAGGAAAATGACCTCTGTTGTCCTTTGGTAGATAAGCCTCCAGGAACAAAAGGACACTCTTTTCAAACTGTATTAACATAAACAGAAATGCTAGTTTATGTTTCTCTGCACCCTGGGGCAAGGCTGGCACTAGATTCTGCTCCTAGCGTTGCTCTCCTAAATGACACAAAAATGATCAGAATGTGTGGATTATGTCTAGAGAAAACAACCATAATAATGTTTACAGAGTCATATTCATCCCCATTTCCTTATTTATATCTGCTAGCACCTTTCAAAAACTGATGGACAAATGGCTTAGCAATCACCATCCATGCTTGGTGTGCCTTGATGGAGGCTGACAGTTGGAGTGATTTAGCTTTTGTTACAGCACAGACATTTCCTTTCTTCCTTTTCCTTCCAGGGGACAATAGACCTTGTCATAAGCCATTACATCTTCTGATGAAAAATAAATAAATAAACTCACTCCTCCTCTCTCTTTTCCTTTGGCACAAACACAAACAAGTATTTACAGGTCATGCACATCTTGGAGGGCACTCCTTCTGGGTCTCTCAAGCTCATACAGACAATAATTAAGCTCTCTGATATAAATCTAGCACCCAGGAAAATACAGCATGATATTGTCAGGTGGGATCTTTTTCAAAGAAGACCAAGCTTCTCTGCTGTTTCTGTGGTTGTGCTGCTTTCTTGCTGTTTGTCTCCAGAAAGAAAGAGAAGATAGATCGGTCATGTAATTTATTTATTTATTTATTTGGCTTCAGGAAACTTTTGTGTTTGCAGACAAGTCAGATTAAGGGCTTTTTTCCTTTGTCTGAATCACTTTGTTTCATCTGCCACTTTTCTGCTTTCTGAGTCAGCCACCAATCAACACTGCCACTTTCTTTTAAACTCTCTTTTTGGAATTGAAATTCCCTCTGAATGAATAGGGAGACCATTTATCTTCTAAGGGTCAGAAATGGAAAACAGATCTCTGGTCATTTTGTCCATTACCTTCCCTACACTGTGAAATACTTCTCATGGGAAAATTTGGGTTGGCATCTTAAGCTGCAATTTAGGAAATTGCAGGTTACTGTGCTAAAGGGCTTCAGAAATGCATGTACAAACAAAGTGTTGCCACTGCTCCAGATGAATAACCAAGAATTGCATGCATCCTGGTTGTTTTTAACCATACCTCCTCAAATCCTCTGTCCAATACCTTTGCTTATCCTGCTTGTTTGGTATATTTTGTGGTTCCTGGTGTCTTTATTACTACATGAAGGCAATTACCATGCTGGGATCCTGATTTGTAAAATATCTGCAGTGTTCTTTGTATAATATTATTAATATATATATATTAATATTACTTGTAGATATTTATATTCTTATTCTTCCTGGTCTTATTAAATAGTATGAGTATTCCAGCTTCTAATTAAGAAGGAATGATCTAATGGTACCATCTCACATTGTAATCTTGTGAAACATCTTGCCTTTTGACCCTTGTTAGAGTCTTTGACACAATTTTTTTTATTACAGAATTTTAGTGAGAGATACATTCTGTCTTCCCAGCTGGCCACTTTTTGGACAAATCTACTGGTCAGGAGTCAGAAACCAGCCTTTTATGGATCTGTTTCCATGACAAATGATAGAGCTACATAGAAGCATCAAATTAATGTATACCATTCATTGACAGCAGTGCTCAGAACTCTTCTTTTTCTTTGGTAAAGGATGGCCATGGAAAGAAAGTCACACATGACTAGCATTTTTTCTCTGCTGTATATTGCCTCATATTGTGAGAACTAAAATAAAAAGTAACTCCCTGTAATAGTTTACAGCATGCCAACAGTTCTAAAGATTTTTTCAAATCCTCATATCCTTCAGAAAAGTCCTTCAAAGGGCTATTCGTGTGGACAAAAGCAAAGATTGTTTTTCTGCATCTTGTGTATACTTGCCTGATCAACATGAAACTGGCATTTGTAAAACGGCTAGCTGAGAGTATTAAATACATTGAAATTTTCAAGTTGTATGGTACAACAGGAGTGGATTATGGAATGGTGCCAAAGACCTGGCATCTATATGATTCACTGATCAGTGATTCCACCTCAGACTAGCTCTATCTAGTCTTGTCCCATCAAGTGTAAGCACTGCTCTGCAGCAACTGAAACACTGGTTTGCTATCAATGTTATTTTTTTCCTAAATCCAAAACACAGCAACATACCAGTCACTAGGAAGAAAACTAACTATCACAGCTGAAGCCAGGACACAGCTAAAACCCATTATCAAAGTTTAAGAGACCTTCAAGTTCTTAATAAAGCAGGTGAGATTTCCTCATTTACAGCAGGGCTGCCTGTGTAGATGAAAGAGAAGTAACTGAGAAGAAAACATACTCTTCATCTTGATAGATAAAAAGATTGCATTTAAAAAAGATGGAAGACTTGACTCTACCAAATACTGGGTTTGCAGTGTCTCTCAAGGCAAGAAGCAAAAATCACATTTTGCCTTAGGAAACGGCTGTGTGTCTGCCGCCAAGGGTTTGGACCACCTAGGATTTTTTCCCTGTAATCCAGAATGGCATGGTACTGTGTGATCTGTAACTAAAAATCCAGGTATGGAGCTATTTTGCTGATAAGCTAGGCCGGGTAATGTTGAAGTGATACCCTGTGGTTTCTCATATTTCAACAGTTCCAAATATTTTTAAACCATTATTTTGTTGCTGTAATTTTCTTCAATGCTGGGAAGTTGGGAAAATCTGCCTGAGATAATAGGAATGTTTCTATGTGGCTTTCACTTTAGACTGTCATTTCCATTTCTGCTCTCTGATTCCTTGAGGAGATTCTTGCTCAAAAACTTTTGCAAGCTGAATTGTCTGTGCTTATTTTTGGAAGCATACTTGTATGCTTTGTGCTTTTTTTTTTTTTTTTTTTTTTTTTTGTCTTTTACTTTGACCCACACACAAAAATTAGATCACAAATGATCCCTGGCATTCTAAACAAATTACTTATTGATCTATGAGTTGTTGTATATAACTTCAGCCAATCCAACAAGCTTCAGAATAAGATGAAAAATAGTAAATTGGTGTCAGTGGTGTAAAAATTCAGAAAGATGAGCTAAAGGGGCTGCATTGATAATGGCTAAAATAGGAATTTAATTTTTTGAAAGTCTAAGATACTACCACATTTTAATGATGAAGGATGAAATTACCTTGCTAAAAAGAGAGACAAAAGAGACAGAAGACATAATATTGTTTTTTATTTTTTAAGTAGAGCAGAAAGGCAATTCTATGCAAAAGGATGATACTGAATAAATTACTGGAAATAAAATTGTAATAATATTCTTGATTTCAGTTGCAGAGTGTAGGCTTTAATCCTGTTTTGGTTGTGTAAATGAACAGGAACGTTAGTTTGTTGGGTTCGGTCTCCTTTGCTTGTCATTGCAGTGTCACATCTCGTGTCTCGTTAGTTTACTAGTGAACTCGGCTACATGTGTGGGTTAAAACTCATCCTAATTCTGATTCTGTTTTTATTGACTCTGTGCCATTTTAACATCAGAGGAATTCCTGAACTAAAAAGCTAAAACATGCATAAGCTAGGTATTTTCACAGAAAATCTGAGTCCAATTGAAAATAAGTCATTAACTTATGTCTGCAGCAAGTGAGCTTGCTTGCCAGGTGATCAGTTCTACCTAGAAACAGACCGAATAGATGAGCGAGTTGGAAACAGGATTTATGGGACGCACCCTCAGCTGCAGACAGTGGAGATATGACAATTTATACTGGCTCAAAAGTGTTTGAATTTCTGGTTCTGCCACTAAACATTGACTCGTAAATAATGAACACTCTTGTGATACTAAGTCAAGTTTTAATAGAAGTTTTAATGAAAAAAGCTGCCAGGGGCATAAGTTTTTGATTCAGCTGAAGAACATAAATAAGTCCTATACATACAAATAAACAATAAAAGCAATAGTAGGTTTCTCTGCACACTGTCCCCAGTGGGAGAGACATTGTGCCTGAAAGACAAAGGGAAGAGACAAAAGCAAGTACTCTTGCAAAGATATTTGCATATTGTTATTAAACAGCCAACCTTTACATAATGAAGGGCATATTTACAGTGCTGCTCAAATTGATTGCTCTAAGGCTGTTTTATGATATTAAAATATTTATAAATAGGCTTTAATTCAGCTTCCCCTCTGTCAGAAAGCTCAATGGAAATCCTAATTACCATTTTTCTGCAGCTGAAAGGCAATCATACGTATGTATTGACATTCAGCTAACACTATTCCCTAAAAGGTTCAATTGTTTAGCATGACTGCCAAATCATTAAATAAGGGCATAGGCTGGTTTTGTAAATAACACTGACTGTATTCAGAGTGCTATAGGACACACTTGAGTTGTACTATCTAAGTAAATAAAATTGCCTTTACCCTGTATAGCGCTGCCAGGCCCGAGATAAAATGTAATGACGGAAATTAATTTCTAGGCCTGTCATGCAGGGTGTCTTTCACAAGCCTTGGCTTCAGTAAATATAAATATATTCATAATTTAAACACCGTATTCTCTGATACTATTGATTAAACTGCACTCCTGAAACAAGGTTCAAGCTCAGGTCTTTCCCTTTAATTCATTGAAGCATTCTCTGCAGTTACCTTACCAAATGAATAATCATAGCTCGAGACTGATGGGCAATGGGATGCACTGACAGATTTAATTTCCCCGTGCACCCAGCCTCCTGTCTTCACAGGGCATGTTTAATTTTGCCACGTTTGCTGTCAAAGAACCTTTTCATATTTGCTGCTGGGCCTGCACTTTATGGGAAGAGAAAAGGGAAAAGGCACAGAAGAAAATTACCATAAACTAGCTTTTGGGATCCACACAGCCGGCAGAAAGAAAAAGAAAAGCTGATGTCTGTTGTATTCCTATAATCAGGGTATCACCTCAGGCCAATAATCTCTTGGGTACTCTGGACTTCCCTAAATTCACTTGCTTAGCTTCTTAGAAAACAAACAAGATATATGCTGCTATTAGTTCTGGAGGTGATCGGTCCGACAATACTTTTCATTGTTTTATTGTGCTCCTTAAACAGACTGATTTAATTCAAAGAGATGGAAACTACTGGATTTTGATCAAATCAGTGAGGAGAAAATTTGCTTTAAACTTTTTTTAACTCTGATATTATTGGTGCATTGCAGCTGTTTATCTAAAGGAAGGATATTTCTCATAGTACATAGAATTACTTTTTACAAACTCAGGAGGACATGCTACATGTAGAGGCATTGAGGTAAACCATTTAGGATGTGGTTTAACCCTTCAGGCAGCTAGGCACCACACAGCTGTTTGCTCACCACCCCCAACACAGAATTGGAAAAAAAGAAGGTAAAAAACTCGTGGGGTGAGCTAAAGACAGATTAATAGGACAGAAAATGAAGAGAAAACAATCATCATAATAAAATAATATATAAAGTAGGTGGTGCGCACTGCAATTGTTCACCACCCACTGACCAATGCCCAGCCAGACTCCAAGTGGTGTCCCCCACCCTCTCCAGCCCAACCCTTCCAGTTTCATCGTTCAGCATGATGCCACGTGTTGTGGGACGTCCCTTTGGCCAGTGTGGGCCAGCTGTCCTGCTTCTGTGCACCCCCAGTCTCCTGGCTGGCAGGGCAGCGTGAGAAGCTGAGAAGTCTTTGGCCCTGTGTGAGCACTGCTCTGCAGGAACTGAAACAGCAGTGTGTTAGCAGCAGTGCTCTCATCCTCAATCCAAAACACAGCACCATACTAGCCGCTAGGAAGAAAGTTAATTCTATGCCAGGTGAAACCAGGACAAAAGATTAATCTAAAACCATTCCATTTTTTTAATTATCTCATTTAATTTCTTAGAAAATCATTAATTCTACATTTTTATTTATTATGTAATGGTTTTCTTACAATTTATACCAAGTTGCATTTGAAAGGAAATTGAAATGCCTCCAAAGTCCTGCTTATATTATTCATTCTGTTCTAAATCTAAATGAAATTGCTTTAGGCCTGACTTCACGCAAGTCTTTCCAAACTAGCAAGAAAACTAACTTACCTGAGGAAGAAAACAGCAGCTGTTATTAATGCATTTAGGAGGTTGCTTCTGATCACCAAATCCTTTATTGTCCCCAAACTAGTTGATCATCGTTAATACCCAGACTTTATTTGTGGACTGGAAGAGGAAGGAAGGTTTTTACCTTTTCATCAAGTCTTGCCAAGTCTTAAATGGAATCAGCAGTTGAAATGTACTCGCTGAGTAAAAATGTTTGCCTTTTATTCAGTCTGTCCTGGAGCACAACTTTTTCTTTTTTTTTTTTTTTTTTTATTTTTTTTATTTTGCAGTAGAACCCACAGAGATTTGGGAGTTGTTCACACCAAGAACGACCCAGGCTTAATATCACTGAGCCATTTATCTGTGTTAATAAGGTCAGAAGTCTCTTTCTACTTTCCTTGTAACACAAACATGGGAGAGCAAATGTTTCCTCTTTCATATTTCTTCTATTCTCACATTTCATCAGCCAATAAAGTGGAGATGGAAGTAACATACATGGGATTTGGAATCTAGCCTGGCTATGAAGATCTGACAGAAAAAATATTCTGTCTCCTGAACTGAGCCAATTTTTCCTGACCTCCTTGACAGAGAGCAGATTTGGTACCCCACCATCTCGCTTTGAGTGTTACCTTCAAACCATCCCCACTCCTAAGTTTACAGTGCCATCAGTTTTGAAATATGGTGCTGTGAGAACAATTTACAGCTTTTGACAGGGTGCCACAAGCCATCTTAGCCTCTTTTTAAATTTGCAGTTCAGAGGAAATGAGTTCTTACCACGGTTACCAAGCTGTAAAAGCCTTGCTTTGAATGACAAAAGCATGTCACAACAGAGCAAGAGCGATGAGGAAATATTCTGCAGGTTCTTGCACTGGAGTAAGGAAGCAGAGCTCTGGGAGTGTGAGGGGAGTGGGTGACCTGGGGAGCCCTGAGTGCAGTGCTGGAAAGCACCTGGAAAGTCAGAGGATGAGATTCTTTAGAGCTTCGCAATCTGGGTTAAAACTCTCCTAATTTTCCCAAGCGTTTCTTCTCTCATCAAGAACATTAGCTTTTCAGAGGAATAAGGAACAAAAAATATTAAAAATTGCTAAGCAAAAAAATTATTCTAACATTTTCACAGGAGAGAGTTATTTACTGATCTGACCTACTTTGAAGTCTGGAAAGATAAGCCTGAAATCTTAGTGGAATGGCTTATACATGCAGTAATTGGGTGTTTCTTCTTGACTGGAACCCAGAGTTACAGAGCTACCTTGAAAATAAGCAGTACAGAGGGGAAAAATAATATAAGGATCGGATTTATTTCCAGAACAGGGCAAGGCTCAGAGAGATTTTTTGCTTTCCAGGGGATAGATGAGCATTGGTCTGGTAGTGCACAGGTAGTAAAAGAAACCTCAGTAGCAGCAATCTGTAACACACGAAGGAGAAACTAGCAAAAAGGAAAAGTATTTGTCTAAACTGAGCAGAACCAGAAGCATAAGAAATGTAATCACGACTCATTATATCCCAACGAGTACTTCTGTGTCAGACTGTAGTTGAAAGGAATGGCAGGCATCTTTGCATGGGGCACACCACATTGAGTAATTAGGAAATTCCCAAGGCTTTTTTCTAAACCTGTCACTGAATCAGTCCGAGATGTAGGGCAAATTATTTATTTTATTTAAAATATAGACTGTAGATAGGGGCAATAGTACTGACTTTAGCCACTACACTGGACTCTTCTGATTAATTCACAGGTTATAAAGCACTTTCAGGTGGCACTCAATTGAGAAATGTTTTAGAAAGAAATGGGTGTAAAACACATAAGACTTCAGTGTGTTTGAGCTAGATTTTCAGTAATTAAAATCGGCAGTATATTTACTGTATGAGCATTAATAGAACTGCTCCACTCTATAATTAAAAAGAAAGGAGAAACAGCTTTGTCTGACAAGTGCCTTAATAAGTCATGATTTCATTCCACACTGTGTCTGCTTTGTAATGCCTATCATTACAATGTAAGTAACTAATTGGTATCTGTGCAGAGATGTCTCTATTGGCACATTAAGCGTCTAGAAGAAAATATCTTATTTGCAAACAACAATAAAAATACCAATGGAAAGAGTTGTTTTTAATACCATACTGAATGCAGTCTGAACAAATGAAGAGTCTTGATGTGATTTAGTATAATGCCAACAGTGAACACAACTGTAAATTATTTTTGCAACCTACTCTCAGAGTCCCAAATTGCCTTTTTACTGTCTGCATTCCTAATGACAGTTGATACATCCCAGGGAAAAGAAAGTACTGATCTCTTTTATCTTGATTTAGTTACTGGGCTGGTTGTTTTCTACATTCCGCAGCAAAAGCCCCCCAAAATTCTGCTTTTGCAATGTCATAATGGAAATACATTCTAAGAAAAGTAGAAATCACTGTTCATGAGTAGAAAGCTTTTATAGTGATAATTTAACCTGCCTGGTATTTACACTATAAAACTGTCCCTGTGCCTGAAGCTGTGTTTACTAGAAAGATCAGACAAGTTTTCTTGCCATTTTAGCTGGCTTTAAGGAACGCAGACTGACAAAGGCACAAACTATACTGTGAACAAACCAGAAATTGTAAGGATTTTGGAATACCCATGAATTTGTAATATTCAGGGTATTTTTTCCATATCTAAACTTAGAAGTTTGAAGAAATAAATAGTATAATTTAAATGGAGGCTAGAATAATCATAGTTTGTGTGTAGATTTATTCAGCTAAAATGTGTTTGTTTATATCATGATCATCTCCGTAATATGCTATGTCAGTTGAACCTCGTAGATATACATCATAGTGTATATCAGACCTAAATGTCTGGGGTGGGAGGAATGTGTTAAGCACATAAGTATTGCAACATAAGGTTCTATAACTTGCCCTGGAATTTAATATTAACAGCTGTGGGGCTTAGGTACTATGGAAAAAAATAAATAAATAAATAACTTAATCACAGCTACTTAAAGGACTATTTTCATCTAGGTAAGTGGCTTTTGTGACTAATATATCCTGAAGCTACATATCAGTATTTTAAGGTAAACCAATGACAGGCTACCCTAATAGTCAAGCTATGTGATAGTGTGGCACAAGAGCTGTGATCCCAACCATCTTTTTTTCTTTAGAGAGCTTTTGTGAGGACTGTGTAAGGAGACACATTACTGATCCTAAGCTAAACTTTCCCTGGCTAGAAATCAGAGCCCTTGATTATAAACCTTGCCATATTTATTTAAGGTAGAGTTCAATCTCATACTAGAGAGAACAGTAATGTATATAGCATAATGTTGAACTACCCTAGGGCGGAAGAGAATTTAAACAGATGTAAGCTAGAGACAGACCTTTCAGCTTCTGTCAGACCTTTTCTTTTTTGCCAAAACAGAGTCATTCTCATTCATACATTTTTCAATTTCTACTCTTAAAGTTTTTTCAGTAATGGGGCTCTTCGCCAGAAATAAACTTTACCTGTAACAGATACACCTGTACAATGGGCCGTGACCCTCTTGCATCCTATCGTTATTCTGACATTGTTCAGTATGTCAACCTAGGCAGTGCCACTCTCCTTTGCAATTTCAAAGATATTTCAGCAGTCACTGATACCCTTGACAATAAAATTCATCCCTTCAGATACTGTAAGTCCAGGAGTGGTTTAATATAAAAGAATGCAAGCAAGGATATATTACATATATCCTGGAAATGACATTAAAACGACAGCAAGACAAAAACTCAGAAGTTTGGGTTTTTTTGTATTAAGGTTTCCAATGCAATCTTCACTCAGATCCCCTCTGCATCTGCATTTTGATTGTCTCTAATTGCAAAACCAAGTCCAATGTTTTGCATAGGTCCTCTGTCTTGTTTAGTGTACCAGTTGGACAACACTTACTGAGTAGTAGCTGTTCAACAGTGTTTTTTACATTCACTATTTATTGCACTATTTCCCAAGCTTTATATTCTGTATACTGTCCAGTATCTTCACTGAATATAGAATTAAAATCTGATCTACAGTATTCCAGTTGTTCTTAGCAAGTACTGGCACATTGATATTTATACCAGCCCTATGAAGAGTTGTATTACTGCTTCATTTTGCACATGGGAGGCAAAGGCACAGGCATGCTGTTCTGAATTAGCCTTTTGTGTTTAGCTTGAGAAATAAAATCATAATATTCCAAAATATTTAAAATTCAACATCAAATTATCTGTTTACAGCACTGTTGTCACTGTTATTTTCTGTACTTCTCAGTAATCCACACTTCAGCAAAACAGTTTCCAAGTATTAAATTTGGTACCCTGAGAATGAGAAAGCATCTGGAAGAGAGGGGAATTTGTAGGAATGCAGGGTTCAGCCCCACTGTTAATAACCAGGTCTCATTCCTATATGGAGGTAATGATCAAAATCAAATATCATACAGACCATGTGACAAAATTATGTCAAGAGTAGGGAAAGGAACTTTTGCAAGAGATAGAAAGAGGAAGAAGAGTGGGTAGAAACTCTGCATGAAGATCTAGCCTGTAATGGGACAAAAGGGAGTGTTAAAAAAGGGATACTGCTCCGCATAAAGAATTAGTAACTTTGTAAAGGTAGATAAAATCTTTCGGTATTCTGTACATGTGATGAGAAAAAACAAAATTTTTTTTTTATATTAAGAACTGAGCATTTTGTAATAGCAAGATTGTTAGACTGCAGACATATGTGCATTACTACTGTAATGAGCAACTATTGATTTCCTTTTAAAGTAGTATGGCAGAATAACATGATAGTGTCTTCAAAGAGGGAGGTGAATGAGAGGAGCCCCAAAGCCCAGATCTCTGTAAGAAAATCAGAGTGATAGTTGTCACAATGAATTGAGATATTTTTGTTTTTAAATCATTGAAATGTTTAAATTAAGAGAGGGGAAAAAATATCCTTGTTTTATGTACAATCATAGTTTAAGGCTGAAGCTTGTCTGAGTTCATTCCTGACTAGTCTGGCTATCTGCAGGTCTTTTCTTTTGGGATCTGAAATACACAGTGAATGGTGTGACCTCTGGAGGAGATTTATTGTTATTGACTGATCTTAGTAGCAGGATCAAAGCATAACATGGGATCACCACAACAAATGGGTCTGTGTACTCATCTGTCTTGTGGCATACGATCCAATGCTTAGAGATTGTAAAACTGAATTCACTTTCTAGCAATTTCTGCTTCTCTCTGTCTACACTAAAATTCTGGCACTTGGAGTCTCCTTTTGGCTCCTTTTCTTTGGCCTGTAGCCAGGCTGTAGGTCATAGTGAGATCAAAAGTAAAACTTCAAAGAAGCTGTCACAAGATTTTTTTTTTTTTTCAAGTATCAGTAAATGAGACTGTATGATGTTGTTCACTATGCAGCCTTTTTGACACAGGTCTACCTGGGTTTACAATTCTTTGTGATCAAATAGAAAATGTGATCATATAATACTACAGACATCTTGTATCCTGTTCATTTACACATATATAATACGTAAGTTACTGATCTCAGAAGTCAGAGACAAAATGAGCATCTAATAAAAAGTTTCAGTATTTTTGTACATGGGATGCTGAGAAAGATAAGGGCCAGCAAATCTTAAAACTCTGCTTTTGTCCATCACCCCAGGGGAAATGTTCCCTTAGCTCCGTTGCTTGTTTTTCTCTAAAACACTGTCAACACCTGAAGAGAGAAACACACGATTGGTCTGGAAATCAGCTCCTGAAACAGGATGCCAAACTGAATGTATCTGCTTGGGCCCTAGTGTAGGAGCACAGTCTTGCTGTATACTGCAGCCCCTTGCCACTTTCATTATTCCTGGGAAACATTTATTTAAATTTGGCTGAGCTGTGGGGTCACCATGGTGGCAAGGGGACTCATGAGCAGTACTGAACTATTAGCTGAAAATTGTAACTGAATTATAGATACTAATCTTAGGGTCTTTTAATCTCAACCTCACAACAAAGACTCATTTGCCTGAACTTGAAGTCATGGGAGCCTTAAGAACCCAAAAGAGTCATATTTTCAAATCATTTTTCAAATCTCTAAAATTAATCTAGAAATGAAGGTTCTCTCCTGTTCCAACTTAAGGGAATGTTGCTATCTTTTAGGAACAACAGAAAGGGTAACAGTTTGTGCAGTTTATAAAGATGTAAAAGTTAGTTTTATTTATAAGTTCTCTATTTTGCATATACTTCTAAATTATTTTCGCGTGCCCACCGAGTTCCCTAAATCTACTGCTTCTCTTAGACTTTTATAGAGTATAAATACTTCTGCCTAGTTTTAATCTCAGTGACTTCACTGGTAAAAACTATACTTGCTGAAACTGATGTAAAATAATCAGAAACAGATGAAATGAGCAAAAAATAAATAAATAAAAAAGTGCCATCTAGTAGTTAGTTACAATATGTACTTGGTTCTTGGCCTTCCAGGGTTTTACCAAGTCTCTTTTGTTGCAAAGTCTCTTCTGGAAAAAATTGCAAAAGCAGTCTTGTTTTTACATCAGTGAAGTGGTAGTATTCAGTATAAAAGTTCACATATGACTAATAATTTGATGTTCTTCTGTTCTTCAGATTTTAAAACTGAGTGTTTGGATAGAGTCACTCTCAAAAAAAAAAAAAAAAAAAAAAAAAAAAAAAAGAACAACCAAACAACAAAAACAAAACTTTATTTTGAAGTAGAGAATACCAAATACTCCAGAAATTAAGCCCCTTGAAAGAATTTCACATTGCACCCCAAAACTTGATACACTAGTACTTACCTACTTTGCACATGCAAGACAAATTACTTATGTTTCTGATGTGGCATGAAGCAATTAATGATTATGAAATGTTCAGAGAACTTACTTTCCTGTCCTCTCATCTACAAACTGATTTCTTGCCGAGGCTGTATGAAGTACATCATCGTACTTTGGTGTACATGAAGCACACTCCCAAGGCAGAAGTACATCATTTCAGCAGCATTCCATTTTCATTCAAAAGATGGAATGAGATTGAATTATGCAGTCAGATCCCAGAGTCCTTGGTAACTTTTCTTTTAGAAATGCTTTCTCTTATTCAAAGTCTTGTCTTTTCATGATTAAATAATACACTCATTTGTAGCCATAGGATGCCTGTCTCCAGGGACACTGCAGAATAGCTACAGTAGTTTCACCAGCTAGCAAACCTAAATACATCTGTGCCAGGGAAAAAATACAACACACTTGAGCTGACAGACAGAACAAATGTTTGCTAATTTTCTGTTGGAGGATTTGCAGTTTTCCACTTGAGTTGATGATGCTGAAATGAGGATTTTCACTTTTTGAATATCACATAATTTATGAGGAAGACGTGCAGTAAATATTTCAACTGGAGTAGGTTTAAAATTAGCCCAAGCTCAAAAGATTTAAAAAGTAGCTTCTGGCTTTCCAGGGATTCATTATTCCGTGTGGGCTCAGATGGGTCAATGATGAATGAATGACCACATTGGGAAAGGTCTTTGCCTGGGAAGAGTATGGTACTTCCCCTGATCAGAAAGAGGCTTCTTCCTTTCTTTCATCCCACTTTCTTTCCTGTGTTCTCTCTCTCACTCTCATTATTTCACCAGGCTATTAGTACTCCTTCATCCTCCTACTTCTTTCCAAGCCCCTCTTCCTGAAACATTAGGTCTGGAACAGAGTGGAAGAATTCCTGGCACCAGCAGGACTCTGCTGATGTGTTCCCTTATGATAAAATTGTGCTTTAGTTTGCTTCTTTTTTTTTTTTTTTTTTTTTTTTTTCTTTCTTTCTTTGGAGAGGCAGAAAGAGAAAGACCAGCCAGAGATACTGTTAGTATGGAGGAGGCTTTCAGTCTGCAGCTTCCGCTTCAGTTGTAACTTACATTGGTCATAGTGTGACTATGGAAGGGTAAATATATTTGACAGGAATATGCACAATTAACAGTCTAGGATCAGTTCCCCACAACCAAATGTGTACGTCTGCAGCATCATTACAGGATTTTTTCCATAGCAGAATTCTATACCAGAAAACCAGCATGGCAAGGAGTTCAATCTCACTTCTAACCCCTCTAGATGTCCTCCTAAATTCAGCCTAATGACCAGCAAGTTTGTACCTGTTGCACTGAGGACATGGCTACAAAGACCTCAGTTTCCAGAGGAAAATAGCATATCTGTTGCAGACACCAGATGAAAAGATGAGCTGTTATGTTTTTTCGTTTTGTTTTGTTTTATATTTTTTTCCCCTTGGAGATACACACTGACATTGTGTTATCTCCAGGACAGGATGACCTTGGCAGTAGGCAACATATCAGAAGTGACTCATTGCTTTATGAAACATTTCCCTTTCACAGACAAGACCCATTGACATGATCACTTTTTAAAAACAATAATAATAAAAAGTTATAATTACTTTTTCAAGACAGTGTCAGATGTCAGAAAATTCCCTGTCTTGGTTAAAATGTGATGTATAGTACAATTATAGTACAATATAGTACATTTAGAATATCAGACAACATTTAACGTGGTTGTTGATTTTTTTTTTTTTTTTTTTTTATATCAAACAAAAAGAATTATAGCCTGTATTAAATGGCATGCAGAGTGGTCAGATACCATGGCAATGACTGTGCAAACAGAGGAAGGGAGTATAAGGCTTGTCAGAAAATTAGCATTCCCCAAGGAAAATGTGTAACAAAAGTACTGAATCATCTTCCTACAGTGTATGGGGTTACTGAATAACCCCACTGTAGTCATGGCTCTCAATGAATAAGAAGTTATGTTGAATTACAGATCTACATTGATAAGGGATTCTACTTCTAGTTACCAACATGTTTAGCCATATAGCCTAATCTTCCATAATAACATTTCTGGACCTGTGTGCACTCCAGATGAATCATAAACTGTGTCTTTTTTTTTTTTTTTCTGGGCTATTTTAAATATTGCAAGACTAAGTATTTTTTAAAATGTGAGCTGTCTTCATTAATGCTACGGAAAGAAAATTTGATATTTCTTACTCAACATGTATTTTATTAGCATATATACTGGAGTAAATAGAATGGTAATATGTTCCTAACAGCGTTAGCTCTTAGCTAGCAACATGCATTTTTATGGTGGCCTGTAACTGAACAGATACTGTAGCAAAGATCTATGCATAAATACATATTGTCCACCTCAAAACAAAGGACTGTCTCAAAAAGGATGGAAACCAGAATTGAGAGCCCACAGTACATCCTAGGTGACCAAAATGTCTGTGAAAGATGCTCTTTAAGCATCTTCCCCTATGGCCAAGTGATTCTCCCAGTCCTAGAGTAGCTCCACCTACAGTTTTCCACATGCCAAGTATTTCAACATTTCTTAGTTCAGGTTGGATAATGCAATTCACCGTTCAGCTACCACAGTGATGATAGGGACCAAAGAAACTACTGAAAGCTAGATATTTACTTCTGAGTATTCTAAGAAAACTTGCCTTTAAAATGCTAAAACAACCTGAGGCATATCTTAGGGTATATCTGCCCTAAGATCTACCATCTCCTGGAACCAAGAAAAGTCTCTCTATGGGTCAGTCCTGTTTCTCCCTGAAAGCACCTACCAAATGACTCTAGAGATTTTTGCATCAAAGTCTTTTATTTCCCCGCAAGTTATTTGGGACTTAATATAAGACCCTTGAAGCTCTCAGTTGACACAGTTTTATGTACCTTTTAATATTAGTTTTGTACATATTCTTATGGCAACTGTGTTGACTTCCTGTTTTCTTTCTTTGTTTTACACAGATCTCCTGACTGAATGAATGCATTCCTATGGAACAACTTCACCAAAAAAAAAAGGTACAGAAACGTTTCCATACTGACTACATCTGTGCTAGCATTCAGAATATTGTTATATCCTGGTGTTCTTAAATGAAGAGTTCATATCTGTCACTGCCTATTCTTGTGTTGTCATAGACAAGACACACGGTGGTTTTAGAAAGCTGTGAGAGATTTGCAAGTAGGATTCTTCTCTGACACCCACTTCTGCAAGGGCTCTGTTCCAAGGCAGTGCTTTTATTCTCCAGTGCTGCTTAGCATCGGTGCAGGAATCCTTCTGCCTTCCCGCAAGGTAGCAGGCAGACTTTTATTATTTTTATTATTATTATTCTCTTGCATTTCAAATAAATAACAGATGTGCCTTCTATTCCAAGAATCAGAGGACAGTAACTGTGGTTTATAAGTTTCCAGCATGTGATGTTTAAAAGCAATTTGCATACACAGTTCATCTTTGAGGGCAGTCGAACAGCCCTCTAAACTTGACTAGTGGTTGTATGTGTGTTTTTGGAGAAGGTAGTCCTTTTTTTCTATTGCTAAATAGAAAGATGCTACAGTTACCATACAATTGCATCCTCATTATATATGGTGTTAATAAACGTGCCACCAGGACAGTCTGTTCTGTTAGGTAACTTCTTGAATGTGAGCACATCAGGCTGGATTTATACTATAGAGGAAAATCTCTGGGGAAAGCAATGAAACAACCTGATGCAGAGAATCTAGATTTATTGTTGTTTCTGCTTTTGTGGAAGAGAAAGAGGATGAAGAAAATGTAAAGGAAGAGAATTTGCATTAGAATGACTGCAGTATGTTCTGTATTTGGTGATGCAGATGGTCCTTTCTGGATTATTCCACTATGCCAATTTCTAAAGTATCATTATTTCCTTGTAGTTTCTGAATGATCCTCCCAAGATAAAAAAGGCTCATTTTTAGATGTCAGTAAACATACATTGACATTCCAGGTGTATAAGGAGCACTTCGGTGCTGCAGATCATGTACTTTCCCTATCAACCAGCCCTGAAAGATCCCAGGAATACCCCTGAACTCCTCCAGCTTCCTCAGGAAACAGGGAAAGAACCAGTCAAACGTCTGTGTGAGGAGGTGCTATAAAATGCAGGGTAGTTATCAAAAGATGACAGGTCATATAGACAATTAAACTCCTGTATATATTGGGACCTGAATTAAGGAACTTGGCACTGAAAAATGCCTTTCTATCACCCATAACTGCTGGAAAATGTGTTGTCAAATGTTGTCTTTCCAAGGCATTCATGTGTAACACAAATTTCTTATTGTGCCTTCACTGTATATGCAGCCCCTTTACACTCACTGTCAGCTCTGTGTATCTGTGTATGGATCAGATCTGCTCAGATTACTTTACACCTGAATCATTCAGTAGGCACCTGTGCAAAGCATCATTTGTTAGTCATTTAAGCATACCAGCTATCACCAGATCACAAAGCAGGTTTCCTCCTTCAGCCAAGATGGAATTTCTTTTACAATTGTTGCTTGCTGTAGCTAAATCTTCTCTATAAATTTCCAGATATCAAAGAGTTCAGCTAATGCAGGACCTGTCAGACAGTTTAGATGCAGCAAAGAACTCCTGGCTTCAGTTTGTTCAAATTGTTATAGCTCAATAATCCTTGGAACCCAAAGGCAAATATTCATATGCTGAACTAGGAGAAGAAAATAGGTTTTGTTTTGTCATTGCCTCTTCTCTGTTCCTTTTCTGCTTTATCCCTCCATTTCATATTTCCAGCCTCACATCAGACTTGTCATCCCAGAGATTTGGATTCTGGCATAATGCATAACTTGCACTTCTGAAACAAAGTAGTGTGTGTTAGTTTTTGGTTTTTTTTTCCTCTGAAACCAGTGTGACAGTGCTGAAGTGCTGAATAAATGTCCATGGGCACGCATATACCCAGGGATTTCAAGACTGAGCACATCATCCATAAAACCTGAGCACTCAACAAATGGGAACAAGGGAAAAGAAATGGCAAAATAAAAAGAAAGTAAAAAGAAAGCAGAATATTTGAATACATTAGAAGCTGAAGAGACACAGATTTGACAGGATGATCCAATTTCATGCTACATTAGTATAAATAGGCCTAATTTGACACACATTTGTGTTAGAATGATCTTTTATTTTTCAGAATCAAATTTCAGTATCTCTTGGATACTTAAACAAAATATCCTTGCTTTGACTTTAGCCAAAATCCCTTTGGGGCAATAGGAGAGAATCTTTCAAGCAAGGTTATTGGTCTTGTACATTACAGGAGCAGACACATATTTGTGTCTCTGCTGCCTCCTTCAGCACAAAAATCATGCTACTTAGAGATTTGTAGCTGTCAACATCTACTGACTGAAGAACCTGCAGAGTGTTCAAAAGGAGATCCTCTGTTCCTCTGTTAGCTTTGACCTCTAGAAAATAGCGTTTGGTCAAAAACCTTACTGCCTATTCTCTTGTTAAACAAAGGAAGTAGCTGACAACGCTCAGTAGTAAATGTTGTTGATCCTATTCTTCAGTCTCTTATTTTGATATTACCTACTTACTGTTGTACAGGCTGGGAGCTTCAAACTGTCCCATGGATACAGTTTGTATAGAAAATAATCAGATTACATGTGTACAGACATGGGGATTGTGTTATGCACAAAATTAGAGTTACGCATGAATGACATCTGTTTTGCTGAAAGGGATTTTTTCATTGGGTCTTTCATGTAATTCATACCTTTCAGAAGAAAATGACAATATTTAAACTGAAATTTTCAATTTATCAGAAACAAAAAATGCAATACTTTTAGCCACATAACAACTCAAGGTCTGTGCGGCTTCCAGGTGTACATGAACTGTGCTGGATTCACATGTTAGGAAAAGGGAGGGTCAAACATCCTGAAGTTTAATCTGTTTAGATTTTCCTTCTTGTACTTGTTATCTACTTAATGGATACCTTTTCTGGGATACTTGCTCTGTCTTCATATTCACATGCACTTCTAGGAATATGTCACTCCTAGTTTCTGCTACATCTAGTAAGTTCTTTTATCACACAAACAATGAGAAGAAGAAAAGTTGAAATGTACTTGAAAAGGACTTTCCTTGTCAATGTTATAGAGATACCATATGGTTTTGATCTGAGTTCAACTCTGCTCCTGTTTTTAGTCTTCTCATTTATGATTACCAGTCAAGAGGGGGTTCAGCACTTTCAGACACAATGAAGAAGCTCAGTACTGTTATAATGTTTGATCTTAACAACAGAAGATCTTAGGAGAGATATTTAACCTGCTTTAATAGAAACTGAAATTTAGTTTTGGTTTGGTCTTTCACTTAAAATTTTGTCAAACTAGACCAAGATTTCATCAGTGATGCTGGCCAGTCTCATAGATTCTCTATTGCATATATGAATCACCAAGAGCTGATTATTTTATTTTAATTTTGACACTATATCAGTGAGAAAAAATGAAATAAAATGTTTTCCTGAACCAGGCCACTGAACCCTTATAGATTATTTTTATTAAGATCCTGATCCTCATATTCTCATTATTATAGCAACAGAAACCTTAAGTATTTAAACTAGCCATAACAGAACCATTCTTAGGGGGAGGAAAAAAAAAAAAAAATACAATTTGAGAAAGAAGAGAAGTAGATACTCTAAATTAACACTAATTATCTCCTTACAGTTTTTATCAGTTTTCCTTTTTTTGTTCCAGTGCATGCCAAGCCATCTCAATGATCACCTATACTGCAAGCCTGTGGCACCATAAAGTGCTGAAAGTATCTTTCTTTTGTGTACTTCTCTCATTCATTCTAGTCTCTGAGACTGAAGTAAAATCTTGAAAAAGAGCGAAGTGTCCTCTGCTCTCTTCATTCCTGTTTAGGTCTTTCAGAGGTTTGGCTTTGCCATTTTTAAACTCTTTTTCTATACTTAGACCTTACATTTTTTTGTAAAAATGAGTCTAATGCCTGCTCAAGTGCTTGACTGACAGCCCTGGAGACTGATGTCCCCTGATTATGCTCACAAAAGGCAGAGCACTGGCACTACTGCAAATCTTTCTCCCTGTAGCCCTTTATTACCTCTGATCTGCAGAAACCACCTCCAGACAGAACACCACTCTGGTCTCTATGGCCATTCACTGGCTAGCATTGAAGGATGGAGCTTGTTTGCAAAGCAGGTCAATAGGGCTGTGAGACTGCTCTATTTTTGCCCCAAAAGTACCTCTTTGAATTCAAAGGAAAAAAAAAATATATATATATATATATAAAGAAATTAATGTAACTCTATCTTTTTTGTGCCATGTGAGCAGCAACATTTTCAACAGCAACTTCTCCAGCCTTGTGCCAGAATAGCAGACCTATGTTCTGCTGATTTTTTTGTTGAATTACTAGCATTGCAGACACGTTCAGATCTAATAGAATAAGCACCTTTCTCATCTTTGGAAGCTGTGTAATTCCTACACCTCAGGAGATCTTACCATAGACTTCAAATACCTGTTTGACTTGGCTAAGTTACAGAGAAAACACAAAACTCACCAGCGCTTGTTACTCACTTTACTCACTTCACACATCACGGTTACTACTAAAAGAGCCTGTGGCAAGGGTCAGACAATGAGAACCCTCTTTGTAATAACTTAGGCAATTCCTAGCATAAACTATTGCTTTCTAAATGACTATCAAAACTGAAGTGACTGGATAAAAAGGAGCCCTTTCAGCTGGCACCTTGATTAGCAGAGAGCAACCCATTACCCATCATTCTGTCTACTGAGTGTTTCTAACAATGTCTTCTCTGACACTAAAGGGAACACAAGCTCGCATGTCTCCACTTCTTTGCATAAATACCAAGCCTTTCAGCCCATGTAAAGAAATGTAGAGTGACAGCAAATGCATGGATAAGTCATAGGACTGGAATTCTTAAGATCTGGATCCTTAGCCTGGCTCTTTTCAAGATTTCTCCTGTCACATTGGATACATCATTTTTAGTCCCATACACCTCATTGCAACAACAGAGTTAAATTTATCAAGCACCTTAGGGTATGTAAGCTAAATCCAACAGTGCCTAGACTTCCTACATGGAAGGTTCTTTGCATTCATAAGTATTGATTTTTCTTTTATCCATTTCTGTTATGGGAGAGTTATATGTATCTTTTAATATATCATGAAATTGAATATTTCTAACTACTCTTTGTTGGTGATGGACTACTAAAAATTATGTGTATCATGTTTCTTTGATGCCCATAATCTCATTTATGGGATTGGCAGAGACAGAGAAATCCATTTCTCAGATAAAGCTTTGAAATATGATTTTGGCTTGATTTCAAACAAAACCCCAAGTTGTTTGTTTTCCCTGGGAAAGGTGCTAAAGCTCTGACCACCAGAGATTCCCTGGGATCTGTGCTCAGGGGTTCAGCTGCTGGAAGCTCTGGAAGCCCAGGTTGATCAGCAGCTGAGAGGAAGGGAGCTGCTGGTGTCCCAGCTCCAATCAGCCCACCAGATGGGATGCTGAGGGGCCAGGGCACCAGAGCAGAGACCTGGCAACATCACGATTACATCATAACTCTGTCAGAATCAAATCAACTCTCTTGAATGTTTCAGTTTTAGAAACCTGGAAGATTCTGCCAAAATCATGTTTTATCAAAAACTTCACGGCTAGCTCTAGTTTCTGTAAGAGTTGTGCATATCTGTCATGTCCTCACTTGTTCTCTCATGCATGGGTATATATAGAGACAAGTTACAATGATAAATAAAAAGGAATTGAAAGAAGAATATTGTGGGAAGGTGCTTTACAAACCCTAATTTCTATGTTAAAGCAACTTCCTGTTAGTCATAAGGGTGTCTTTCAGCAGGGACATAAAAGTGGACACAAGGTGGTTGTGGTCATGATTGAGTTAGGAGAAAAAGTCATTTTTCCCCACTTAAACTGGCTAAGGCATTAGAAAGACATCAGATAACTCAGGCCTGTCACCCTGCATGTGTCAACCTTCATTGTGGTGGTTTGTTTTTTTTTTTAAAAAAAAAAAAAAAAGTATAACCAAGCCTTAGCAAAAAGATTTATCCCAAATTTATGAGTGATGGCTTCTTTTCAGGACTGTTGGGGTGTGTCACAGAAGATACATTCACTTTCTTACTGGATAGAGTGTATTCATCATGAAAAAATAACTTCAATTTTTAAATATGGGTTACATACATTACATTTCACATAAATTAAATGTATTTGTTAACTCAATGTGAAGTGAATGATCCTCAGCTGGTAATAATTAGGGAAACCTTGTCTGAGGCTGCATGAAGATCAGGGTTCAAAACTAGAGCTACAAAGACGCAATACTCTGATAGAGGATACAGATGTCTCTCTATAGAAATCCAGAAAATCTGATTTAGATAGAGGTCGAGGGACATTCCAGGAAGCATTTCTGTTTGCTGTTTTTATTGATATGTTTTGCCAGATCAGAGGCTGAAGCAACTCCACAGTAAGTCAAGGCTCTTGACCTCCGGCCTTGGCTTACTCGTAGCACAACTCCTTATGCTGCAGACCTAGTTGACAATGCCTGTGCCTTGTTTCACTATATAAAATGGAGTCATTAAAAATAGTCACTATGCAGGAAAGTTATGGGGCTATATGAACTGGGACGTCTAAAACTGATATTCCTAGATACTGGAATTGCCATTGGAAAGCACAGTATTTTCAGGGAAAAGTCAAAATTCTGATTCTGGTAGCTGTTGAAAACAATGCACAAATACACTAGAGCAGCAGGTAGAAGGAATTTAAGTATGAGAAAATCACTGGAAGATAAATGTTTTATTCTTGCAAGTTGGCTCCTTTGTTTTATATCAGTGCAATAGGCTCTTGTCATGATATGACAAATGCTGCTGCTTCTAAGCTCAATAGCGTGTGCAGGGCCACTCGGACAGGCAGGTGAGCTGGCCTGGTGGTGGCTGAGAGTCACAACTGGGCCAGCTGCCCTCATTTCTGCAGCCTGCTCACAGAGAAACAAACTGCAGAGCCTTGGCAGCTGCTTTGGGTATGGACACCAAAGCCTCACTAAATCTCCACACATATTACTCAGCAAATTGCTTCTTGTTAGTTTATTGTATTAAGCAGTAGACTAGCTCATGCTTAAATTAGGAGACAAATTTCACTACAAACCTTTTCAGGGTTTATGGATTTGTCATCAAGATTTCATGGTTGCTGTGATGAATTGCCATTTAGATGTCATTCTCAAAAGAACAAAGAAGGGCTTTCATACCTGAGCAATTTTTAAAATAAAAGGAGAATTTAACTAAAGTGAAATGACTGCTAGAATATTTCCTACTGTGTCCAGAGATGCTTCTTTTTGCTAAACGTTTAAAGCTTGACTTCCCCTTTGACAGAGAACCGAAGACATTACTTTGCACATAATGCACGTGACATCACAGTGTTCAGTCACGGAGATTAGTGTGCTCCTATAAATGTCTCGGGCCTGAGGCAATGATATATATAGAAATAAGCACAGGTCTGGCAGGGTGGATCTCTTGCAATCTAACCCCAGCTTGAACTTCCGTGGTTTTCTTCTCCTCACCACAATTTGTTATGGCTTGCTTTCCTCAGCTATAAGCCAAGGATAATAGTACTGATGGATATCTAAGCCAGTGTTAGTCAATGCATGTAAAGAGGGCTTTTGTATCAGTGTTGTATGTCATTGTTCATATCACCATTACAGCTTCACTGTACAAAAAGTGACCAGATCATGAAGGATCAGCTCTTTAATAGATACGGCAATTAGCAAGTATGGTGTGAAATGTTATTTTGTGTTAATGTAGTTTCTATGCTAGAAATAGAAAACAGACAATTTCTTTGGCTTTGAAGTAAAATATTCAGTAAGAACAGCCTGGGACTCTGTGTGCTGTATCACAATGGTTATTATACAGATAGGCTTACCAAATCAAACTCTGTGTCAGGGTGGAGAGATTACCTTGACTTGATGCTGGGAGATAAACATCACCGGGGTAACAGAAGCAAAGAGAGAAAGAGAAACTCCAAGGATAATAAGCTATGTGCACGTACAGGAATTTCATCTTTCCATGTAGAGGAAATGAGTTTGCATTTTATCTTCCAGAACATTTCTCTCTCTTGTCCAGAGGAGCAGTCCTGCATTCCTTAGGTGTCTCTGCAGTAGGTATTACAGAAAATGTTATGATAACAAGGTACGGGAAGCAACACAGTGAGGGGCAAGTCACAGAGACCCCCACACACTGTGGCTGGGGGAACTGCTCACTGGTAAAGTGCATCACCCATACTTTCTAGACATCTTTGGAAACAGCACAACTGAAAATATCAGCATCACTATCTGTTCTGTTACAGAAGACTGATAGTTCTTATCTTCCACTTCATCACTATTGCATTTTTGTGGTGGAAAGTGAATAGCAACTACAGAATTTTCCAGTTAATTTGAATAGTAGGTAAATGGAGAGCCAGACAGAGGGAATGCAAGAAGGCAGGCAGGTGATGGCAGTGGCATATAATCTCAGTATAAGTAGAGGTGGTAACACTGCTCTTGTCTACCCGGTTTTCCCTTATAAGATTTCTCACCACTCGTAGTCACTGGCAACAAGTGATGGAAAGCTAGGGCAGGCCTCCCAGTGAGACCTCTCAGCAGGTCTTCAGGGTAGGTCTTCAAAACAGCACCATGTTACCTATGCAGATAGGACACTGCCACCTAAAGTGGCACCACAACAGAGTGCAGTTGGAATTTTAAACCAAAAAAAAAAGGTTAAAGTAGGCCAAACAAAAGGAGTGGGTCAGATCCTGCCTGCTTCCCAATAGCAAAACAGGGAAGGTGTTTTTGTTTTCCCCACTGAAAACAGTGATAATTTCACCTCAGTAAAGGTCATACAGCTTGGGGCCGAGAATAATAAAGATGTGGAGACACAGACACAGCCATATAGGTGGAATGCTAGTATACACATCTACTTTTCAAAGAAGAATGACAGGTTGTACAGGAGGAAAAACATTTCTCTGATGTAGATTTACATTTCTGTCCCGCTAATAAATGGGCCAATGAAACAGCTGACTGCTCCCCTATTGCAGGTGTGGGAGTTATTTACTTTCTAATCCTTTCCCTTTTAGCCCTGGCTGGACAAGAATGAAAATCCCTGGCATTAGGTATTAGAAGAGATGGAGAAAGCACAGGAACCAATTTACAGGGTTTCACTTGACTAGTTTTCTTCATTTGACTCCTATTAGCTCTGATAATGTATCCTCACCATTAATCAGCTAGGGAGAGAAGAGGCAATGCCTGTTTTTTCCCGTGCATAAGAGGATGCATGTAAGCCACAGCTATCTCATTGGAAAAAGGTCAATACCTTAAAGTGTCTTCCTGGGCACAAAAACACCGACCTGGTGCACTGGGACAGCTGTCAGCAGTCACAGGAGGTTTTGAATGAATCTCTGAAATAAATATTTGAGTTAGTTTTACCTTCAACGTAAACTCTATGGAATAAATCAATCCCTCCTCTAATCCCATTAGAAAGAGCAGGACTGAAGGGCCTGTGGAAGCAGCTGATGTCATTAGATGTGACCTTCTTCCAAGTCATGAGATTCCCAGCACAAACCCATAACTGTAGGGGTCTAAAAGCTGATGTGGTCCTAACAGCAGCTACTGCTGGCGAGCTCATCTTCTGCCTGCTCCCAGATGCTCCTGAGGAGAAGAAACAGGTTCTGGATTAAACAGCCCTGAATTTTGTTTCTTGTGTTCTGCACTATAAAAGCCAAGCTGATTCCTCAGATGGCCCTATGCAGATATTGGAGTCTCATTAGTATAAAACTTGTATAATATTTCTGCATGTTATGCCAGTCACTAGTCGAGCTTGACAGCTTCTCATTGCTGGATCATTAGACAAAAGTGTAAAAAAAAGTAGAAAAGGTGTTGGTCGATTTCCATGAGGTTTGATACAAATGCATCATCCCTAATGTATTTTAAAAGTGTAGCCAGTAAATTGCAGTAGAGTTGGTTTCCATAGCAATGATGTCGACAGCGGTGTCACTGAAATTTGAGATTTTGTCACACAAAAATAATGATGTCCATACTGAGCCTGAACAAAACTCCAGCCAGCCCAGTGTCTTATCTCCAGCAGTGGCCAGTAACAGATGCCTCTGGCAGAATATAAGAGCAGGGCAAGCGCCATACAATGTATACTAGAGATCCTCTAGCAGTTTCTAGTGATTTGCAGCTCAGAAATTTTCTGAGCTAGGGACAATATCTTTGTTTTCAATAGTCCTTGATGGGTTTTCCTTACATTAGTTTATTTTATTGCTCTTTAAGCCTATTTGATTTTCTGCACCAGCTGTTTTTCTGTCTGCTTCTTCCCCGCACTTCAAAAATCTTTACCAATATTTGTATCAGTACAGAGACAGGTAAGCCAAAACTCAAGATGAGGTCTGCTGCAGGAGTCCTAAGACCAAATTTAACCTTTTTTTTTTTTTTTTTTTTGCTAGCAGTTGAAAGCTGGTATCACAGACTTATCAGCAATTCCTGTCTCTTGTTACTAATTGAACTTTGAGTAATGAGGCCTGAGCTAGAGCAGCCCAAGGACTTGCCAGAAGCTAAGCTAACTCATGGGGGTCTCTGCATTTGGATTACTCCCAGCAGCTCTAGCAAACACTTGAGGAGAAACATATGAGGCTTCATGTTGAGCTGGACCCTGGGTGATCCACAAACCTTCTCCCTTTGGACTGATGTCTATCTGCTTGCTCTGCTGGAGCGGGCAGCCGAGTTTCTGCAGAGGGATGCTGCCTCACTAGATTGTCACTGAAAAGCAGGCTCTAAAACTACAGCACTTTTCCCCAGCAAAACTGATTTGGGAATGTGTGCATAGTGAATAATTCAATGTGTTCTTCCTGAGCTTTGTTCACTGCTGTTCCAAAGCAGACACATAATATCTGTGAATGTCTCTGCTAATAGTGACTATTCAGCAAAGGGTTCATAAAATAAATCCTAGTCTTAAGAGCTGCGTCCTGCAAAAATTCAATCTCTGTTATTTGCAATTGATTTTAGTATCTAAATTACCTGGAATTTCACCTGTTTCTGAATGACTGGCTACAATTTTTCTAATAAGTGAATGAATAATAAACAACAAGTGTAAATTAATGAAAACAAATGTCAGATATTCTTCTTCACCTACACGTATCCTCTCTCAGCCACTACAGTCTGCATATAAAGAGCCATTTCCTAAAACACTCTTGTGAGCAGTCCTGGGCTGCTGCATATGCATGAAGAATTTCAGTCTCAGAGGAGAACATTCCAGCAAAACATTCGTATGACTGCACTATGCTAAAACAGAAGCTATTTTACCACTTCAGTATTATGGTTTGAGAGGGGATCATAGGAATAGATGGCTGTCCCTATCAGACCTAGCATCAGGGCTATGTGCCTTTCCTGGTTGTTGGAAGGTTACAGAGGAAAGGTGGAAAATTGTACTCTGTAATGGTATTCTGTAGCCATAGTACTACCGCTTTAATGTTGTCCTCTCCCTTGTGGAGGAGCAGATAGCGTGATCTGAGGTGATCCTAATTATTCATGAGAAAGAAATAATTATTCCAAAGTTACTGCACTAGCCTAGGTCTTATATTCAAGTATCTGCATTTTCATTGTCACTACATGCAGTTCATGATAGATAAGGTTTCTTTTTTTTTCAGTCACACTGGGTGAATAAATGTATTTTGACTGTTGGGTGGCTAGGTAATGTAGTAACAGGGCTAGATAAGCAATACTGCAAAGAGGGGCAAATTCTTAAGCCCTCTTCCTCTTTTGCCTTACCATAATCATTCCTTTCATGTTACTGCAGAAACTGCCACGATGTAGCATTGGCTATAAGAGAAGGTCTAGGGGGATGTTTTGTTGTTGTTTTTGTTTGTTTTTTTGTTTAATTTATAACAGTGGTTTTTATTACTTTGTCCTTTCAGAAGATTCACAGATTTACTGTGTGTTTCAGGGAGCTTGACTTGCAGCTACTCTCATATGGGGCAAAGGTCATCAAATCAAAATCTCTCCTGACAATGTCTGTAGACATCCTCAAAACATAAAGCACTCTACAAGCAAATCAGATGTTGATCTTGTTCCATTCAAAGACAAAACACTGAATCAATTTAAAGCAAACGATCAAACAAACAACAGCAAAACAAGCAGAGAAACAAACATACCGCATAATGAAGTTCAAGCATGGAAGTTCTGTGATTAGCAAAACTGGAAAATATTCAACATTTTGATCTCAAACTCCTCATGAGTAATCAGTAATAAAATTATTCTGCTTTTATGAGGCACAGAAGGAGACATTAAGGTCTAGTGCAAAAGGCTTTGAATTTTTTATCCTTTTTTTTTTTTTCCTATTGGGTATGATATTGCCACTTAGACTGATTTAGCCAATTGGTGTATGGCATTAAATATTTATTTTCTTTTATGTCTTTTTCAGTCCTTAAATTCCTGTAGAACTGTTTAGTGTAGAGAACTGCTAAAAGTGATCTGTGCAATAGGTATGGAAAGCTTTACCTTTGGTAGTTGTTTTTTCCTTGATGTTGAACACTGAAATCGAGTTTTAGGTGTACATCTATAATATTAATTCATGCTGAGAATTAGCTGTACCATCTAGATATCATCCCTAGATACATTGGAGCACAAGAAGAAGAGAAACCAAGGATTTTTACTTGAGGTTACCTTTGGAAGGTTAAAGTATATAGGGTGTATTAAGATGGCAATGAAATTGCTGCGTCTGGGGTGAGGTTTATTATGAGTGAATATAGCAGAAGCATCTGCAAGTCTTGGCAGAGTGCAGCAGTAAGCTGGGAAAGAGTCAGTTCTGAAACACAGGGGAATAATTGATGCAAATCAAAGCTTTGTTTTATCAGGAGAAAACTGCAAAGAATTCTCCATACTGCAGCATTTGCAAGAGGCTTCTGTTGGGAAAAAGTTGCCAGGAACTCAGGAAAAGTCTTTTCAATGCACACTTCCATTTGGTCAAGCCACCTACAGTTTGATATTCAAGATTTGATGATTAGATACCTTCAGACACAAATACACCTCCTATTTTACATACTGCATATTTAATTTGCAAACTTCTCAGGTTTGGAATTATGCCTTATCATATATTTTTACACTACCTGGTAAAAGCTTTCTAATTTGTTTGAAATCTCCAGGCGTTTCTGCAATGAAAACAATCGTAATTATCTCCAGTAGGACAAAATCCAAGTGTCAAATTTAAATTGAAATACTAAAATGAACACAGTAGCAGACATATTCCTATAACTAAGAGTTAATACCTACTTGCGTCAGGTTCTGTGTAATTGCTAAACTTGAACTAGCCATGACCCACATAGATCTAGACATACTGTTTTCTAGAAGGTTTCCCTACCTCTTTACTCCACTGCCCCAGAAGAGCTGGTTCTCTGAATGTAGGTATCAGGGAAAGAAGAGACACTGAAACATGTAAAGTTGCAAAGTGGAGTCAAAACCAAGACAGCAAATGCCAAACCATGGAACCAAAAGTTCTGCCTTAAGTTTAGTCTCTTTTACCACCCACAGCCTCACAGCTGTTAAAAACAATCTTGTTTATTGCTGAAATGTTACTCAAATTTTAAAAAGTGACCTATTGACAGTGCAGCTTTGCCCTGTGAGTGAGCTTTCTGGTTCCTTACCAATTTGAGCCTCGGTACCTTGTGGAAATAACAAAGTACTAGAAATAAAATAGAGAGCAGAAAGGGGAACGGGAATCTTCTGCTCGTGTCACTGGGTGTATATATGAGAGAGAATTCTTTTTCAGGAACAGGAAGAACCAAAAAAAATTTACATGATCAGCTAAATTAAGAGAATAGCAACTCACCAGCATTGATCTGATCATCACAGAAAGTTTCTGAGACATATCAAGAGGTTTTTCAGAAAAAAACTCATAGTTCAGAAAATTTCCTCGCTTGTATCTACACCGCTTGTTGACATCACTTTTTTTTTTTTTTTTTTTTTTTTTACTCCTTCTAGCGTCTTTGGTTACTTTTGTAGATTCCTGACCTTATCTTCTGATCCTTTCTCCTGATCTCATGAGGAAAAATAAGGTTTCTTAATGGGGTTCTTTCAATAAGAGAAACTGAATATTAGTTCAATTCCCTGCAACTTATTACCAAAATTCATTTATTTCTCTTCATTATTTTTTGTTTCCATTCCTGTCCTTCCACAAGATTCTAGTTTTGTGTTGTAAAGTCAGTGGTTCTAACACAATTTTTAACACAGTGTCAAGAAACCTAAGTTATTTTTTATTATGATCAATACAACAGCCAAGTCCTGTTATTAGGCATTAGAAATTACTGGTAGTTATAAATGGTTATAGTTATAAAATTGAAGTATTCTGTAACCAGAGGATATATCAGTTTTCACTGGGGGATCTTTGGAGGATCATTGGAGCACTTTAAAAATTATTTAAGTATTAATATCCCAAGCTGAGAGATGCTAAAAAAAAAAAAAAAAATAGGAGAAATGCTTTAGGATGGATGCATTGAGAAAATTGCTGCTTAGAGTCCACTAAATTTACTTTGTACAAGACTGTGACCAGCTGGTAACAACGGGGGTTCACTACAGTGAGGACAAACAAGACAGATCTGTGAGGATGTAATGTTCTCAACAGGGATATAATAAGACACATGTATTTTCTGAGTGACTTAGATACAAGACCTTAATTGTATTGTAGTTCTGCCTGAGTGATGTAGACAATAGACAGCATTATTACTTTTAATAGAGACTGTGTTTAATTGTATTAAACACAATTATATTGTAGTTCTGCCTGAGCAATGCAGACAATGGAATTCATTATTACATTTAACAGAAAATGTATTTAATTTTCTAGTAAGTAATCTCATTGAAATTGAAATGGGCTACTAAAATATTTTCAAAAAAAAAAAAAATTACCTTTGGGTGCAATATTTTTGCAAAATAGAGCTGTCCATGTTCAATTACGTTAATTTCCTTTTAAGCCAAACGCAGGAAAAAGTGATTTGCTTTTAATTTCATGTGTACTTGTTTCACATTTGATCTAAACATTAGCCGTGTTTATGCCCTAGTTATGAGCTTTCTGTATAATAAGAAAAACAGAAGCATCCATGTATATATGTAGATATATTTACGCAAACTGCTTGTCATCCAGTTCAGTGACTGGCACAAAAAGACCTGTATGACTAGGTTTCCTTCCTAGGGTAAGAAGGCAACAGAAAAAGATAAAGTGCACCACAGCGGAGTCTGAACATGGCCGGATCATATACCTAGATCTAGAAATCTGGAGGTTTCAGAAATCTGAGGGGTCTCCCAAATCCTGTAGATTAGCCATTAGCTGCAGAGAGCTGTATGTATCCATCATGAAGCAACTTGGCTAATGGGTTGGTTTGAAGAGTGACAGTTTACAAATAATTGCTCGTGTGCTCAGAGGGAACTGTGCTCACTGTCATCTCAGTCTGGTCACAATGTCCACATGAATTAAGATGCTAATTTCTGAAGAGAACAAAGGACACCTCAACCTGTGTTCTTGCAGCTACTGCTGGGCTACATATTCACCCTGTCTGCATAAGACAGACAGCCCAGTACTAAAGTAACTCAGGCAAAGAATAGCTAGAAGGTAACATTCCATGACTGCTTTTCCATTTCTTGTCTCAGCAAGAGCTCTGCTAAGCCTTTTCTTTTTCTTTTTGTTTGTTTGCTGTTTTTGTTTGTTTTTTTTTTTTTTACTCTCTTCCTACCCATCTCACATCCTCCCACTGCTTCATTTTTTTTTCTGAGAAAGAGAAAGAATAGGTAGAGAGAATGCATTTTCATTTAAAAAGTATCAACAAAGGCTGAAATCCCAAAATGTAAATTCCAATCTTTTTTTTTTTTTTTTTTCAGTAGAAAACAAAGGATTTCTTTCAGTAGCTCTCACAAGGACACTTTAAGAATGAGTTCAGAACTGCATGTTCATTATGTTTGGATCAATAAATGGGAGAAGGTTTATTTTGTGGTTTATTTTGTTTATATTTTGCTAGGATGAAGGACTTTCTGATGTGGATCAGGGCCTCATTGCACTGGACATTTTAAGCACAGAATAAAAGGATGATCTGTGCATCATGGGATTTATTACCACTGTCAAATTATGGCAATAGTAATATGGAACTAGCTTGGAGGAGCAGCTTTTGCTAACTTATGTGCTACAAACTTATTATTTTAGGAGCTAATGACAACTATCCAATGAGAATCATTACTGCTATTTTTCTTATTGTCATATGGAAGCCTCCAGAGTTGGCATGTTTTTGTTTGTTTGTTTGTTTGTTTGTTTGTTCTGTGCACAGCAAAGGTTAGTACTCAGGTTTCTTGGGGGCCAGAAAAGCATTCCTACTTGTAATTCACATTCTGATTCCGCTTACATTGCAGTTCTCAGGACTTCATGTGCTGTCGGATTTATTGTTGGGAAACTGATTCAAAATTGATCTTAATAAGAAATTATTATAATTATATATATATATATATAAAAGTATATCTGTATATATACAAACCTGAAGAGCTCAGCTTACTTCTTCCTGCCAGGCAAATTCCGACAAATAACCCGTGAAACAGAAAATTGCTTTTGATGGCGCTACATCTATAACCTAAAATTTATATCTATATTAAACCTTTGAAAAAATGGTCACCTGTAACCCCTTTGAACAAAGGTTTATGGCAGTTTCTTTTTGTCATAAGATAACGTCAGGCTGAGATTTTTGGCCTCTCTGAAATCAGTGGAAATTTTGCAAGTGACTCTGGAAAGAAGGGGAGAAGAGCAGTATCGGTACTATTCCTCCTCAACTAGGCAACTGTGTAAATCCAGTCCTAAAGGAATAGAAAGAATTTCTCCAGTTGGTAAGAAATGATGAACTGGCACATGAAATTTAAGTAGCCACAGCAGATTTAGTAACAGGGCCATCAGAGAACCCAGTACAGTCTGCAACACTGGCACGCCTAGAAAATCCAGGGATACCAGACAAAGTCTGTCTCACTTTATGCTAAATGAGTGCCATCTACTTAACTGCACCAGGGAAGCAAAGACAGAGGCAAGAAATCGAATTCTGAAGGAGCCTTCAGTCCCACTCTTCTCACATGTGCCCACATGTACTAGCCTGTATCTCAGGCTCCTCCATTCCTTAAAGATTCCTGACTATGAATGTCTCAAGCAATGCAGTTCACTGCAAAACTGAACTGTTGATGGTAACAAGGTGCAGAGCAGAAGACAGCTGCTGGCAATCCCAGGTTATGGGGGAAAGAGTAAAACAGACATCAGGGGCTTGCCTGCAGGTTATGGCAGCATGGAGAGAGTCCTGAAGTCAGTGGTATGTTGGAGAAATGCCAGATCTCACTGTCACTCACTAGCACCTGCGGTGGAGCAGTGGACATGCACAATTCATGCCTCCCACCACCACACCTTCCTACTTGGCAGGAGAATCAGCCCCTTTCTAAATGTAAGATAAATCATTGCTGAAAGCTTCTGCAGCAAGACAGAGTTTCTGAAGCAAATCTAAGCTCCATAAAGCAGAGAAATGCATTCAGGGATGATACAGCTCCAGGACAGTTTCAGAGTTAAATAACTCTCATCACATCGAAAGGTACAGAAGATGAGAGAGCAGAACACACGACACCACAGGGCCCAAAAGGAATCCAGGAGAGGCACATGATTCCTGAGCAGTACATGATATTTCAGTTTCTCTCTTGCTTTAGCAGCACTGTTACAAATAACAGAGTATTCTAGGATTTCTCTCTACAAACTGCAGTCAGAGTGCAGCAAAGGTTTCAAAATAGTTTCTTATAACAGAAATAGTTTGCCCTGTTGTCCTTGGCTGTAATTTTCCCTTCTCTATATGCTTTCTGCCAGTGCAGCATTTTAGTGCTGCAGTTGTATTAACATAGTTTGTGAAGCGCTTCAGGACCATTCAGCTTGAGAAGCACTATATTAATGTAAAATATTCTTCAATAAGTAAGTTAAACAGTAAACACTGTATTGATTCAATGCCTCACAAGGTCTTATAAGAATTAATTCAGATAGTCTTGGATGTGAGCCCTTGTTGCATGGGCTGAAAACTGGCTGAAGGCTTGTAAACAAATTGTAAAGATTAATGGCACTGCATCTTGCTAGGAGCCTTCCCAAACATATTTTCTGGATGCTTTGAAACATTAAGTATTTATGCTTACAACACTCTGAAAGTGGGGAGTTACTGGGGGAGTTCTCCCAGTTTTGTGGGGGGGAAAGGGAAGCCTGGAGAGTCTCTGCAATGCACCAGATGGGCTTTGGTGAAAATTCAAACCCAGGACCCTAGCTTCAAGACCAACCTCTCAGACAAATCTTCCCCATGTGTCTTTGGGGATACTGATACTAAACATGCTTCTACAAATTCTATATCTGTTTTGACCTAGCATATTTCTCAAGGTTTAATAACATTTAAAAATTAATGGTGGTTTCCCTCCATAATATTTATATCATTTCCTCTCTTCTTTTTAGTCATATAATATTTAATGTCAAGACATAAAGTATTCCTTATAAAGATTATTTTTGATACTGATATTTGAAAATATTTAGAACGCATCAGAATAGCTGTATCTACTGCTGACAGTATCCTCTCTCTGATAATGACCAGAAGAAGAAGGTTATGGAAAAAAAAAGAAAAGAAAAAAAAAAAAAAAAAAAGTAAAGGAGGCAAGTATATACCTTCCCTATCCATGGTATATAGACCAAAGATTAAGTCAGTGATTAAATCCACATTTTAGTTTAATAGCTCACAGTGTGCCTACTCTCCACCAGTTTTTCCAGTCATTTCTTGAAACATTGTCATGATTTTGTTCTCTTTGTTCTATGACAGGGAGTTCAACAGCTTAATTACAGACTAAACAAACAATTGCTTTCTTTTATTTTAAGTTTGTTAGACAATTTCACTTAGCAATCTGTGCTTCTTGTGTTATGAAAATCAGTGCATAATCATGCTTTATTCACCTCCTCCTAGCCATTTGTCATTGCATGTTTTTCACATACTCTCCCAGTCTTTTTTTACAACTGTGCTCTTTGAGAGACCAACAGACTTTTGGACAAAAGCATCATGAAAAGCTTCTTCAAAATCAAAAAGCACTTTATCAAAGGATGACACATGACCAAAGATAGCATCTGGATTCGTGAAACATAGAATAATGGTGTGGTGTTTTTTAGAAAAAAAGCATTATTGACTGATCCTAAGAATGTTATATTTAATAATTTTGATTATATTTATTCTTTATTATAGCTTCAGTCAATTTGCTTGATAAGAAAATCAGACTTAATTTGTTCATAGATTTCACAGCTTGCTTCCTCCCACTTCCTACACATCTCACAGGGTCCTTTTGAAAACGGGTCTTAGGCTTGCCACCTGCTCCTTCTCAGGTATGAAGACTAATTTATCAATAGTTCATCCAGAGCAGTTAGTTCAGCATCAAATTTAAAAATACTTGGGTTAATACCATTGCTTTCCTATGTTTTTTGTTATTATACATTTTATTGATCTGTTCTAAAACTTCTGCTGACCTTTCACTTTGAGACAGTTCCTCAGATGTGTCCCTGTAAGTAAAGGTTTCAGTGCAATGACCTCTCCAAGCTCCCGTGTGGATAACACTAATGTAAGCAGTTCTTTTAGCCTTTCTACTATGGCCACAGCATCCTCCAGTGCCTCCTTCAAAGCTCAGCTGTCTGTCAGCTGTACAGAATTGGGAAGGATGCTTGGTTTTCATGTGTTTCAGAGAGATTTTATTATCAATTTTCATGCCTTTAGCAACTTGCTTCTCAGAATAAGTTTTGACATGAGCTTATTATGTTTTTACATTTCACTTATCACATTTTTTATGCATTTTCTGTTCTGCACCTTTGGATATGACTTCTGTGTTTTGAAGGATGTCTTTTTTACTTATAATTGCCTTCTTCCCTCCGTTTAACCACAATCTTTCTTTTTGGTCATTTGGGTTATTTTTTGATAGGCATAAACATTTACTTTGAGGATGCAATATGGTGTCTTTAAATGCTCCTAAAGGCATTTTATGCTTTTAATTACTTGCCTCCATCCTTTAAAATAGTTTCCCAGTTACCGCACTGTTCCTGTTTTGAAGTTTAATTTTACTGTAGTAATTTTTTTCACTTCTATAAAGTTGATGAATTTGAATACATAGTGGTTACTGCTTTTCTTTTTGAAGATTGTTGCTTCAAGGAGCAGTCATCAGTGTTTTTAAAACTGTACTTTTTGCATAGTGCCTTACCTTGACACTTAACTAACATTCATGGGGAAAAAAGTGAGGTCTCGTTACAGCTGTGTTTTCAGCCCTTGAAGGCTCTTTTTATCACTCACAGTATTGTGCAGTCATTGCTACCATCTTGATGATGTAGTCAAGACTTCACATATTTTCCCCATTTAAACATGAAATTTTAATGTGAAAAATGTCTGTGATGTAAATTTAGAGATTGTAGTTTTTAAAGTTAATTTATATTATGTACAGTAATCATTCAGACTTTTTATCTTTATGCTTTCCTCAACATAAAGCACCAGGCTCCAATTTCCTCCTTTATTTTATAGTGTGCCACTAATTACCCTTCCACCAAGTACCTGAAATGAATGTTACGTCAACTGTCTCAATCATAGCTGCAGTTTTTCCCCATAACCTCACTGTTGCTTCTCCCAGTGCTGCTGTTACCCACATGAACATTCACCAACATCTCCACAGAAATACTCCCTAGGAAATTGTCCAGATGGCTCATGAAATTTGCCACTTCTGCACCTGGCAGAAAAAATTGTCATGCATAATGTACTTACATGTTGTTATGTTGTTGTTTTTTGTCGTTGGTTTTTGTTTGGTTTTGGTTTTGTTTTGAATAAAACGTAGTTTTTAAGATAAATCAGGAAATATTTTTATTATTTATATATTTTTAGATCCTCTTGTTAAGGAGAGTGTTTATGTGTTGTTTCCTAAGGGAGACAGAACAAGAGACAGAAGGGAGACAGAACAGATTTGCAAAGCTAATTAATTACCCTCATACAAGTATTTCTTTAGAGCTGTTGTCTAGCAATATGTTTATAACTGTTGATAATCGTTAGGCTCTTAATGTGTGATCACTTTATACCAAGCTTGTGTGCCTGTGGCTTCTTTGCATTTGATCTTATTCATGTGTCCAGTCTCTTGTCTTTGACCTGATACTCACATTCCACATTGTCTTTGGGACAGAGGAGGAAGACCTTTTTCCAGAGTTGCTCCTGAAGTATAGCCATAGTCCACAGTTACCACTTCTACATAGGCTACACATTCATCCTGTCTGTGCCAGACAAACAGCCTCTTGTTATAACACAACCCATGTGTATCTGGTCAGATGGCTGGGTAGGCAAGGCAGCTCCTAATGCATGATTTTTTTTTTTTAATGCACACACACATATACTGAATCCACCTGTTTGTACAAACTTAGTGCAGGACAAATGCCAATAACATCATTCATGCACAGAAGTACTGAACTTGCATAGTGCAATGCTAACTCCGAAGTAGGGACAGCTTTAAAAGTTTAGTTAGTTTAAAGCAGACACAGAGACTAATCAATAAAACATTTACAGTTTCATCTTAGATGCAGCCTTCTAACACCTTCAAAATGAAAGATATAACACTTACCTAGAAGTTAATATATTGTTCAGGTTATTACAGTTACGGGGTTTAGTGTTTTTAGATACCATAATTTTTTATTTTTTATTTTTTTTATGTAGCTGAATGAATAATTTAACAAGTGATTTAGAACTGACACTGAGAAGAGTGTTAGTTGTTGCATTGGCATTGACAGGTTTTCTGGTCACAACCAGAGTCAAATGCTGTCATAAACAGTTATTTTACAGAGATTATAGGAGTACACAAAACATTAAGCTAGTCTGGTAACATTAGTAAACCCTCTTTCACCAGCAGAAGCAAATACACCTGCCCTCTTGCATATGAAGAGTGGAGTAAGGAGTTCCAGTCCAAGATCATACAAAATTCCACTTCATCTGATTTCTTCTGTTCAGCTCTATGCAGCTTTGGCTTATGTCTTCCCTACTTCATCATTCTCTGTTCCTGCAGTCCTTGCATCCACATAGAATCTTAGTAATCCCCTTGCTTCCTTTGTGCTACTTTTTCTTTCAAAATAAATAAATATAGGTAAAAACAAGATACAAATTTCCTTTTTCTTTGAGCAAGTTGCTCTGAGAAAGAGGAATTCCCAGAGCTTACAGAGCTCTGTGCCATCTGATGGCACACAGAGGATTAGAGAAGGTGACTAATGTCTGAAGATATTTATTACCTTACCGAAACCTATTAATTCTATTGAAAAGGTGTTGGAAAAGTAGTAGGAAACTCAGTTTTAGAGAAGGATCATTCACACCATGCCAGTAAGAAAATGAGTCCATAGTGACCCAGCATGCTCTGGAGATAATTTCATATGACATCAGGAAAAATTACCTGTTGCGGCTATGTTGAGGTCCCTCTTTCCATTTCTGTTAGTTTGTCTTCTGGAGTACAGGCAGTAAGGCTATATGCAGATACAGGTGGTTTGGGATGTTTGTTGTGCAAAGTAAAGGTACAGCTGTAGGACTTAAAAACAAAAACAGGCCAGGGAACAATAATGGAGAGGATAATATTGCAGACATATAGGGTCTGGGCCATTCCCTCATTCATCTTCAGTTTGATGGAAGAAGGTCCGCGGTAAGTGAAGGATGGGCCTGCTGTAATGAAGCTGTCGGCAGTAACGAAAGTTGTTTGTGCATGGCCTACCACACTAAATTACTAGCGACTGCCTAACCCAGAGCTCTCATCAATCGTCCCACACACACCTGCTGGGCAGGGCAATGTGGACCATGGGGTAAGATATCATTATTCTCTCCGAGATGTCTCTGCTGGTTCTTCATCATCTTGCATCCCTCCTCTACATGAGTTATCATTGATCAAGTCCTGTTATTTTTTTCAGGTACAAAGCCATGGTACATGCAGTAACACCATTACTCTTCCTTACAGTCATCCACCTCTGAATTATTTCTTGCCCTTCCAAATGAGTTATTGTCCAACAAGCATCTAAGCTCTTTCTTTTTTCCACTTGTGCCCTGAATATCAATATTTGAAAATAAAAAGGAATATACTACTTAAATCTGTGCTTCCCAGAGTTAAATTATGCACTATGTCTTCTCTAAAACAGGTGAATGGATCACTTCCAATTAACCTTCCTTAGTTGAGTTTCATATACAATTTTTTTGCAGAGCAGGCCTTAAACAAGAAATGAATCCAAATGTTACCGGTCTGACTGCAAGGCAAATCCTCCATGTCAAAAAGTAAGATTGGTCACGTGTAACAGGAATTAAATTTCAGCCACATATCCCTTGACGATAAACATCAGGAAAAGTCACTCACAGAGAGAAGCATTTGTTCAAAATTAATTCTCTCGAATTAATTTTTCTGTATGAGAGAGAAGGATAGTAAGTTGTTTACATAATCAGCACACTAATTACTTTCTTTCTCATGAACTTGTCACACCTTGACATTTATTTTACATTACTTCCACTGTATCAGTCTCAGAATTAAACTAACATTGAAATGATTACTCCTGCATCTGTCTCTCCTGGGTTAGCCTAGTCCCAAGAACTGTGTTCTGTAACTGAGCTGCACAGCATCATGAGAGGATTCACATTTCCGCTGAAATGAGCTGTTTGCTACGAAAACATAGCAAACTTATTTTAGCCAAATATATAAAGACCAGACACTTGGTATTGCCTTCAGATCTTCTGTAGATCTTCTGATAGCCTGCAATCTGTGCTTCCATCTCCAGGATGGAAACAATTATACCCTGCCTATGAGACATGGAAAGTTCTGGGATAAAACAATAGTGACTGGATCCTATGTCTGCATGATCCTTTTTTGTGATTTATGTATATTTTCCACAGTTTTCTGCATTTGTTTGTCTTCAGAGCTGCATTCAGTGGATAACCCACATTTGTCAAAACTTAGGAACATCAGTCTAAGTTTTGTTGCAAAGCTGCACTTTCTGGTTGTGGTGGAGATCTGAAGTGAACATGCCAAAGACATCCTGAAAAGCTGCCTTTTGACAGGTATCAGAACTGGTCAGAACAGGAGCAAGGTCATTTTGGTGGCTTGTCTTAAAACTGCTCATAGGTCATTGGCTTTCCTAAGATAACAAGCAGAGCATGAAGTACCCAGATCTATTCTAAGGAAAAAAATGCATCATATTTCTGTTTGTCATATCTGTAAAATAAGTATTGTCTTCATGATTCATTCACATTCAATTTTGGGGAGCAAGACAATATTTTTTTTCAATATCCCCTTTTTTTTTATCCCTGGAAGTCTTCAAAAGACGTTTAGATGTAGAGCTTAGGGAAATGGTTTAGTGGGGACTGTTAGCGTTAGGTCAGAGGTTGGACTCGATGACCTTGAGGTCTCTTCCAACCTAGAAAATTCTATGATTCTGTGAATATCCATCACTTCTTACTTGCAGCATTGTTAGCTCTGTGTTTTTGAAATGGCTTGATTACCAACATGAAATGTGCTTTGAGAATCCAACAGGAGAAGTTTCTAACATCTTTTTAAAAATAATAATTTTTCATTTACAAATGTAAACCTGACTCTATCATGAATATTGGGATGAAAATGTGTTAGGGGTAAGTCATGTGTGTACTTAAAAGAATAAAACAGTTTTTTGTCTCTTAATATCCTTAACTATCTATCCTCCCAGATTTATATTCAGTTAGTAAGTCATTAGATGTAACTTCCACTTTGCTAGTTAGGAGCTGGGCTGGACACTGGAGAGTGGTAAAAAGAAAGTGGAAAGATAAAAAAAAAAAAAAAATTGTAAAAGAAAGACCTTGAGTTTTGCTTTAATTATGCTTATTTAATGGATAAAATATGTTCTGTGATTGTGTGAGAATCTCTATGAGGTATTATATTATAATGTATGCTCATGAAAATGGAATTATTGTATGCACAATTTAAAGAATTTTTTCAAAGTTTCAAGGGCAAGCACAAACAGTTAGGAAATGACAGAATTAAAGGAGCACCTGCAAATTTAGTTTGGCGTCTGGTATGTATGCATTATGATACAGCCCTTAATCCCATGATCACATGTTTTAGTTTACAGAGAACCGTTGTCTCATTCAGTGCACAGAATTGACAAGGGAGCACTTAATAAACAGCTCTTCATTTTTTTAATTTTCTTCTTATTCTTCAGTATGAGATCTTAGTATTTTTTACTGCATTGCATGCCAACTATGCTCTGAATACACAACAATTCGTTTCATCACGGACTTTTCCGTGTTGTCCACGACTATTATCTAACTGCTTCAACAAGCATTAATCAATTATTCTTCTCAATATTCATGCGAGGTGAAGGCTGACATTATCCTCTTTTTTGTAGGCATAGAACAGAGAAGTTAAATTCAAACATAACCACTAACATCAGGCATGCTATCTGAGATATGTAGCACCTGAGTTTTCAGTGTATTTAGCAATTGATCTCATTCTGTATGCTGAGAGCACATCTCCAATTGACTTCAGCTGCAGTTGTGAGAATTTTACACTCCTGCCAATCAGGAAAAAGAGTCTCATGCTGGGCACCATGGGAACAAGGAACAAACTGTTAATGATCCCATCTGAAAATGCTTGGGTTTAAAGTCACTTGCTAAGCAACACATCAGAATTCAACAAAAAAAGATGAGGTAAAACCTAATTCCTGAGTTCAGCATGTGACTGCCTTAACTGTGAGACTTTCCTTTCTCTTACAATTCCTGCCTCAGAATCCAAGCAACTTGTAAAAAAGCACAACAAATGAAGAAACAATCTTATGTGATGTCTTGTACTATACAACATGCCTTTCTCACTCCTTATTCTTCAGAAAAGCAGATATGTTTTACCTCAGGTCATGGTTTAAATGGCAGACATCTGGAAGTCAGCTTAAGACAAGCCCAGAATCTTTTGTCCTGATATAGGCTTTTTTAGGAAATCATTGCTTTGAAGCAAAGAGATAGATATCATTATGGGCTATAAGAGCTGACTGGAGTCTCTTATTTAATGAGCAGTTAAAGGTAGGTTTAGTCTTTTGTCCTTTGTGCACCCATGACTTCAAAAACACTTTCTAGTATGGTATAACAGATGGAAATGAGTGAAGAGTTTTTATGAAGCATTATCAACACTTTTATCATAGAATCAAAGAATAGTTTAGGTTGGAAAGGATCTCTTCAAGTTATGCTCCCCCTGAAAATACACAGCCTATTTTCCTTAAATGTTATACATCAACCCTTGCCATTTTAAGAATGTCCTTAAACACTTAACATTTAGAACCTTGCTACTAATAATTTCTGATTCATTTAGGGCACATCCTCTGGTATGCCCATTACTGAATGAATGGGACATATTATCAGCCTGTTCTCTATCTAAATATTCTAGATATCTAGATTATCTAAAGATAGTCCCAAATAAAGTGCCTGCACCTACAGTCTTATTGCTCAACCCAGAGGACTGGTAAAACTCCAGACTTGGATTGAATTAGCAGTAAATAATATGGGCATCTTTGATAAGGCTCTTGATGATGTTAAATATGGCTAAATACAAAATATAGCATAAAATTAGAACAACTCAACACAGCTAACTTGATGGGGGGGTGGGGAGGGCTCATTACTATTTGTACAAGTCTCATCAAGAACAATCACTGAGCAAAACAGCCTTATAGCACATTTGCCAAGTGACCATTTTTAATGTCACTTAGTAGATTAAGACCAAAGTGAAGCCTGCTCAGTTTTGGAAGGAAGGATACGATCAATTTCTAACACTACATTGATTACAATTCTTTTCTACAGTGTGATGCATAGTCAGGGTCAGCATCTGAATTATTATAAACAATATACAAGATAAATTCATATATTTCTTTATTAATCTTGATAATAGTAATACTGGTCTGTAATCCTTGATGAGGAAAGGGAAAAGGTGAACGTTGCAAACACTCCCTGGAAGAGCTAAGAGGTAGAACAGGCTAATGAAACTTGGCAGATACTGAATGATCCTGCCAATAAAATTACCCAATTTGTCTCCAGTACTTTAAAAACATGTTTTACTTTAGTTTCTCTCTTTCTCTCTCTTCTCCAATTTTACTATATTCTATCTAGTATTTACATAGAAAATTCCATTACAAAGGCCACTGTCCAAGACAGATGCTTCAGAAAAAAGAATAAATAAATAAATAAAAACTTTTATTTGAGTGACAGGATGAGCTAATTTCTAGCCTGAATATTCACACAACTAAAAAGATTATATAGGTATTTAATAATCATACTACAGAAACAAAGGTCTTGCAGTGAGTTACCTTGGCTTTCCCTTATGCTTTTTTTCACTCCATTTGTCCTCACCCTTTCACTGTAAGGTGTTTTCCCATAATATTTTCTCATATATCTTTTTGCTTTCCTGGTCTTACCATTTATTCTTCCTTCTCCAGTTCTTTTCTCATCTCCATGTTTCTTTGCTTTCTTTCTATCCTCTCTTCTTTTAAACCTTGTTTTTCACCCTGTCCTTGCTCTGTGCTCTATTCTTCTATCTTTATTCAGTCTCTCAAGCCCATATCCCCTTCTCTTTTTAAGTGTAACCTTCTTTCTAGACTTATATTGTATTCTTTCTCTTGAAGTTTTCCTTGTCTTTCTTCTCTGTGTCCCTGCTGACCAGTCCCAGAGAAATGGTAAATATCCAGATCATCACTACACCTTCCTCTCCCAAGTAATCCAGATTGTGTTCATAAGTATAATTTATATTTCAAAATGATGTGAAACACCTCAAGGATCTCAAGGGCCATGAGGGCTAGAAATAGTTCATGTAGGATACTACACATACTGTAGGTAGTACATTAAGAGGCAGTGCTCATGCAAAAAAACCTTCAGTTCAGAGAGAAGGCCTACAAAAATGAGAAGAAAGGGAATATTGTCAGTGTTTTAGAGATTTCATATGTGAGCAAGTTGAAAATTATTTCTGGTAGCCTCAGGGAAAAAAAAATAAAACAGATCTTGACTGAACTCAGATGTCCTGATCCAATACCTTTGGTGTAAGGCCATATCTGCTGGTCTACTTTTTCTTCTGTTAACCTCTCCTTCGGTCTAGATGACTGACTCAGACTATTACAAGGGGGAGCAGGGTCTGTCTGTCTTTCTGTTCTTGCATGTGGTCTTTAAAGTGAGGTCTGTCTCTATGAAGAGATCTGCATATAGCCCAAAGAAATAATGTGTTTTCTTGTATTTGCATTTCAGTTGAATCCTAAAAGCAGTGAGAATAAAAGAAGTGGCATGTGTAGTTCATGATTAAGATTTTGCAGCTAACCAAGGTAACCTCAGCAAAACTCAGGGAGGGAGTTCTCTCTGTGGGAATGCCTGACCTTTCAGGTCAAACCTTTTCTTCTAGTCCTTCCTTTCATGGCAGACAAATACGAACTTCAGTGCAGATACCCAAGTAACTGCTGGCTAGAGAGAACGGCAATTTGTGATGAGGGATGAAAGACTCTTCTCCTGTGCTCACATAGAAATGCTGCATTTTTCTTCTCTCTCTCATCAAATGGCAACAAAGGTGCTTCTTTAGCCTCCAATTATTCACCACAATTTCATTGCAACAAAGATAAAATGAATCAAATATACATACCTCTGTGCCTGAGACCTAATAATTAATCACCTCTAACCCACTTAACAGCCCACCCCCAGTCAGCTTGTAATGGCCATTATTTAATGATACAATTGCAACATCAATACAAATTGAACTTTCAATTGCTACTCAAGTACAACTTAATGAACGGGGGAGAGTTAATCATTTCAAAAAGAAAAAAAAAAAAAAAAAAAGAGAGAGAACATTTCTTTTTATCATAGTTCTGTATTAGCAGAAAAAGAACAAGCTTAGCCACACACTGTAAGCCTCCCTTCTCAAGCAGCTATACCCATTCAGACAGAATGTCCACTTCTTTGCTTTGGGGACAGAATTCCCTTATTTGATGTAATTCTGCCCTGCAGTATTCCTATGTTGTCTGTATCATGGGGTTAAATTTCTACAAGTGATCCTAGCTGCAGGAGCAGCTGTTGTTCTGTGAGACACTTGACTCTTCAGTCTGTGTTCAGATATTCAGTGCAGTATCAGTAGCAGAGCTATGAGATGCTACTAACCTCAGCTGGTTTGGTACCACATTTCTGTAGAACATTGCCCACCCCACAGCAGGCCCAGTAGAAGGAAAGGAGCTTTTTCAGTGAGTGATCCTCATCTACCGCAGTGCAAGGAAATCATTTCAGCAGAAAGTACCAGTGAAGGCTATCTAAACTGAGCCAGCTGACTTTGCACTGGAACAGAAGAATAACAATAAGCAGTTGGGAGTCTGTAACAGCTTGCATTATGCACCGATCTATGCAGATCTGATGATTGCAAAGGGAAGAGATGTATGCTGACTTCTTGTTTTCCTTTTTTGGTTTCATTGTCCCCACAACTAAAATGAGGGATTGTTCAGAGTGAAAGTACCCACGTGTTTTCCATGCATAAGAAACATAACACATGGATGATGTGGAATTTGTGTGTATACAGACTGTGGTTTGTACTTTTATATCACTTTGTAAAGTTTGTTGAATGCATCATGATCTTGAATAAAATGCCAGTTAACCTTCTGTATTTTTGAAATGCTTTTGTGAGCACTTTGCTGCATCCCCAGGCAATAAAACTACTTCTAAAAGACGGTAGCAACCCTGACAGGCTTCTGTGATGTCAGCATGCCTTCTATGAGAATGCAAACTAATGTACAGATTGCGTTGAACTGGTCAGTACCTTCCGCAGTCAGCCCCAAGACAGTGTTGAACAATTAGGAAACAGGAAAACAAAGTTAACAGCTGTATCTTGTTTTCTCTTATTCCCTTGCCTGGCATTCCCTAACACAATTTAGGCTGCAAAAACTCTTCTCTGAAATCACATAGTGAAAGGTTTTGATAAGCTATCACTGTGTTAGACATCTCTCCAAGGAGGATCTGAAGAAAATGTACAGAGACAAGGCCCTGCATTCATGCATATGAATTTAGTAATGTATCAAGTTGCCTTTCTCCTAGGATGTGAAAATTCAAGCAATGCAGACATGGCTGATGTGACTGGAGCTCACAAATTGTAGCTGTGCTCCCAAACCCTTGGCAGCCTTCCTTTTCTAATTGGCGTATGCGATTACTTTTGGGACAGAGTGGGTGGGTTTTTTTCCTCGCAGTTTTCTTCATCAAACTTGAAGTACTGACTGCTGGAGACTGCTGTTGAAAGATGTCACTACTGTGATAAAGTCTTCCTGTTGTTAATTTCAGCATTAACAAATTATGTCTGCATGTTGAAAGATACATAATTCAAAGAAAGACACATTTTTTGTCTAGCAGTAGTAAAGGGCAATAGTAGATGCAAGGCACAAATTTAATTAAGATTTTACAGTCTCTACAGTGCTCATCAGAAGGGAGAGGATGTGACTGAGAAGTCTGTTGTCTGGCCCCTTCTAAAGGCAATCCAACCAAATCACTTACTTCCATATTTTTCAAGTGCGCTGTCTGCAGAGTTAAGATTTGACACCTGATTTTCCGAAGCAGCTGCACATTTGCAACTGTCCATGAAATCAGTGTCTGGAATGTCTCAAAAAAAAAAAAAAAAAAAAAAAAAAAAAAAAAAAAAAAAAAAGGCACACAGAATTATAGGATTTAAAAAAAATAATAATAAAATAAAAACAGAAATTGACTTCATTTCCTTGTGGAATGGGAAAGGAAAGTAAGCACAATGATACAAATAACTCTCATTTTATCCTAAAATGAACAGCTTACATTTTAATCAGAGAACCATGAGCATTTCAGATGACATATAATGCAGAAATTAATAATACTATTCAGTGCCCACTTTCCTACATTGTCATTGTATTAACAAGTTCACCTTAGGCACAGAGGTCCTTTTTCCCCTGGTATTTTCATAGTGGATCTCGTGCAATGCTTTGTCACTGGATAATTCACAAATTATGGTATGAAACAAATGAAACAGGCCAGTCTATGAAGGCCAGTTATTTCCTGTATCAAACATAAATCATTCTACTTGGCATTCACCACACACAGAGTTGTGTTTCTGGATCCAAAGCCTCCTGAGATGCAGGTTCATAGTGTAGGTCATTCGTTGTTTTGTTTTGTAGCTTGAGAACCTTGTTCAGAAGGCTTCATCGATGGAAGAGCAGATATTTAGGAGTAGTGCTATCTAAAATATTAAGTAAACCATTAATTCTCTGTAACTGTGTCCAAGTAAAAATGTCTCTGACTTTTGTTTCAGTTATGACTATCCTAGAAATTAGCATTGAGGAAAAAAACAATAACAGGACAGGAAAATATTGTATCTTGCATCTGGCCCCACATACCATTGTGATGGTTTATGAAGCCATGTAAGAACCTCTGTAGATCATTCCACAGGCAGAAAATTTACCTCAAGAAGAACAGAGATTAAGCTGCCTCCTCTGTAATTCTGCAGGAGAATCAGGATCAAGGGTGGGAGTAGTTGGCTTTGCATGCAGAAGTGCAATAGAGATTGTAGCTGTACTGCAGCTACAGTGCCCTTCCCTACAGATTACACCTGAAGTCATGTCCAGTCTTCCCTAAATGTGGCCTTCAACAAGCCCACATCACTCTGAGCAAGAATAGAGATATAAACCAGCCTGGCCAAAGTCCAACATATATAGCAACGTTTTGTTTTGTAAACCGCACTGGATTTTCAGTGGTTTTTGTCATTACTTGTTTTAAGTGGTTGTGTATAGCTGAGTGGTGTTGAAGTGGCTGTCACATTCAGCACTAGAAGTGGTATCTTAGTTGTGCAAAAAAAAAAAAAGCAATTTCACTGAGCTAAGTAATAAAGTGCCAAAACCACCCAAGGGCTTCAATGGAATCAGCATAAAACCTGTGTGAAACTAAAAAGCAGAGGGTAATTTCTGAAGGCAGAGCAATTATCAGAGATCGGATTCTGTCAAGGGCATAGGAGCAAAACAACTTGACTTGTATGGGAAATTGCAAGTTTGCCTTTAATAACCATAAAAGGTTAGGACATTTGTTCTATATTTCTGGAAATATGGGAACTCTGGCAGAGCAGCAGCTGTTTGGTGCCTGGTTAAGATAAAGAATCAGAGTGATTCCTTTGATACAAAGGCATTGAAAAGATGGAGAGAAACCATGCACACAAAATCATTTATGTAAATTGCCTCTGGTGATGCTTCGAAACGCAGCTTAGGTAGATTAATCATTGTTAAAAGAAATAGCCAGAAGAATAAAGTTGCTGTGGTGCATCTAGGCTTCTCTTCAAGGAGAGAATATTTTGGTCCTTGGCCATGTCTCTTGATTCATCAGTGAAGTTACAGGATCAGCTATTATTAAGCACTGTTATAAGATGAAAAGCTCAGTTCAGAAGCTGGGAGCTTGGATCTGGCAAGAGGAGGAGTGGCAGGTTGCTGTATTTCTGGAACCAGTTTTCAGCAGCATCTGGAGTAGGTCATTAAATTTATCCCATGTGGACAGCTGTTTGCATCAACCTAATAGTGATGACTGTATCCCTGTGGTTTTGTACACCTGATTGAAATATGTTTCCATTAAGTATTATGTGATAGTGATGATGACTTAATATTCATGTGATAAGACTACTGGAAGATGTCATCCTTTACCTTGCTCCTCTTGGAGCCATATGTTTTATGTATCATTATGATTAATCAATAAGTACAAAGCAGCAGCTCTGACATGACTATAATTAAAACAAAAATATGGGCCAGAATCTTATTTGGCATAAGTGGATGTAGCTCTGCTGACTTCAGAAAAGTCACCCCCTTTTCTTGCCAGAGCACCATCCAAAACTCACAGAGAGATTCACTTATAAAGCCAGAAGAGGGTAAATCAGCCCTCATGTGTCTCAGTCCAGAGCTCACCTGTGAAACATCAAGAAAACCCTTATGTATGGCATCCCTGGACTGTGTTATATGCTCAGCGAGGTGGCATTAAAGATGATCTGCCATCAGCTAAGAAAAGCATATTTGTTACCTGGTTACTTCTTACCTTGTCACTTGTATTATTTCTGGCCATTTTTTTCAATAATGTTTGAGGGAAACAAATATCTCCAAATTAAAGTCATACTGTGTTATAACTATGTTACCGCTGTAGATAATAATTCCTGTGCATAAACATTGTGGGTGTTTTTGTTTGTTTGTTTGTTTGTTTGTTTGTTTTTGCTAAAAGGAAAGGTAACTTGGGCCACAGGGAAAAATCCTGTAGAACAATTTCATCCCATGGTTAGGTTAATTGTTCAGTACTAAGGTATGCCAGTTCTTGACGTCTGACAAATGATTCATAGTCTGCAGAAAATCAACTGGTGATGTTATTCCTTTCTGATACAAACCTAGAGATTGTATCAGAAAAAATGGCATTAAGTGGGTTTCTAACAGGTAGCCTTGAAAGCAATGAGAGTTGTTGAAGAGGTTAAATTCTCATGTCACCTTGAGATCAAGATGGTCATGGCCATGGTTAAAGTGGTCATGGCCTGATTTGGAGCAAGTCTGCAGTGTTGTATGTATTTGTGGTCCACAAGGAAACCAGCTGCAGACAAGCCAGATGACAATGGTTAAAGCAATTGGTAGGGATGTCAATTTTTTTGTTCCCATCTCTTAAGGGAGTGGGAAGAACTATTATAAAGTATAAATTATTCTGGATATGGATAAAATCTCTTAGTTCGAGGTCCTTTGACTTGGCTTTACTGTAGACTGTTTCATCTACGGAATGGGCTACATTTGCAGAAAATACATTCAATTCCTTTTCAAGTCATTTGTTGGTATTATCCAACTTTTAGCTTTGTCCAGTTTTATGATTTAGTTCTACCTCAAAGTCACAACAGTGAACTTATGCCATGGTAAGCTCAGTTTCATGAGTCTGGTTGTTCCTTAAAATGAAAGTCACCGCAGAAGGAAAGGATGGGTGGGTGAGGGCAGAATCTCTCTCTTCATGCCAGTGTTACAAATATGTTGTTTTTCATTATTATTTTCTCTGTGCAACACTTCCAAATGCAAGCAGTACTTCTTGATGACTGCTGTGAATAGATTCAAGATGGCAGCTGGAAACAGAAATCTCTGTGTTGTGCACCCTCAAACAAATTTGCCTCAGCTTTTTATTTTTCACATCTTTTCTTTGATGTAAAGTGAAATTGTTTAGACTGAGGGTACCAGTTGCTTTTTGTGCATGGAAAACAGAGCCTGGGAAGTGCAGAGCAGGTCTTGCCAAGAAGGTTTGATTTTTAAAAACGGTTGTGGAGGAGCTTGTACAGGTATAAAAGTGTCTCTGCTGTAAAATTGTTAGGCTATGTGCTGCATCGTGACTGCAAAATGTTGAAGTTGTTCATATGCTGCCCGCTGCCTTTATGTGGGAACATTTGGAAGGCCATTTCACAGTTTCTCTGGATTCATTGTTTATCCTTGAGTGGACTTGATTGGGGGAAATTGGCTGAGTGTAAAATCTGGCCATCCCTGACCTGCTATGGAAGCGTGTCTTATTCTGCTCTAAAAGGAAATCCTAATTAAACAAGAGCTGTTACAGAATCACAGTTCATACAGCCTACAAGTGGGGGCAAAAAATAATAAGAAATCCTGCTCAGTGGTCTGTGAGAAGGCTGATTCAAAACAAATTGCAAAGAGCCGTGGGGTCTCATTCTCATGTCTGCTTATACAAGGTTTGCATTGTTCTTATTGCACCTTACTAACACTAGACTGGTGTAAACAATTAAGAATCAGGTCTACATCACTTTGAGATGCCCTAGCTAAGGAAACAATGTACCTATGGTCATACATTGCAGGATGGAGAGGGAGGAAGGGAGGCATGGAGAAGTGATATTTAACTTTTATGGTTCAGCTGTGAGAGGGTACTAGTACCTAAATCTCTGTATGTGTGCCCACACAAACGCATGCGTGCACAATAAATTGCAAACAGATAAATAACCAGCTTCAGAAGACAGCACCTAGGGCAAGGGAGCAACTCTCCTCTAATTAGCTGCGATGCCGCTCAGTTACAGGCTTGCTCTGCAGGCACTGGGTCAGCCCAGGCTGGAGCAAAGGGAAAGCTCTTACCTCCAGCAGGGGAAGGAGGGGTTTTGCTCCCGTCTCCCTGTACGCAGGCAGCAGGGAGGATAGAGGCACCCCATGGGCCGTGCTGTCAGGACAGGAGGAAGCAGAATGTAAAGGTAGTAAACCTGAGAGGGAAGGGGGAGAGAGAGGGATAAAAGGGAAAGAGAGGGGACCTTGAGAAGGACACAGCAACATTTACATTTCTTTAAAGATTGTTGGGGATACTTGTGATTGGAGAGAGAAAGAGACAGGTAGCAGGCTATTTGCAGTACTCATGAAGAGTACTCATGACATCAGAGAGTGATGGCAGCTGCAGATTCCTTGTCCTCAGCCAGTCAGAGAGAAAGTTTCTCCTGTGAGTGCAATTTTCCATGGATCATTAGGGAAGTATCTGGCCATACCAGATAAGAATGCCAAGAAACCATAGCTGAGACCAAAATCCAGTTATGATGAGAAAGAGAAGTAGACCCAGACTTTGATCCAAGGGAAAGAGAGACATTACTGAAGAAACGGTTCCAGAAAAAAATCAGAAATCTTTGAACAGTTCTTGAATGTTATACTAACACACGATGAAAAACAGAGACATTCATTCCTGTGAAAGGAGAAAGCTCCAGGTCATTAGGAATGTTCGACTAAGTTTGCATAGCTTCTATTTTTGTCATGGTGCTTTGTTTGCAGCTGAATGTCAATCAATGCAAAAAGCTAAAAAATCAAGTATTGCTGATGCAGGACTGACTAGGCTTCATGACTGAGATCACTGGAATCAACAACACACACAAAAAAATCTATTCTACAGATTTGTTGCTATTTTTTGTGAGACCCCATAGATCATTCTTTCTGTCTACTGTGTTTTGAATGGTGGAGGTAGAGTGCTTACAGGGGGCTGAACAACTAGAGAGTCTTTCCATGTCCTTTTTTCCATTTTAATATTTCTCATTTTCCAGTAGGGAAGTGAATGTGCTGTGCAGGCAAACTGAAAACGAGCAAGCGCAAAACCATTTGCATTTAATTCTTTAACAGATTCCTTAAAAATGTGGAAACATGCATACCATGTGGGTGGGAAGAAGGGATGAGGGAGACTAAGTAATTGGAGAAACGCCCTTAATGTGGACTGTTTGTTAAAAAAGATGTAAAAACACTTGCCACTTACATGTGTTGGTTCAACCATTGGATTGCCAAACTGTGTTTGATGACTGTTTTATAAGCTTTGGAAATATCAGCAACGCCCAGCACAGGTGGTATTATCAGAACTAAATAAACCCTCCCAGACACCTCTGACATAAATAAAAGCACTGCAACGAATACATACAAAGCATAGGGCTCCAGCAAGGATTCAAGCAGAAGGGCTTGCCTACTCCTTCCCCAACCCCAGCTCACCCACGGCTGCAGCCTGAGCAGAGGCAGTGGCTGCAGCAGCCCGCGCGGCTCAGCCTTATTAACCTTCACCTCATGTCCTGCTCCAAGGACTGAAAGCTGCCTCTGCACCTCATGGTTTCTACCTGCTGTCACAGGAAAATATCCTATAAAGAAAACATCTGCTTTCTTACCTTCTGCCTCATACTTATATTGGGGGAAATTCACTGTGTTGTCCTTCTACCTGAAGCAAAAAAAAAATCTTCCCCTGTCTCTCCACATGTCAAAATTGGACTTTTTATCCACTACTGTAAATGGAAATGTAATATTTCTGTTTGCAATTCCAATTTCACAGTTGAGCAGGATCTGCAGAGACACAGAATTCTAATAAAATTGCAGAAGCATTTAATGCAATGACTGGCAGATGGGGAAAGGGTTTGTGGCAGCTCCATTTTTCTGATTATGTTAACAAAACATGGCATGTGCTTTTCTAATACACAGACAACAGTATCATTTACAATTTAAATCTGATGACTGAAATACTGATTAGATGACTTTTTGGGAGAATGTGTTTACCACCTGAATGATCTAATAATGCAGAAATAGTTATTTTTCTTCCCTCAAATTAACATCCAGACTCAAAGTTTAATGAAGTTACATGGTGCAATTCCAAAAATTGTCTAAGTGCAACAATGCAATTTTGGTAAATTATTTAGGCATACTTGATTCAGCAGTTAGGAGACGACAGCCTGCTTTGGTCCACACTGGGAAGTCCTTTAAATGCAGGTAGGACAGGAATGGGAGGAACCAGGAGGACTCACGGCGTGTCAGAGAGCGCTGAGTCACGCAAACACAGACCTTGGAGAAAAGTTTTTTTCCTTTGGCTTCTCCAGCTGAATCAAAGCTCATTTTTAATGCAGGTTCAGAAACCAAGTGAAAATTACTTCAGCTGATTTTAGCTGACCCCTGGTGAGCTGCAATCATTTAAGGTTACAGGGGAGTTATCATGTGCTTTGCCATGTGATTTCTCCCTATAAATTATCATCAGGTCTCTGGATGACAGCAAATGTGAAGGCAGCACTTGAGGCACTGTTTAATTGGTGGTGCTGAAAGATTTCTCTCATTTATAACCTCAGCCTTTCTCCCTCTCATTCCCAAATAGCACCATTGCAGCGGTGGTGAGGCTAGCTAAAAGTCTAGGAGAATTATCTATATCTCTAATTAGAAGCCTTTTAATAATGGCACAGAAGAGTAAGGGAATTTTGCCTTAATTTATTCGACCTGGCTCCATCCTGTCATTGCACATAGGGCTTCAGTCTCTAGCACTGTCAATTCTTACATGCAAAGCGTTTGAAACTATATGGATCGCAGTTACCAAGGGAATGCCTTACTGAAAACAGGTCCTGAAACACCACAGACAAATAACACCATCGTAATGAAAGCAGGAATCAGCAGCAGTGATTCACAGGCCCTCAGCATCTCTCCCCAAGCCAGGACTTTCACTCGCACCCCCGCTCCCTCGGTGGCCAGCGGGGCCACGCTGGAGTCACAGAGCAGCAGCCATCCCTTCTGATCCTGTCGGTGATCCTCCCCTCCTTTTCCTTTCCCAGTGTGACACTGTCAGGCAACTCTTAGTCTCTCTTCTGTAATCACAGCTCTGTTCCCTTTCCGTGCCTGTCTCCCCTCATTACGGAGCAGTCCTCCTGCTGTCCTCCCAGGCACCAAAGTGCAGCAGACGGGGCTGGCTGTTGTGACACTGCTGGTCCCTCACGCAGCACAAATCAAGTTGATGCACTCTCCTTCTTTCCTGGCCTCTGCATGTTACCCAGAAAAATAGCTATCTGAAGACTGCACCTTCTAATTCAGCAAATCTGCTCCCCATGGAGGAAATTTAGGGGTGTGTTACAGCAATTTATGCCAGCAGTTGAGGAGGTCATCTAGCAGAGCTGGCATAAACTGGCAGCAAAATAGGCTGGAGTGTTCTGAGGCAGAAAGCCAGCCCTAACTGATGTGCAATCCGTACCCCCAGCTTAACGTCCTAGGCCACCACTCGCTGGGAGTCCTTTGCATGGAGTGATAATCAGGAATTAGCGTGGTTTGGGTGTTCAGGTGTGCCAACTACACTCACATGCCAGAAGCTGCATGCCCACTCTGCCTGGAGCCAGAGCACCGTGGTGTCCCCTCCTTGGGGCTGCGTGCTCTGCACAAGCAGGAGGTGAATTTCCTGATGGGTTTTGAAGTCCCATCACTGCAGTGATTTGGGTATATTTTTTAATCCTATTAATCTTTTGAAGCCATGGGAACATGGGAAGAAAGTCAGCTGTGATCTAAGTGGCATCATATATCCACAGGGAAAAGAAGAAAAAAGAAAAAAAAAAAAAAAAGGGCAGAGAAGTCTACATTCTTGGATTACTTATAATGATTTTGGAGACATTTATACAGGTGGTTTTTCAGTGAATGGGGGGAATGTGTGCCTAGCAGCAGTTAGAAGAAAGCCAGCAAAGCTTCAGGCTTGGGAACTGCGCAAATCTGAGAGAAATCACTGATGAAGAAGGGCTGTGGTACCAGAGATACTATTTCTATAGTCACTTTGCAGAGTAGGAAAAAGATGACATTTAAAACTGACAAAACCTGCCTTTAAACTGACACTAAAGTTTGTAACTCCAAAGAATTTTCTTAAAAGGATGTTTCAGAGAAGATTGTGAGCTGAAACTCCAGGTTTCCAGCATGCCCTGCAAAATAGTGCTATATGCCAGCAGCACGGCCACACTACGGGCAGATGTTGCACCTTGCAGGTAGATGATCCTGGTTTGTTTGTTTGTTTCAGAAAGAGGGAAGTTATATAGTAATCCTCATTTACAATAAAATAAATAAAATAACTAAATAAAGCAGCACCCACCTATGCTAAACATAAAGACCTTTTTACACTGAGGATGTTTGGAACTTTCTGTACCTTTCAAACAGATGAAAAGAGGTGTCAGAGTGTGATATAAAACATGGGCTTCCCAAGCGGGTGAGGAGTTCCATAAGTTGTTACCTAACCTTAAAAATATTGGAATCTGATTTTCTGGAACTTCCAGATAGAAAAAGGCCGAGACAAATGAAAGAGGACTGAAGTGCTTTCTGCTACAAACTTTGTTATCACCTTTTTTTGTGTGCTGGTTTTCTGTCTGGATTTTTGAGTTTCTTTGGTGGAGTTTTTTGTTTTGTTTTGTTTCTTTCGTTGTTTTCACTTTCCTAGCGTTAACAGGACTAAAAATATCACCGGGCCATTTTTATGAAACTTTCGCTGTTGTTAGGCTGACTCGAGACAGTCTTGCTGCCTCTGAGCTCTTCTTAAATTGAACAGAGCCAAACCTTTTGAACTCACCTTATCTTCATGCATGAAGTTGCATGGGGCTACAGAACCACCCCCTGGTTCCAGCAGTAGTCTTTTTTAAAGCTGTGGTCTGCCCTGTCGATCTTTTTCCCACCTTTTCCAAGGTGAGGCTGAGATAAGAACATGCTCCCTGTTTTCTTTCCTTTTAGGAGTTTACCTTTTTTCTAACAATCTGGGCATTTTTTATATGGTGTCATTAGCAAGGCTGCTGACCACACCTATCTAGATGTAGCACTTTTGTAGCATTTACCCTGAGGCAGCACCTAAAGATGAGCTTCCCCATCTCAGAAATATTTTATGGGTTTCCTTAAGGGAGGGGGAACATGATTTTGAAATTTATTGTTTTCATCTTATGCAAAGTTCACCCTGACAGTCGGCTGGTAAGGATCAAAGCTTCATATGGCACATTGAAAGGTCAAAGCATGTATTAAATTGTGCACTGAAAAATCAAAGCTTTGTAATTTACAGGCAATAGCTCAGAAATTCATACTTGAGGAGCAGGGTCAGAAGAAAGCTCTTATCCCTCTTAATTCGGCCAGCAGCACAGTTCCCTTCTGTGTCATAGCAGTGCCTCCTGCTGCTGCCACGCAGGCCTGCTGATGTCTCTTGTAAAAATTTTGGGGCATGTAAATGCTCCATGCTCTCAGCTCTGCTGCCTGCTATTGCACTCCTATTTCAGGACTTAAGAGAAATGTACTTCTGAAATTGACACCAGTTTTTCTGTATCTCAATATCCTCTTGGTAGCATGGATGAAACACTCTCCTTTCCATGAAGCTTGTGAAGATTGTTTTTTACAAATGAGCTGCTGCATGTTCTGAGATCCCTTTGTGAAAGATACCAGTGAGAGGTTTAGTTTATGTATGTGTACAATAAACACATTATAAACAAGAGCAATTTTAAATTTAAAACCTCATTCTAAATATCACCGATTTGTTAAAACAATCAGCCTCCAATCGCATTTTTGAGTTTATATCATCTGATTGTAAAATATTGAGAGGATAATGGCTTATTAAACCCCTGCTGACACAGAAGAGTTACACTGCTTTGCTTACAGCCTGCGCACGGGTATGGATTTAGTTAAATTGCTCCATACCCCATGGGAATGGGTTTGCTTTATAACTGATTTATATGGCTTTATCTCAATTCAATTATTGAATTAACTGGATTTTTATAGGATTTGTATTACTTTTAACTACATTAATTAAAAAAAAATAACCTGAATTAAACTGGTGCAATATATTTGTGTAGACAGAGCCTAAGAGGAAAATGAACTCTTCTTTTACCCTTCCTGGAGCTTTGGTCTTGCATCACTTTTACATACTCTGCTGCCCATGAAGGGTGACTTCAAAGAGCTCACTGGGACATGGGGTAAAAGAGATCAGAGTCAGCCTATCCTGTGGATGATCTCTCTTTCACATTTGTTTTTACTGTTAAATGTAGTGCTTATTAATGCAAAGGCTTAGCAGTGGCCTGGCTGGGGACATGCTGGGGCAGTGGCCACCTCCTGCTGTCCTGGCTTGCCCTCAGCAATGCCAAGGCACTGCAGCACTGGGCTGGCGCCTGAGCTCCTGTCCCTGGCTGCTCCTGCCATACCTGTGTGCCATCACGCTGCTGGGCTGTCCTGCCACCACATGGCAACTTTGGTGAGCTCTTGACACTCCTGGCAAAGCACAGACTGTCGGAGACAAGCCAGAGGGAAGCAGTAAGAACAAACAGAGGGCTGTAAAAAAGTGCCTATGAGCAAAGTCTGCACAAGCTGCACTTGTTTAGCCTGAAGAGGAGAAGACTGAGAGACACTTACTAATAATCTCCACACACACAAATGTTTGTTTTGTAAAGGAAAAGAAGAGCCTGTTCCCCTTTTTTTCCTGATGGAGGGTGTGACACCCCAGGCCTAAACTGCAGCAAGAAAGATTCTACTTAGGTCATCACAAAAGCTTCCGAATCCTAGAAAAGGGGAAGTACTGGAATAGATAGCTAGGGGACAGACAGCTTCTCTTTCATTAGAGTCTAAGAACATTGCCCTGTGTCAAGAGTATAGAAATGATACAACAGGGTACTTTCTAAACCTATTTTCTGTTATTGCTGTGCACTCAAGGCAGTGTTTCTTCCCCACTTATGTCACCAATACACTTGGTGAACAGTCTTCTTCATTCTAGAATGACCAACCACAAGTCAGCTGCTGCAGTATTAAGCAAGAGCAAAAAAAAAAAAAAATATTTAAATTTTGCTGGGAAAATAAGAAATTAAGAAATTAAGAAAGAGAGAAAGAGAGAGAGAGAGAGAGAGAGAGAGAGAGAGAGAGAGAGAAGCCCCTTCTTGTTTAGGCGTTAGTTGTGAGGCAGAATCCTTGGATTCGGAATGCACAGTAGCATTATCTACAACTGAAGTCTCTCCAGATACGGTGAAAGGTTGCAGGGTGCCTTCTGACTTCACAAGTCAGGTTTCTCTTGTGTCTCTTGGAAGTCTGTTTTAACACATCTCAGTTCAGCGGATCCAAGTGTCCTCCATCCCTACTTATTTTCTCCCATTCCAGCATGATACTGATGTAAGCTCAAGTCCAAAACAACTTTGTAATCATGAAAAACTCCCTAGTCTTCAAAGTCCAGACAGGGTACATGGAGCATTTTTGCCTGTTGCCAAAGTGGGACACAGTCTGCCACCATCCTCCTGAAGTGGAACAAAGCCATCTGTGTCCTGTGCCTGTCAGCATGAGGCCAGGGCGTGCTCTGCTCTGCCTCTGTTAGACTGGAGTGGATTTCATAATAATAAAGGAAATAAAACAAATGAATAAACAGGAGGAAGTAGCCTTAGCTGCAAGGGGTTTTTAGTTGTCTTTCTAGGTCCATGCTTTCTGGCATATTACTTGTATCGTTTGCTTCCTGGGAGACACCTGCCATCAGCCTGCCAGCTAACTGCAGCATCAGGCCTCCAGAAGCAGAAGACGGGCTGTCAGGCTCTCTACAGGCCTACTCTACTGCAATCTTTCTCTCCCTCTGAAGCACTACGGAGAAGTGATGGGGAAGAATGCGTATGCCTACAGCTGCTCTTTGTTGTGCCCTGTGCAGGGTTTGTGTATCCCATCTCATCAATCGTGTTTACCTGCTGATGTAGCACAGGGATCTTCATACTGTTGTGAGGGCGCTCTAAAGCATATGTGCATATGCTGCAAGGTTTCATTGTGCCATCCAGGTCTGAAGAATTAGATCATTCTTTTTATGTTTTCTGAGTTTCCAGGCTCTCTCAGGAGGAAGATGCTATGCTACCATGCACACAGAGACATCCTGTGTTTGTAGGCTACTTGTCATGTAGAGTTCAATATAGAATATCTGTTTTCTTTAGATTTACTGTACCAGTCACACTAAGTCGGAAGATACCAACTGGCACAATTAAAGACAGAGAGGTTTCGTGGATAACTAAGATGCACCATTATGTCTTAGTCTTCTTGCACTCCCTCTGCCCAGAAAGGGTGGGGGGGATTCCAGCCAGCAAATGAACAAAACGTGCAACAACAGCCCTCTAACTTCTGTAATATAAACTCCCCTACCAAAATATCTCAACTATTCAGGGGAAAAACAACAGACAACAAAACTCTCTGAATAATTTAAAAATCCTTAGGTCTAGAGTAAAAAGGAGCTATCAAGGCAAGCTACTTGGAGGCTGTCAGTTCTGAGAGTAATTCCTACACATCTTCACAGCAGCCTCCTAATCTCCATAAGTTGCTTGTCGGAGCTGTGTGGAGGCAGCCTGTCACTGCAGCCAACTCTTGCCCCACTTCTGAAGTGCACAGCTCTGAACGCTCATACTGAGAGCTGCAACCAGCACGCCATCTCAGGCCTAGGGGGCTCTGTCAGAAAGCAGAAATGCCCCCACAAATCTTCTCTTTTGCCAGCGTTTTATTCCACAGGGTGCAATGAATTATTAGCAGGCAGTTTGATCTGTGCCATCCAACAGTGGAATATCTGGCGATTCATCTGTTCGGGAAGGCAGAGCTCGGTCACTGCTGCAAGTGGGTGCAGGGCAGGGCAGTGCTTGGGTCAGGAATCAGGGTCTCCTCCTCATGAGGGTGCCAAATCACCATGTGGCCCTCAGCTCTGCTATGAGAGCTTTGCCCTTGGGTCCTTCTCCCATCCCCCTGCAAATAGGGACAAAGAGGTATTCGTAAGCGGAAGGTACTGGAGGCTTGACATGCTTTCAGGGAAGCTGAGGATGAGCAAAGGGCTGCACAGCCACCGACCTGCATCTCACTTAGAGTTTGTGTTAGCCAGCTTCATTAAAGACACAGCAGCCGGCAGCTGTGCATGACAATGTATTTCCAGCACATTTGCCATCACTGCATATGCACATTGTGTGCTCTGGTTAAGGGTTGTGAGTTAGAAAGAAATGGTATGCTCACTCAGAAAGATAACAGTAAAGAGTTTTTGTTCACTTATTCTTTCTGACATGAAGAACCTAATCTGCAAGCTGCCTTGACAAATTCTTGATCCCATCTTTTGCTGGTAGTAGCTGAGGAGATCCTTGTGCTCCCCTTTGTTCCCCTTCTGCAAATGCAAGGAAGCAGGAGGTAAGCGGGCAGAGGCAAAGGAAACAATTGCACCCTGCTGGTGTCCATGCTACCTTACTCCCAGTGAGACCAGCAACACTCAGCACAAATAAACCAGAATAGATGTGTGAATCTGCCTGGTCTGCATATGTGTGTTGTTACTAAAACATGCACCGTTTCCCTCTTGAAGAATAAACCAGTTGCATAGTGTGGAACATTGGCTTTCTCCTTGGTATTTTATAGAGCAATAGAAAGCTTTCAGAGCTTAATGGCAGAGCCTCCAAATGCCACTGTTGAGGTGTGCACTTTGCAAGCTCTTGTATAGCCACACAATAAAATTTTAAGGTGCTTTGCTGGATATAGTAGGAAAAGTTGGATATTAGTAGTTCTAGGCACAACTGCATAATTTTTATGTCCTACTTGTTCATCCTCATATTTCTCATTGAAATTAATATATATTTTATTGAATATTAATTAAGGTCTGAAACAAAATATTGCCTACCAAGGATTTCACAGTTTTCACCAACTGACTTTGCTATGATGATGATCAGAGAGGCAGTAAGAGAGATTATTTGGAAAAATCGCCTTCTCTGTGAGTTGTAGATGGCTCACAGGACAAACAGATGGGTAGCTTTGAATGAATTAAGCAGAAGAGGAGCAAGTGGAAAGACTATTCATTTTAATATAATGTTAAGCTTACATGGTTCCCAGATTTGCGCCATTCCTGTAGCAACAGTGTGCTTTGAATGAAACACTGCTATTTTGGTGGTCACCTATACTATTTTTCATATATGGCAGAGAAGTCAAGGACAGCATAGATATCGAGCTTGAATTCCTCCCTCATCCTTCCTCAGCTAGATTTGAAGCCTTCTGAAGTGGAAGAAAAGCCTGCATGCTGCAATCTGACCCTGCCAACCTATAGTTAAACAAAGCTATATACCACTGAGGTTGTCCAGACACCATATCATTCAAGATAAAGCTCATTTGCAAGTACATTGCAATTTTACTTTTTCCAGAACAGTGAGAAAAAGGAGGCATGGCTCCGAAAACTGTGCAGTAATACCAAGAATGTTTTCTATTAAGAGAAAGAAATAATGGAGTGAAGGATAGAAAGGATTTGTGTATGTAGTATTCAGTTAGAAAATAATTTCAGGGTGCATTCTGCTCAGTGATCTCAGCTTAAATAAGCCAGGAGCCAAAGGATTTAACTCAGAGGTGCGGTTACAAGCATTCCTCGAGATGTCGTGGCAGACTGCAGTGCCTGCCAATTAGCTATTGTCAACTGAGAAAAGGACATAAGTTTCTATTCTGTCTACTAAATGAAATGAGTGGCTGAAGCAACAATTTTTATTACAGTAGTTGTATGAACAATATCAACATAAGCCAGTCAAAATGAAGAACATTATCTCTCCATTTTCAGCCACAAACTGTACAGTGTCCCTGGTTCTTAACATCCGACTCAATCCTGTTTCCCTATTGCAAACATGAACCAGTACCAATTGATTTTAAAAATGAATGTGCTATGATTCAACAATAGCTGCGGGGCACCGAATCAAAACTACTCACATACCTGTGACTGTTTCTGTAGTGGCTGAATCCCTACAAGGAGAATATCAGCTCTAACAATGCACAGCTGATAGAGTTTCTGTGTTGTTATCTCTGTCTGGGCATCCGAAACTTAGGCACATCACATCTGAATTCACATGGTGGACAAAGACTGAAATTTATCAGCATAATAGTCTGCCTTTTTGGATAAACAAAGATATCAGATCTGTGCATGTAGCCAGAAGATATTAAAACTGCAGATCAGTGTTGGGACAGGGAAAGAAAAAAAAAAAAAAAAAAGCAAACTCCAAACACACACAAAGCTAATCAGGCACAAAACTTTGTGTTCCTTATGCCAGAAAAAGCTTTCAGAACAATAAGAGTGGACCTTAAATTATAGGCTTTTCCCTGCTTCTCAGCACAGCATGTCCATGTGCAATTTCTCCTCAGCAGCCCTTTATCTCTTCCTTTAAAATAACAGTGTGGAGCTGTTCTGTGAAATTGTTCAGCCTTTCAGAAACACGAAGGTACAGACCATTGCTTCGCCTTCTGCGTGCTCCTGCCCCACTCTCCCTCTCCCCGTCTCAACAAGCGTCGTAGGACCAAGTCTGCAGCACTTTCACTGGGAAGTGGGCTTAAGTCATTCGTATGCAGCATGAAATGAATTGGATGAGGAAGACTTTATTGCTGCATTTTCTTTTTATTTTCTGAAGGAACTGGAAAGAATAGCTACTGTATCCCTTTCAATGGATAAAATTCAGTTTTGAATCCACTAAAGTTATTCCCTCTTGGGACAGGACTGAATGTAGCCCAAAACATACTTGCTTCTTCCTTTGCATTCAATCAGATGTACTATGTCTTAACACTTGTGTATAAAAAAGAATTATACCTGTTTGACTTTTTGTTAATTCACATGCTCCACACAGGTATAAGGAAAAGAAACCTTGCATCCCCTTCTGTGCTTGTGTGTGGCTCTTTAGCTCCACTGTCTGGTGGTGATTTAAATTTTTATCAAGAAATGTAAAATCATTTATTTTTTGATCTAAATAAGATGTCACTGTTGTGCTCCACAAGACGGGGGTATTTATGGTTTCTGGATGGTATAGGTGGCTGTCAGATATAGGAGACAAAAAAGTCTATTGATGTTAAATGTTTTTTTGCTGCTGAGTTAAGCATGTTTAGTATTTTACTTGTTATATTGACTAGAAATTATCTTGAGTTCTAGAATTCAGACCTATTATTCCCAGGGATCTTGTGTATTATGAACCAAAGTCTTGGATTTCTCCATTTAAGAATAGGGGCATCCTGGAGCTTAAGGAAAGGTGCCATTTAAGTATTTTCTTGATCTGCCACTCCACCTCTGTGCTTCAGAGAGCTGTCACGAGCCCATCAGTGAATGGTCTGTAAGGAAAAATTGTGTCCATTCTGCTCCCTTTTTCCTTCCTGTTCCTTTCCTTCCCTCACTTTTTATGAGGCTGTGATATTTCTAGAGTGCTTGGCCTAAGCAAGCGGCAATTTGTATGCTGGGGGCTGTGGGGCAAAAGGAGAAGGAAGAAATGCTTTAACTTCTTTCTAGACTGTACAGAAGGTACTCGGATGCTGTGGTAAGGACCCTGGCGCACAAAACTAGTCAGGCAGGCAGACAGAAATTGGCTGGGTAAGCGCACAGCCAGGTGTCCTGAGAACACGCTTTCTTTCAAACCAGCACTGCTGACTTTGAAAGTTCCAGGCAGCTACACAGCCATTTCTGTAGAAAAGACTAAGTACGTTCAAAGCCAAAGCCTGCCCTGCTGACTTTCTTCTTTCAGGGGACCTTCTGAAAATGCATAGTCTGAGCTCGAGTCAGACACGCTCAGTACAACTACTTCCATCCAGACATTGCAAAAGCATCGTCTGCTTTCTCACAGCGTGTACCAATGTTGTCTTCAGGTTCTGCAGAGGGGATCTGAGCATATCAGACCAAGCCCAGTTCATCTGAAAGCTGGGGAATGTAGCATAACATTTTTAAAGTGTTTCCTAAAATGAAAATTAAAAGGTGAATATACAACAGCACACATGATTTCACGTCTTGTCTAGCCTATAGTGCCATACCACTCTTCCCCATCTCCTTGGCTCAAGCTCTTTTGTAATGCCTAACTACGTTGGAAGGCTTGAGTTGGGTGACATGAGCATATCTTCCTGTACCTGTTTATTGGGTATAGAAGAGAAGTACTTTGAGGGAACAAAGGAACTAAAGTTTCAGAAAAGTGAGAGGTTGTTGCCCAAAATCTCAGAACTGGAAAGAGAAAGAGCTAGAAAGAGAATTAGAAGAACACCAAGGCAAGACTAGAACTCAGGTTTTTCATTCACAGCAAGTCACAAGTAGTAAGGCAAATGCAAGGATATTTTGAATTGTGGGCCCAAGGATTCAACAGGAACAGTTTTCAGAAAACATTCTTTACTATGAGAACTTGCATGGAGTCTTTTTTCTTTTCTTTTCTTTTCTTTTCTTTTCTTTTCTTTTCTTTTCTTTTCTTTTCTTTTCTTTTCTTTTCTTTTCTTTTTTCTTTTCTTTTCTTTTCTTCTTTTCTTTTCTTTTCTTTTCTTTTCTTTTCTTTTCTTTTCTTTTCTTTTTTCTTTTCTTTTCTTTTCTTTTCTTTTCTTTTCTTTTCTTTTCTTTTCTTTTCTTTTCTTCTCCTCTCCTCTCCTCTCCTCTCCTCTCCTCTCCTCTCCTCTCCTCTCCTCTCCTCTCCTCTCCTCTCCTTTCCAACAGAACAGTCTACTCTTAAATAAGTAGCTACGTATTTATAAATAAGCATTTCAGTCTGACATGTTGTAGCTATACGTCTGATTATTCACACACCATTTCACTATATTTTCACAAAATCATTCTGTTATTCAGTTCATAACTACTGATTTGCTCAACAATTAGGTTAACTGGGTTTTGCTGTGGGATGTGGGATCCTCTTTACAATATGTCTCACCTATTGCTAGTGCATTTTGTGAATATCCCGACCCGACCTCCATTTCTGACACTGTCCTACCACCACCACCCTTCTCTCTTTTTAAGGCCCACGGATGCCTATTATCAAGAGGCAGTTTTGGTTTTTCAGGCTGTGACTTTGATGCAGCCCACAGGTTCCTCCCCACCACGCTGCCACCTGCCTGCAGACCCTGTTCCTGCTTCTGCTCCAGACTTTTCCTCTGTGCCTTTCAACTCCAAAGCCCCAAAAGGAGGTCTATGCCAAATGTTCATGAATCTCACCCTCTTCTAGCCCAGAAGATACTTGCCTTACATGTTTGTTACCACCAAACGAGATCACATACTGTTAGGTAGGGAAGCTGAAAACAAAAAACAATTCAGTGCAGCAGTTACAGGTCATTTTTATGGTCTATCTTCATAGCTCTGCCTGAAGTCAGGACACCAAGGGTTAAGCTGGGCATGCATTTCAACCTTGTAGCTCCGAGTTCTGTTCATAGGTCATTTTAAAATGTCAGCACTGAGATACCGCTAACTTATTACAGCTGATGTTAAACAGTCTATTGCTTCTCTGTCTTAAAACAAGCCTTTCAATTCACCTACAAAATATGTATTTTTTCCTGACAGATGGATAACAAGCACATGGAAAAAATAGCTTTTATAAGTGACTGGTTGGACTTGAAAGTGGATGTTTTTTATGCATAAAAATGTATACAAGGCCAGCGATGTCAAAGGCTTAAAAGGAAAGATCATTATAGCTTCTGCTAAATGCAGCTATGCTGCTAAATTGCCTGTGATCCTAGAGAGAAAAATCTTGCAGGAATAATCTATGGTTTCCCAGTCAGTTGTAAAAGCCAGGTTCCTTTGAACACAGTCTTCCTTCGATATAGCACTCCTGTCTCCATTACTTGACACACAGTTTTTCAAATATTAAAGCACTTTTTCAAACAGCTTTGTTGCCACGCAATGGACAACTCTGGCTCTGTGTAAAAAGACTTACAAGGAAAATAAAAGACAAACTAAAAGGAAATACAAACTGAAAAATATTCTAGTTATACAGGCTATGTCAAGCAGCACCAGACTCCCAGAAATTAAAATTCATTGTATATGCAGGTTTTGAGATATTCCAGCTATGATACAGTGAGAGTTGTCATAGTTAGACTGAAATACTGTGAGAAAGGTATGGTCTGTTTCCTAATCACAGACTGAGCTTTCATCTACATCTTTATAATGTAGCTCATTTGAAATGGGACAAGGTTCATTCCTTGTTTCTGTGATCAAATCAAATAATACCTATTTGGTATATAATGGAGGTTTCTACTGTCTGGTAGTTGTCTAATGATTGTTTTGCAGCAGGAACTGATGCAGCTTGGGGCATTATGTCAGGAGACAAATGTCTACCACACTGAAGCTACAGTGCCATTCTGTCAGCCTTAGGAAAGACATGGAAATTGTTATGAGGTCAGAAGTGAGTTCCTCTTTCATCCTGTAGACTATCAAGGTGGACACTAAGCCAATACCATGTATCACCAAGTCTAACTTTTGTTGTCAGACTGAATCGCTCAGTTCTGTGGCACCCAGCCATGATTTTTATTTTGTTTAATAACTACTTTGTGCCGCCTTCTGTACATGAAGGCAGCCTCTGTTCACCCATCACTGACCTCAGCACAACTGCCAGCTACCAGCTAAGTGCAGACTTTAGCTGTTGTGAGCCCCTGGTGTGCACCCCTTTCCAAGCTAGCAGACGTCTCCTAAACTTTCATCCATTTTTCCTACCCTCAAGAGAGACTTGAGGTACATTTATCTTGCACCAACCATGATTATCTGGTCCTGAAAACCGTTTTCTCCTGACAGCCTAATTAGTATCATCAAGTTACTAATTTAGTGGGAACATCAGTGTCTGTTGGAAATAGACATTAAAAAGGGTCTGTGCATATCTATTCATCTTCCAGCTGGGTGCTGTGTCTAACCTTTGTACAGGCATAGTATTTCAGGTCATCGGTGACGTCATCTGATGCCTTGGTTTGCAAGTCAGGATATTAAGAATAAAGCTCTGTAATACACTAGCACTGGTGGCAAAATGATCCAGGTTTTTAAAACAATTTTTTTTCTGTCTAATTTTATTTTTAACTTGATCATTTTAGTGATGAGGTTTATGGCATACCCCCAAATAAAAGTTTTACTGTTGTAATAGGAGGAGGAAATGCAGCACGTTGCTGTCAAGGGGCAAGAATGAGTGGGCAAGGTCAGAAAAGACTGAAAGCAACTTTGTCATGGTAGGAAACACCCTCTGTTTTGAAACAGATTTACAAAGCAAGGTTAGTGACTCTCCATTTTGTTCTCAGAGTTGATATTCAAAGCCAGTCAAAACCAAATGCTATTACACATTTATTTGATGGACTGGAAAGTAGATATGTGCCACTGACAGGAGTATGATGGATGAACTTTGGAAAACAAAAAGGAAAATAACAAAGTCCAATATACTGCTTGGTTCTTAGAAGAGAGATGCTTGTAGTTGTTTATTTCTATAAGATTCACAGGCAGCAAATATCCTTAACTATTTAAACATTTTTTTCTCCATTTTAAGCATGCAGGCAAATTGTGTATTAAAAAGTGACCTAAATATTAAATTCAAAGAAGAATTTTTTCAATACCCAAGAACTGACCTGCATAGGGATGAAACCTACTTAGTCAAACAAGAGACTGTTTCAGTTTCTTCAGTCTGTATTTATGAGATTTTCTAAGTCACAAAGTTTTAAACAAAGCCTGAATCTATTATTTCAAAATTCTAACGTATCATATAAATGTAAATTACATCGCAATCAGAGGAACGAATTCATCATAAACAGCCTCTTTATGGGAAGTGTTAAGGAGGCACACTGCAGTTAAAGGAAGAAAATCTCATTACTCCATTGTGAGAGGATGTGATTATAATAGTTCTTGACATCAGCCAGCTATATATCTTACGGAAAACCACAGGGAGAGTAAACACAGAATCTCTCATCAGAAACAAATTGTTAGTTAAAACTCTTCTGAGAAGGACTCTTTGAACATGTCTCCTGAAGATGCAGTTTGAGAAGCTGTGGTTAGGCAGTCTGAAGTGTTGTAGAGGTGGGAACAGGACTGAAATATGTTTGCAGCTCATGACCTGTCATCCTCAGTCAGTACCAGAGCCACCAGAGGTAGAACCTCAGCTTCCTGCCCCTATTGCAGCCATGCTGCCAAGTATGTTCCTCTTTCCCTCTCTTCCTAGCACAGACAACAAGAGCCAAAAAGATATAGAATGGAGAACAATGGAGAATGGTCTGTATAGACAGCCCCAAAACAGTGGGAGAGGCTTTGTGCCCTGACCTTTGCATACTGTTCATGGCACAATCAGGGCCAGCACTGTGCCCTGAGAGGCCAGAGGAGACTTCTCCCTAGCCCAGGCGTGTTACAGATGAGCCCCAAGTGGCCTGTCTGGCCCTGCCTCAATGTCAGCCCACCCATATGGCCCTAGAGCAAAGAGCCAGAGCCCTGCTGGCAGACACAAATCTTGGTGAGCTGAAAGAGCAAAGCACAAAGCGCTCAGCAGCCCTCTCAGTCTGACAGGCAAATACAAGATGGTGAGAAGTCCAGCCCTGAGGTCTCATGTCAGAAAAGCAAGGGCTAATGACACTGGGAAAGCCCGCCTTTATGTTCAGTTTAATGTCAGAATCATTTCAAGTTTGTTTTATTTTCAGATTCTTTATTAACAGACTTGTTGACATGTTTGCCTAATAGTTTTTGTTTAGCTAGGACTTTTAGGGAAAAAAAAATGAGGCTGAAAAGATCTGTATTCAATGAAATATAAGCTGAGATAAAACTCAAGAAAAAAAAAAAAAAAAAAAAAGGAGAGAGAGATCTTGTACATATAACATTTTCCTCAATGTGACTGTCTATGTCCCAAAACCCAGCTGATAAGACCATCTTCTAGTCATCCTGTTCTCTTCTTACCTTGTAGCAATCCACCCATACAAGCTCTGAGTGGTTCAGGCAATCTGTATTTTAACTATGCTTAGGAGACATGTCACTACCTGTGGCATTTTCCTTGAATATTTCCAGACCAGAAGAATAGTCAGCAAATTAGTGACTGTTGTGGAATATGTAATGGTCCATAGGACTATGTGTTTAAAAATGAAACATTTGGCTAGCTGTAAAGTGGATAACCCATCCAGTTTATAACACAAGGCGATTCCAGCTTCTGTTTATTAGACAAGATTTCCTTCCAAAGGGACTCTCCTGTCTTTTTTTATTTGGAACAGTAAAAAAATAATAATAATTAATGCTATAGAAAGCCACCAAAAAAAAAAAACTGTGCTAATATATATAAACACCAAGTAGAAAAAAAATTGGAATTATTATCTTGAACACCTGGAATGAAAACATTTCTCAGGCTTCTGGTGAAAATGATTAACTCCTAAATAAATATTGCTGGGATGTATTTGAAGACAGCATTTGCAATTCACATCTGATTTACTTTCTAATTAAACAGTGCTTGCAAAAGTACTAATAATGAAACGCATGTAAAATCATCTAGTACAAATATCCAGAGTGATACATCTCCATGTTTCCTGCTTATATCAGTTATGAAATTCTGAGCCTTCAGCAGCTTTTCTCATACAATTGTATTAAATCCAGGGGGAGTGGTAGGAGGGACAACAATATTGCTTTAAAGGGACCTTGTGAAATGATTTTACTAAATATCATCCATTCTTTAAAACAGACAACATTCAGGAATAAAATACACTTTAGTAGAAATGTGTTCCTGGTAAGCAATGCAGTAAATTTCTGATACAGAAAGTACCTCTTTAAATTTCATGTACAGCTGCCAGAAACCCACTCTTCAAGCACTTGTCCCAGACTTACCCTGCTGATACTGCACATAGCGTGTAGGATAAAAGTGTAGCGTTTGTTTCACATACAGAACCTAGGAAAGTTTAAAGGTCTGACCTGGATGGAGTCTGAATGTGCTTCTGTAGCAAAAGTATCATCCCCAGGGTTGATCATTGCAGACCAGTTGGTAAAAATATAGTAGATCTTGGGTACTCTTTATACTAATCACAAAGCCCAAGTACTTGTGTTTATAATGCTTCATATATTATGTTCAAATCTCTTTTTTTTTTTTTTTGATCTGCAGTGTATATCTCAAACAAATACGCTGAATTCAGGCCCCAACAGAACTAGGCAGACACTGTTAAAAAGTGTTTAAACACATTGTTTGAGTAAAATCTATGAATTGTATTTCATAGTATTTATGAAATACTTTTATTGGATTTATGAAATATGTGGGGTCTTTATACTCACAAAAAACATTTCTAGAAAGAAAGGATCAATGGTATACACATGGACACATACTTAATGCAACGAATTCATGCAACTGGCTTGAAAACACTTTGTGGGTTTGTGGGAAAAAGCAGCCAACGTATGAGACTGAGTCTCATGACTACTGAATTTGTTTCAAGGCATAACAAAGCAGCAAAGTCAGATCGAAGCTGAAATGATATTCAAAACAATAAGAAATCTAGTTGGATTCAGCTGTGTTCATTTCTATTCATTTTCATAAAGCTTTGGAGATAATCTAGATAGCGAAGTCAAAACACTTATTTCAGATAAGTACTCTGCCTGCTGTGGCCCTTCAAGGCACTTTGTTCATCCAGTTAGGTGAGTAGCAGCAAAAGTATTTGACTTGGCTCATCAGGTTCAAAATTGAAAGCTCACTGGAAACCCAGCTTATTTCATTATGCTTCTTTAAACTATATTCACCTGTAATATTAGCTTGATATTTTCAAGCACAGATATATTCCCCAAATGAGGTCAAGGACTACTGAGAGAACCTAGGATTTGGCAAATTATGTTTGACCAGCTCTGAAAATTCATATAAATCAAAGTCTTTTCATGAATAATCTGTAAATACAGAACATGGCAAAATTTGTCAAATAAATTCTTCACTCTACACTGTTTGCCCAAAGCTACTCCCTACCCAAAATGCCCTTTGGTTTCATCTGGTATTCTTTATATACTCAGTACATTAAAAAAAATAAATAAAAAATAATCCATAATGGGAAGAGCTGAGGCGCTATGAATTTCAGAGAAGTTTAGTCCAAGCTTCTCTGCATGTGTACATTGAGTTGGATCTGGTAAAGGACTGGCACTTCTGCAGTCTGTTTCCTTCATTTATGCAGCAAGAGCAGTTTGATTTGAACCAAGGAAATTTTCTCTGAAAAACAGGAGGAACTCAAGCCTGTGTCTCAGCAAGCCTAAGGCTGTTTCATTACGCCTCCTCATGACACCCAAACACCTGTTACCAGAGCCAAGCAGTCCCTCTCCATATTCAGATAGGTGCTGGTATACCCCACATGACGATGTGCACATCGAAAGCCACCCCTCTTTCAAACTGACTACTCCATCAACTGTCTTATGATGGAAAGTAAGTATCTGCAAGCCTATTCCCACCTGTCAGCTGAGTCTGAGCAACAGACCACAGGCATGCTCTGATTTCCTCCCCAAAGTGAAGTAAAACACAGTATATCACAGTCAACCTTGCTGTTTCTGTATTTTTTGTTATTTTGCTTATGCTGGGCTGGGAGTAGGTAAACAAACATTTTTGTTATTTAAGGCATGAAGCTCTCCAGTACAGTACAAGTTCCAATTTTAGCCTGAACACGTATTGCTCCAACTTTAGCAATGCAAATAAAATCAATCTCTTCTTTCTCTTATTTCATTTCTGCAAATGTAGGTAGGATGTGACTCTGATTTTGGGGTAGTATCCTTGCCTTCTGTGACTCTAGGTTAATTTCTTTAATTTGGGTATTAGACTGACCCAGTGAATTAATTATAGGATACTCTCAAGGTCTTCCTAATCCTATGATGGACTTCTCGTATGGCACTTAAAATAGTTGTTCAGCTGGTGTATCTTTCCAGAGGTGGAGTCTCTAAATCTAGCAAAACTTGCAGCAACTATTGAAAAACTATATAGATGTCATAAAAATCCACAAGAAAACTTTTTCCTGCTAGTCTTCAGCTACTGATTGAGCCTTGTTTTCTATTTCTTTTTCTTCAGGAAAAGAAGATCAGTAACAAATGGTGACTGATGAAAGCTTTTCATTGCAAATCAAAGGCTTTCATCCTGTTTTCTATAAAAATTGGGTAGTGACAAATCCAGAAACACTTTGCCTGAATCTGTTCTTTGGAAGAACTCTGGATTGGCCCAACATACATGTTTGCTCACTATAGTATCTTTTGCCTAGAGTATGAAACTAAAAGCACTTACCAGAAGTTTAGCCTAGTGGTTAAGCAGACTAGCCCCTTGCTTTGGCTGGTTTGGCTGTGCCACTGAAGTTTATATTTTTGAAGGTTGTTTACAATTTGGGAGGGATGCTCTGTCTAAAGTATCAAGGACACTTGTGGTTGGCAAGCAGAAAATAAAATGCATCTGGAAATAAAGAGTGAAATTTAAGGCAGCTCTAAGCTCCTTCAAAGCATTGCCACTTATTTCAGTGATCTTTGGGTCAATTGCTCAGGCCTTTACTTCTGTGCCTATCAGTTGGGAGCAGGAGACAGATGAAATGAATGCTCTGGACAGGCAGCACAGTTAAGTGGAGCTGCAGGTCAAAAAATTTATGTTCTGACCCTGCATCTGCCACTGAGGCAAATCACTGCATCCATCTCCAGCTCAGTGGTAAAAGGGGATGATAGTGACCCACCTCTCAAGGCATGGCGCCTCGTGTTCCACCAGCGGGAATCATTCCATGCCTAGCAGGCTTAATTATTTGAAACACTTTGAGATGTAAAATGTTCTGAAAGTATAAGGTGTTATCATTATTAATAATGAAAATGCAAGGAGAATAATTTCCAGTAAATTAACACAGAATGACAGATCAGTTCCAATCTTGTGGGTTTTAAACGTAGCATTTCTTCCCCAGGGCTGCGGTAGGATCTTTCCCCCTTCTTTCATTCCAGCCAACAGTTAGGTTCAGATTGCCTTTTAAATATTTAATAACTGCTTGGGACATTTTATTTTATGGTAATTCCACAACACGCATCCCTGGGCTCCTAAATTCAGTGCCAGGTTTTAGAACAAACAAAGCAAGTTAATTCCTCCATGTGCAGACCACATGACCTCCCTTACAGTTTTCTGAAGGTCAAGTGAAACAACTAAAGGAGTTGTGTGCTTTTTTTTTTTTTTTTTTTTTTCATTTTTCACACCCTTCTTTCCACCCACCATCAAATCAAGCAAAGCTTCTCTTAATCATTATCAGGGAGACAAAAAGTTATAGTGCAGAGCAATGGACCAGAATTTCACACTCCATTTGCACAATAACTCTGAGGGCTGCTAATGTGCTGTTTGCTTTTTAGCAGGCATCTCTGCAGCCATAACTGAAATGCATTTTGGCACTGCTCCCAGGGCAACTTAACTATTTATGACAGCTTGTCTTGAAGTGCCTACATGAACATTAGGATGTCCACGGCAATCTGCAAATTGACCCATCCACATGGCATTTGAGATCAGATGGAAAGAGCTTTAATAATGTAATGAAGGTTAGGGTAGATGTCATTTTTAATTTATCTTTTTTACCCGTGCTCCAGCAGCAGCTCCAATTTTCCATCCCATCTTCTGGCCAGGATACGTCAAATTGTGAAATCCTCCCATATTAACAGATGCTAATGACCTGACTCATACTCGAACTGTCTTTTATTACACATTCAGTCAGACAATAAATGGGAAATATAAACTCCCACCTTGCGTAAACCATTTCCCTCCAGAGAGAGAACCTGCTACGCCAGACCCAGCTGTTTGCTTATTGTCCAAGATGAGTGATGGATGAGTAATTTAAAAGACAGAGATTCTTCATGACAGCTTTCATTTCCATGTTGCTCCAAGGTTCAGAGGTGGATTTTATTCTTCAACCTTTATTTCAACTTTTTATTCTCTCTCTTAGAAGCAAAGCTGCCTAATAAAATGTCATTTTCAGACACGGATAATAACAGGGAAGAGGAAAACAAGCTTCAGCTGAGATCCAGATTCAGCCCCCAGCAAGAGTGAGACGTTATGTCAGGGAGATTCACTAGGGTTAGAAAGGTCACAGCTCCTAACTGAGTTGCTGATTTATTCACAAGGCAGCCTATGTTAAGCTACCGCACCTCATTAGGCCTCACTTTCTCTGTCAAATTAATGTGCATCAGAAGTCGTGAGAGATGCAACTTGTTACAGAAGGTTATAGCAGCAGAAGAATGAGTTTCAGTTACTTCCCATCTTTGCACCTTTGTTTCCCTTCACAAGGTTTGGCTATAAATATTTCGTATAGCTGTTGGTTTTAAATATGTGGCTTGATAGTATACATTGCAGTTTTCCCCACAATCCATCTCCTTAGGTGATAATTACCTTTCTCTCTCTCTCTCTCTTTCTCCCCCACCAGGCTAGCAACATTCTCACTTCTCTCTTTGCTAACATCTTCTGTTCCATAGATACCAGTCACCTTTTCACTCTGCCTCTCTAACTGATTAGCAGAATTAAATTATGCTAGAGGCACTGATCCCAGCTTGCACTCAGTTTGAAGTTTGCTGCTTCCATCCTAACCAGCAGAGGGTTCAGAGTTCCCCAAATTTCTTCATTTTTCTAACTATGTGAGTAGATTTTAACAAAAGACATTGCCTTGCTAAGTATACTGTTCTTTATTGTCTTAGACCACTATATTTATAGGTCTCTTTATAAATATATTTTATATGGGTCTGTATAACACCCAGCAAAATGGGACATCCAGGTCCAACAGTGGTGCAAAAATATTCATAACGTGGGAGCTACAGAGGCCTTCAGGAATAAATGGAGTTCGATCAAGTCATGTGGAAAAACTCCACTGTACATAAGGTATGACTGCTCTCAGGGTTAGCACGTAGGTCTGTTAAAGGGGAGCAGAACAGCAGTGTACTCTGAGAAGGTATCTAAATGCATTACCTTAACCTGTTACACCATTACTGTCACTGGTACAACTCAGCCATTGCTAACATCACATGAAACACAGGTTTCATGTAAGTAAGACAAATCTGGTTTAGAAAGCGTTACGGTTAAAATGCTGGCATTGAGCCTGTTCTAGTTTTTCTCTTGTTCTTGTCACAACAAGGCTTGCACCAGTAATCACAGGAGCTGGGAAAATTAAAGGGGAAGGGATGCCATGTGGTCAGGGGCAAGCATTACTACAGATCAGCATAGCAGTTTGCTATGCACAATTAAAAAACAAAACAAAACAACAACAACAACAAAAACTTCGTGGTAACAAAAATAATTACTCAAAAAAAATGCATTGGCTTTGCTCTTCAGAGAGAAACTGTTTAATTTTATTAACTGTGGAAAGTTTAATTTACTCCCGATTGTAAGTGCACAACAAAGGGCTAAGCAATAAACAGCCGTTCATGCCTGAAGATGGATGGCAGGAATTCACGTGGGAAACCTTCAGCTGAAGCAGGCTGAAGTGACAAGAGCAAGGACAGGGCAGGACTCCTTGCTCCTCTTGCTGCCATGCTCTGCTGGGTGGAGTTGGCTCTGGCCAGCACTCTGTAAAGGTGTAAAGTAAAGGTGCTCTTACGCAGCTGTGAAAAATAAGTTCCTTTTCTCTTTTTTTTTTCTTTATTGCATAGTAAAATTTCAGTCTCTGCAGCCTTGCCTTAGGATGGGCTGATAGCACCAATGGTTACATCTTCATTTGACACAGATTTCTTGCATAAAGTTTTTCTGTATAAAGTTTCACTGCATTCAATATCCTATAAAAAGGCACTTGTGAATGGCAGTATTGGTCTGGGGAAGATTGTCCTGGAAAGTTTTTTTATTGTTTTGCTTGTTTGTTTGCTCAAAGACAGATGAACAAAGAGCAAGCAGTAGGGTTAAGAAAGGGAAATTGTCATTGCCTTAATCTCAGATTTTCAACAAGAAGTAACATTTCCTGTGATTTAATATGGTGGATGGAATTGTATCTTCTGAGAGAGACTATAGATTACAAAACATTCCTTCCTTGTGGCTGTGGACATTAGTCAGCCCAAGCTTACTAAAGACAGCAGCAGAGATTCATTCCCACAACAGTAATAATTCACAAAATAAAGCATTTGTGTGCTGCTTTTTTTTTTTTTTTTTTTTTTTTTTCCCAAGGATCTGATCTACTGACAGTAGACTCATCAATAAAGCTCTCACTGCTTCAGGAGTGGTGTCTGACGAACTGACTACAAAGAATTTGTCCCATTCCTGTTCTTCCTTGACCCACAAATGTGAGATCAATTCTGTCTGAGCACCATTCTCAAGCTTAGCACCAATGTGAATTGCATTGGTCAGCCAATTGCTTTGGTTGCATTCAGTCCATTTTAAAGGGAAGTATTGCCTGGTAATATTTGAAGTTTTTATGCTTCAAAGAGAGTTATTACCACTCCAGAACAACCACTCCAACAGGCTCACAGGAAGCTACCTGCTCACTGCCCATTTTTTTCTGTAATGTCCAAAGTCACAGTGGGGATAAAAAGTGGAAGTAGTGAAGAAGATGGTGTTTCTCACGTCTGCATAAAGTTTTAATATCAGTAGCACTCTGGAGGAAGTTCCAGAGATTACATGTACATCACGTGAAGAACCACTTCCATTGGAGAGTTTGGAGCCAGCCACCGGGTAGAACCCTCAGACAACCCTTAGATTATTTATTGGAAAACTCAGCGAAAAACTGGCCTGCATTTACCCTCTCTGCAGTACTGTATAGTTTTATAGACCTCTACCACATTCTGCCTCAAGACATACCTTTCCCAATCTTGATGAGTCCCAGGACTCACCGTCTCTCCTCATAGAATCATAGAATCATTGAGGTTGGAAAAGACCTTCAAGATCACCAAGTCAATAAACCATATCCCTTAGTGCCATGTCCACATTCATGTGAAAATTTTTTCAGAGTTTTTCTGAATCTTTTCCATCGATTATATACCTTTTGAGTTGAAGGGAATAGCACTGAACACAGTGCAACAACAATATCAGTTTTTACAATGGCATAATGATGGTCTGTGTTCCCTTCTCTGTATCTTTCTTAATCAGCCCTAACAACTGGTTTGTTTTATAGGCTGTTACTCAGCACTGAGCTAACATTTTCCTGAAATTTTTCATTAAGACTCAAACATCTCATTCTTGCATGGTCACAGTAAGCCCATCATTTTGTATAGATCAATATCCACCATATAAATCATTCATCATTTTCCATGATAAAAAGAACTATATAAGTAGAAAACTTTGTCATCTCCCTGAAACATACATCAGCTCCAACATGCTCTCATGTTTTGATCTAGTATTTGCAGATCATTCTCACTGGATGAGAAAAGTACGAGTGTTTAAATAAAAACTTGAATAATCTAAAAAATATTTTTTAAGTTTAGTGTAACTTTTATGGAGAGAAAGGGCTAACAGTCCTGGGTGAAGATAAAGACTACAGATCACTTAACTGAGCTGGAAGGAAGTAGAGCAAGCCTTCCTTGCTAACCAAGCTAATTCAAATGTCTGCAGTTTCCTTGGGCAAACGTGAACAAGCTGAATAGAACGTTGTCTCTTTTTATATTTTTCAATGCAGATTTTCATTAGAAGGCTATGGTCATCAGCAAACTCAAAAACAACCTTTTACAAGTTTAAGTTATTGTCAGTATGAAATTAAATATATATATACTTCTGGAACCACTCCATTCCATCTGCATATCATCAAAGTTGGGAGTAGCTGGTTGTAAAGCTGATGTGATGGTAGGAACATCAGTCCTGGGTCTCCTGCCTTTTACAGAAGAAAAATTCCTGTGACCAGCCAAGTGGTAGTCTTCATCCACAGCTTCTGAGTGCCTGAGGGAAGCCAAAAGGTATCCCAACACTGAGTCCTTGCAAGTAATCCCTTGCTCTCAGCACTGTCCCACTTGGAGCTCAACGATTTTTCAGGATTTATGGCTGCTAGCTTGTACATATTGTTTGTAAGTTCCTTGCAAACCTGAACCATAAAAGTTCTCTCTGAGGTAGTGTTAGAGTCCAGGTGAAAAAGAAAAAAGAAAAAAAAAAAAAAAAAAAAGTCTTCATTGTGTATCTGTGGATTTATGGGTTTCTACAGAATTTCACAATTTTGAGTTTTTACAGACAAGATGTTTTCTTTTTTTTTTTTTTTTTTTTAATTGACAATGTCACAATTTTCATGGTGACCTGCATGAAGGCTATAGATAGATACATAAACATGGAACTGAGTATACAAATATTAGCCATGAAAAATATGTGACTTCAAATGTAATAAACCTCTTACAATGCTGAATTTCACAGTAGAGTTTTGTCAACAAGCATTTCATCCCTTTTTAATGTATGCAAAAAAAAACAGCTTTCATTTAATAATCTGAAATTCAAAAGATGATGACATCTTATTTAAAACAAAACAAAAACCCACCAAAATGTAAATTCTCTACTTAATTTAAACTATTATAAACCACACTCTTTCAGCTGCTGACAAGCCTCTGCAGACAAACAGTGGGGGGAGGTGAGGAGGGATTAAGCACTGAAAGAAACTGAGATGCCAAAAGAAATGTGCAGCTTGTGTGGGGATCAGGGATGCTTTTCTCAGCAATGCGTTCATAAATTTTATCCTGAGTGTATATCGTGAGCAGAAAGTCAAGGATTTAATATTTCTGGCAGTAAGCCAGCAGTATGTTGGGAAGGTTTTATATGAAGTCCCCACACACCACTCTGCTGATCCACCTCAAATTGATCTGCAAAGCCCCTTGCTTACATCCATCCAGGGCTCCCACATGCACAGACATACTGGCATGTCTCAGAGGAGGCTTATACAACATCTCGGTACTCCAGCCCAAAAGGTCACCAGCATTTCTGCCATACGCACCCTAATTCTGAGTTTCAGAGCTCCCAACAGCCTGTTTTGCTAGAACACAGCTCCTTCTTGCCAGCTCCCAACGACTGTTGGAGTGTTCTTTCCTGTCACTTTCACAGCAGCTAATCTTTTCCTTGCTTGTCAAAAGAAGACCTTTGGAAACCACTCACCCAGGCTGAATTTGAGTCAGCGACCAGCTCTATATACTGTTTAGAGTTACCTGGGCCATTCAGCCTATAAGAACTATTAATCACACTTTGTCTGGAATTTCCATGAATCTCTAGCTGAGAAGATATTCATTAAAATGAATACTGAATACTATCACATCTTATAGTTCTGAAATGCCAAAGTGGTAAAGGCCATATAAGCAATTTGCAGATCTAAAGGGAATAGTGGCTAATATGAGTATGAAAGTTGAATTGCCAAAGCTGAGTTTGGAAGTTGTCTTGTTACTTTAGGGCTGTATTCTGAATATTACCTTAAACCACAGGATGATCATTTATATCAAAGTGCCAGATTCAGACATTCAGTCTGATGAATATCTTACCTTGCATTTAGTTCCTGTGTCTTCAAGAGTCATAGATCATGGTTTGGGTTTCTGAACTGCAGTGAATTCTATAGTCTACTCAGTGAAACTGAAAATGATGCTAAAAAGAACAGGAATTTCCAGTGAATAATTTGCAGCTGATAATGTAGTTCTCCCTGTACTGAGAACTAGTTCTGTTTCACTGGAACCTCAAGAAACATCACCCATTTAGGCATGGAGAGACGACAGAAGATGTTCTTCCACACTCCTGGCTTGTAGGCCACCCAGGTCAAGGAGCAGCCTAATTACACAGGGTTTTGTCTTCCCGGCGATGGCAGGGCCGGAGCTGCTTGGAGGCATCAAAGCCAGCTCCCTGCCTCAGGGCACAGTTTCTTAGCTAGAGGGTAGCCATGGTGGCTGTTCAGTAGAGCTGAACAGAAATTCTAGGCCAAAATTATGGTATTTGAAGTGAAAGTCCTACTGAGTGATGTTGTTTTGTTATAAAGAATGCCCAAACTTTTTTATTTTGGGAGTGAAGGAAGAACCTTCTGAGTTTGAGAATATAACAAGATAAGAAAAAAGTAAAGGAAAAACATACTTGCCTTGAGAACATAAAGATTTTCAAACAGAAAAAGCATCAGTATTTTTTTCCCAGTTCATATCCAAGGAGAAGTTTGTTTTAGTATTTTAGCTTGGATATAGGCATATTAATAGTTTATAAAGCTATACACCTTATTTATAATGCTTTCATGTGAAGTTTTAATAACAAGTCATTCTCCCTGCCTTTCCTAAGCCAGTAAAGCCTGCCTTTGGACAACCCATATTTTTTTACTATGAAAAAAGCAATTAGCTAATTAGATGGGAGTCCTGAACTGAAGTGTCACTGAGAGGGGAATGAGAAAAAGACTTCCTTTTTGTGAGCAAGTTTTTTAGTTTTCAGAAAGACTGAACACCAAAACTTTAGTTAGAAGTAGCAGAATCCAGCCTCCACAAAACAGTAGTTTTTGCCACCTAGATTTCCATTTTCCAGTGATCTACTCTTCACTCAGCCTCTTTCAGTATCATTTCTTAGTTCCATGGAGCACTGGCTCAAGAAACATGAATTCTGTTATTTATCCTCAGGAGAAAGCTCAGATATTCCTTTATGAATCAAAGAGTGTGAACAGTTCTACCTGAATCAAACAGGTTCCCAAAGCTTCTTCTAATTATATTGTAATCACCTGGTGTTGGCATTTGCATTTGCATGTATATACCGGTGTATATTATTTGTGTGTAACTGTAACCACAGGAAAACAATGCCCTTTAATGAATAACATCAGAATAATGCAAGACTTCTGTCACCTTTATTAGTTGGAGATTCTCCTTTAACTCACTGTTTAAATTGCATCAGTTCTTTCAGAGCTAGGTTCAGACCTCCAGTGTCTACAGGGTGCCAAGGTTATGTTCACAAACTTAATACAATATATAATGACATACCAGTTTAAGATTATTTTGCTTGCCATGGCAAAGCCTCTACTAGAGGAAAGCTGGAAAGCCTCCTAGGAAAGGAAGCAAAGTACACTACAAACACTGACAAAAGCTAAGTAGACTCAACCAAATTACCTGAAGTGAAATTTTTACATGGTACAATAGCCCCTCACAAATCTAGCATAGTGTCTGTAATCAGCACACTTGTAGACCTCACTGAGGAGCAACATCTTTGCTACCACATAGCTGGTTCTGTGTCAGAAGGAAAGTATCACCTACAGATTTCTAACATCTAGTCATCTGTATATGTTCTTTGTGGGTCTCCTCAGTCAAATACCAACTGCCTGAACCTGGTTATCTTACAAGATCTGATGAACACATGCTGCAAGACAGTACTGCTTAAGAAAAAAATGTTCTTGATGCTGGTAGAAGTGCCTCCAAGGTTGTGAGTCTTCCCAAAAGAGAAACTGTCTTTACAGCAACTATTGTGAAAAAAATCCTGACATATGTTAAGGTTTTTATATTGTATCTTATTCCACAGTATCATCCAGTCTCTACAATTCCCCACTTACCTGTTTGCAATCTATATTTTGCAGCCAGCTCAGTGAAAGTACAGTCCCTTCCTCTCTTGCCTTTCTCTCAAAGGCTGTCAGTAACCCCTACTATGAAGGACGCATGTGAAAATTAACCTGTGTATACATCTTTCCATGATATGATTGTCACCAGGCATTACCTTAACAAAGAAGATTTTTAATTTGTATAGAATAAATACAGTGAGACCAGAGATCTGTGCTCATCTCTCTTCACACACATAAGTTAATCAAGTGTCTTTTGTTAACTAACTTATTTCCCCCCCCCCCCAAAAAAAAAAAAAAAAAGTATTGAATTTAACAAAGCCACATGGCACATGCCATGTGTAGGAACAAACCTTTTGCTCCAGCCTAAAACTTGAAAAGTGTTGTCCCATACCACCCAAAAAAAAAAAAAAAAAAAAAAAAGCACCAATGAATCATACCAGTTCAGAAGGATCCTTACAAAATGATGTAATTCTTCATCCCAATGACATTATTGATTACCTTTAAGAAGACACTTAGCAGGATAAATTACTTGTTGTTATCCGCAAATCAGACGTCTCACATTCATGGGCCTCAAATAAATACTCTTAGATTTGTTGGTTATTTCAAGATCAATATACATAGCCTCATAATAGCAGAAAATTAGTTCATCAATAGGAATTGACCAGTGCATAATCCCAAAATTGCAGTTATGCAGATTGCAGCTACTTTGTGTGCGCACGTGTGTGTTTGTCTATACATGTGTATTGGTTCAGGAAGATGCTCTCTCTGACATGTCCAATCATGAAATTCAAAATTTTCCACTCCATTTCGGGCTAAATCAAAAAGGACTAAATCTGGTAGAGCTGGGGAAATCAAAGTCAGAGGCCTTCAAACTACATATTATCTTCTGGATCTCCGTTACACCAAAAGATCAAATGTATGGCAATGGAATTTCCATTCCTTTAAAGTCTGGGTCCCAAAAGCTACACTCCAGTGGAAAGGCTCACCCCTTTGCACACAGCATATGCCTTGCTATTAGGAAACTATGTGGGGAAGGGAGGGAGTGAAAAAGGAAAGAAAGAGAAAACAAGTGTGAAAAGAGAAAAACAGTTTCCCAAGGAAGACTGTAAACATTACTCCTGAACCCCTCTGTGTAGCACTGACTTGGATATTTCCTTACTTACAGTGTGACTGTGCTAGAACTTTATACATAGGCATGGTGTGTGAATAGACAGGAGCCCTCCCTTAGAAAAGCACATTAGGCAGGTTTTTCCTTCTGCTGAGCAATTCATTGTATATATCTTTCAATTATCCATTGACTTTAAACTGTTTGTACCTTGTTTTAAACAGAAAGAATAACCTTCATAGCTCTATGCAAAAAAATAAAATAAAATAAAATAAAATAAAATAAAATAAAATAAAATAAAATAAAATAAAATAAAGTCGTATTAAATGCAGGATAACCTGAAAATCTATAAATCCTGTGGATGATTACCATGTCTTCTGTAAGCCGTAAAACAACCAGAAAAGCAACTATTCGAACTTTGTGTTTCAAGAACCATGAAAAGCAGGGTTTAGTTCTGAGCTGTTATTTGTGGCTTTACTCAGTACTTTGATTCACTTAAGCCACAAGGGGTCAAGAAACCTTTTGGAAGAAAGGTTTTGTAAAATGCCTGGGACTTGTTCCTTCTGCCTGGACAATCTCTGCATGGGGGGGCAGGAACAGATGCTGAGTTGCACCAGGAGAAAAGGAAGCAGGAAGATTTTTAGAACATTTTTTACACTCATAGTACTTCAGGATAGAATCCTGATTTGAGCATTAGCAAGCTGAAAATGGAATTTCAGGCTGATGCAGTCTCATTTTGAAAGTTCATGGCAGGCTTCTTATTATGCCCAAGTTGGTTTGTGTATTTCCAGATGAGATCTCTGAAATAAAATGTTAAAAGCACCTAAAGACTTTCTGAAAAATGTCCCTCTTGTGACCTCAATTTCCAGTTGTCTCTAAATACAGGACTATAATCTAGGAAAGCCTCAAATTCAGGAGGAGAATTAATTACCTGCATTTTTCCACCCTGGTACTACTATGTACATGAAATGTGCTGGGAACTATTCTTTTTCAGCAGAAAACAACTTCTCTAAATAAAGCCCAACACAGAGGTCATCCTCCAAACACAGAAAATATTTCAATGACAGCTCTGCAAAACCCAGAAGCTGGTAGTGTCTTCAGTCTGACCAGTGGATTGAGACAGAAGAATGTGTTTTTCTGAAGTTGCTGCATTGTGCATTAGATAATTGAACCCCCAATTGGCAGATACTTCTGCTCACCTCTGAGAGGCTCACCTCTGAGATGAACGTCATAACCACCCAACAAAAGGAGTGCCATGCCCTTTGACTCATTGTCTAGTTAAATCTTCTGCAGTGTGGAATATCTCCAAAAGATATTTTTTTTTACCTTATTTGAGGACACTGACCTACGAAATCATATTCCCCTGTTCCCTCACTCCATGTTGATCAAATAAAAGTGAATTGGTTTTCTTTTCTCATTGCTGCTGGCCTGCTTTTTTTTTTCAGCAAGCAAACCAAGAAGTCAATTACTTGCACAGCCCCATGTGAAGTTTTTCACACCAGGAACAGTGCTTCCATTTCACTGTTTTACTTGTCCTCACAGTTCTTCCTTTTGGGAACCAGATTATGGCCTCATAAAACTGTAGGATGCTACTGAAATGACTTAAATACAGTAACTATTAAAAGAACAAGTTGGATCTCTAATTGAATTGCTTCTTGTGAGGGATTTCTCCGTTCAGAAAGGTAAAAGATACAGTCTTCTTCTTATAACTGTGTCTGCCAGTGTACACATAACATGCTTTTAACACCCTACTGCAGTGGGCAGCCACCACTGGAGCCAGCAGTGGTCATTGTTACTCCAGCTCTTCCCAGAGCTGGTTGTGAGTCCTCAGAGATAACAGCACTGACTGATTTGTGAGGGCATCTGATGGGTCCTTGCATTAAACCACCTACAAACAGAAAATGCACAGTAATGAGTTTCTAAATGGAATATTTCTTATTGGATTGAGGAAAGAGAGCTGCAACAGGTAAAAAATAAAGTTACCCTTCAGAATCCTACACTCTCCTCGAATGCTTAGTGCAGTGCAGATTTCTGAGAAACAGGAAAGGCAAAGTTAAATGTCTGTACCCCCTTACCTTTAGCTTCCTCTTGCAGTTCAGCGATTCCTGCATACTGCGTGGGCTTGCACTCTGGCCTTGAATGTACTGAATAGGGATCATCTCCACCAGCCCTACATGCAGACCCAGAAAAGACATCACACTTGCGGAATCCTACAGCCCTTTCATCTCTTTTTGCAGCCTTTTACATATATGCATATAACACCAGCTAACATGACCCTCTCTCTTGCTCGCCATTGAATGCCAGCGTCTCTGTGGGCAGTCCTCGCAGCAAGTCCTTCTCTATGTCCCACAGAACTGAGATCAAAGTATACGCCTTTTTTTTCCGCCTTTGATCACAGAGATGGCTATCAGCAGGAGCTCACCCTTCCTCCTAACACAGGTCCACAGCAAAGCATAACCTGCCCAGTAGGCTCCCCCTGTTCGCTGCAGCAAGGAGCACACCTACACCTGGTACTGAACAGAGACAATTCCTGCCGGCTGTTACTGCCCGCTCCAACAAAGCAAGTTAAAGCTGCCTGGACATAGACATGACAGATGTATTTCTGATACTCAGTGGATTGAGAAAGAATGCTTAACTCTTCGCTTCTCAGTTTTCAGAAGTTTTTCCGAACTCTTTGTCTTGTATGGCCTCAGGATAGCATTGGGTCACCCTCTCACTGAGTGAATGAATGTTTTTTCACTGAGGCCCTCAACAAGAAAATTCTCCTGTTGCTTTGAGCTCATAAAGCTTGCTTATTGGCCTGAAGACTGATATTAGAAAAAGGAATCCCTTTTGCCTGTGAATGTCTCAGGGACAGATGCAGCCATGTGGCTGTGACCTCAGCTCACTGTGCAGGAGTGTTTACCACATCTGTGTGTACTAATACACACAGGGAAATTAAAGCCTTCATAACCTCACTACTCATTCCCTGTTAATCTGTGCCTGTATTTGTGCTCATGTCTTCATTATCAGGGGTGATTTACACATCTTCAGATTAATATTTTTTGATTTAAAGGTTCATCGTAGAAAGACTGACCCAATCAAATGCATGGCTCTGCATGTTCTCTAAGTACTTTTCCTGGAAATGTTGACTTTAATTTTTAGCAGAATTATCTTCATTCTTGCTTAAAAACCCTTACATTCTGCACATTGTGGGCCTCTGTAACTGTCTGATCTTATTGCTGCTGCCTTTGTACTCCTTACCCCTTCTACCAATTGTTATTTATTCGTTGCATCTTGCCTGATACTCGCTGGCAAAGTTTTCAGAACAAAGACTGCGTCTTCTTGGGTGCCTCTGTGTAGCCTACTGCAATGCGGACGGGAACTGGAGCCTTCCTGGACTGCTGCAGTGTGGCCAGTAACCCAGAGGGCTTTCTGCAAGCAAGGGCAGATGTCCAGAGTGCCTGGCTCCTGGCCGTGTGCCCCAAGAAGTGCAGCATGCAGGCTGCCAGGGCATTCCTGGGGTCTGCTGCAGCTTAAGTGGTTTTGGTTCACAACCAAAATGGTTTAAAACTTATTTCCATAACCTGAAAACTGTCAAGGAGTGTTCACAAGAAAACGCAATATTTTAAAAAGGAAAAGCTCATGTGACAAGGCAGGCCTGAGAGACAGGAGTCCTGCCAAGAAAAGGACTTAACCCTATCCCCTATTTCTCTGCAGAATCACAGTTTTCACCACAGTTGTGACCACACCACCACTGTTTCTCTCCAACTCCATAAATCTGTTGTGAGATTGAAGATCTGGAGGGAAGACCTGATAACAGGCAGTGCCAGCTGAGGCCAGTGGTGGAGGTTAACTGCCCCAGGGACAGCCTGGTGAATGTAATGAAATAGAGCTCTCTACCTCAGGGCATCTAGGATAAAAGAAAAGCAGGTTCATTATACAGGTGAAGCTCGCAGATGCATATTTGCAAAGAGAAAAGTGCACATACACCACCCTTGTACCTGAGAGGTGGTGCAAGGGAGAAGCCAAATGGAGAGTCACCAAACCTCTTCAGAGATTACAGAAGAGTAGAAAAAATGTAAGAGAAAAATACTTGTGCAAAACTTTCCATTTCACAAAGACGTTGTTTTGCTTTTAGTCTCATAAGTAGATACAAGCAGTTATGGTGGCTATTCTGACCAGTTAACGTACACAGTCTGCCTCTGTCACTGCATGCACCGTGGAAGTCATCTCTTTCCCCTAGGGAGTTAGGAACACACATTGTTTAGAAAGCAATAGAGGGGAAGCTCCTACCCACAGTGTGCTGAAGCATGACAAAAGGAATCTCATTAGCCACATCTATCTTTAGGACAGTTCCCAGTAGTAGGGGGAGATTTCACACAATATCAGCCCTCTTCATCTGGGTATTGGAGTAAAACCAGCAGGACCATCTCTCCCCTAAGCAAATTCAGATGTTTTAGATAAAACAATTTCTTCTACATGTCCCCCTCTATCCCCTCCTGGCACCCCTACCCTGCAGACAAGGACAGAATTAATTTTCCATTCTCCATTCACAGCAAATAAAGAATACAATGTTCACTCCACATCATTTTCATCTTTCATCTTAATTATCATTGCAAAGACTACAGAAATCATTATCTTTATGATGATGAACGTCCAATTAGCATTTCTCATATAAATTTTAGATCATGAAGGGGGTTGAAAGGGATAATGCAAATTCCTAATCGTCTTTTTTTCCTTGCTGAAAAATTGAGGTGCTTAACAAAATGAAATTTAATCTGAGCCATTTTCAAACAAGTCAAGAACTTTAATTACTTGATCAGGAAGGGGAAAAGAAGAGACTGAAACTAAATCTTAAAAGCAGCCATATTTTAAAAGACCTTGCTTTTCCAGCCCATTGCTCAAGCTTTCCCCTCCAGATAGCTAAACACTTGTCTGGTTGTGCTCAATGAGTTTTAAACTATTGTGAAAACTGGTAGAGGCAATTTCTTTCATTAGTTATTCTATTTAGTAAATCGAAAAATTATTCCAAGTAAACAGTCTGTTGTCTCTGTATAGCATTTTAATTGATTCCCATCCACAGTACTTACATGTAGAGTGAAATTGCCAATAATTACATCATTGCCATTGCAAGGCAGATAGAGATGCAACACATCCCTGGTGCTGGTTGAGGTGTAAAGGTGTGTGTAGAGATATGCCTATTGGATTCATTCCCCACAGATGGTTTTGGTTTTGGGGAAAATTAATTCAGCTGGCAGTATTAGAAGCATCTCAAATAATCTTTGCACAGAGGAATTGCAATTACAAATGAGTCATTGGGTCCACATAGTCTAGCTTGTCATCTCTGATTATAAATGCTAACTATTTCACTAAAGCAGGAAAAAAAATTCTCAGACCTCTGGACAGGTCTTTCTAGAGGTAATTATAGTAACACAAAGCAAAGCTATACTGGTCCAAAAATGAAGCAGGGAGCAGCTGTCTATTACTTTTTTTTTTTTTTTTTTTTTTGGTCTTGTTCTCTCCTCTTTATTTCTTTCTTCCAGGGAAAAATTAAAAAATTAAAAAAGGTACCCCTTCTTCCAGACCACATGGCCTGCAATTACCTCTTTTCCAGAAGGCTCACCCTATGGGCGAGTGGATACATACATGTGCACTCTCTTCTTTTCCCTATCCTTCACAGATATGTGCCAAGATACGTTTTTCAGGTTCTTCTTGTTGAAGAGGTGTGTAAGTAGATGCTGCACTGGTTCTGTGGCTTACTATGAGAAAATTTGTCAGCCTAGGATGCTCTGCTTCATAAAATGCCATCTTTTCAGTTGGGAGCCAGGATAAATGTGCCCCTGAGAAGTAATGCCTTACAGCATGAACTTTCCATTTCATAGCAAAAATACACTGTTAATTACCACCATTAATTTTCTCCTGAGAAAAAAAAAGATGTGTGGTTGTATGTAGTGTGACCTTCTTTAGTCTCTTCAACCTTTAATCTACTCAGGACAGAGATACTTCAATACTGCATTCATCGACCTGAAGTAATTACAGAAAGTTGTAATTGTCTTTGATACTGGTACAGGCTGGTTGTTCCAACTCTTCTTGTTACCCATGAAACTTTTTTTTTTTTTTTGTAGGTTTATCATTTATAATTCTTCTTCAGCCTCCAAAATCCATTAAGGGAAAGACTACAAGTGATGTTTCAGTGTTGTTTTGCCACAGTATGACATGGGTCTAAGTTTAATTTTAAATGCATGACAGTGAATTACAAGAACCTAATAAGTCCAAGCTATTGGGCTATTGTAACTTTAGATTGTGTGCTTATTATTCATATAAATGTCTAATCCATTTCTGAATTATCCTTTAAGCTTCATCTCAATCATGTCTAATGGTGCCAACAATTATTTTTCATCTTCAAAAGCATTTCTTCCCCTCCATTTGCATTATAATTTTCACTGGTTTCCATTTGTTCTTCTTTATGAGAAAAAAGCAGGGAGAATTATGTGACTATTTCATTTCATTATTTTATATGATTCTTTTCTTTCCTTTTTTCCTTTTTCTTTTTTCTTTTTTCTTTTTTTTTCCCTGTAAGTGTTAAATAGGTCCAATGGCAGATTCTTGCATTTTTAATCTTTTTTTTTGGTGCCTTTTTCCCCATCTTTTGTATATGCATTTGGAAATAAGATGTTGAGAGCCAGAGTCAATATTTAAGGTGATTACAAATTATCCCAGTCCAGGGTCACATCTCGACTACACCATAATTACATTCCCTATGTCTAATTTTTAAAGGTAGAATCAATCAATTCATTTCTGTACACTTCAGTTACGTATATCATGTGAATGGTTCAGGCTTTTGTAGACCTGTCACTGTGCATCCAAACTAAGGAACTACATCTTGTAAGAGTAAAACATGAGCTGAAGGAAAGATGCACAACTGCACGACACAAAACTGCATACCTACATAGGGAATGCAAATAAAAACAGTGAAGCTTCATATATCATTTTAATTTATTTTTGGACTGCTTTCTAAGGACACTGTGCAACTTCATTTTACACTTTTTTCCCCCCACTGTTCTATTTCAATAAATTTGACAGAAATGTGGAATTATCGAAGATCTATATTTCTCTAGGTTTCATGGACAAAATAGAGACATAGCTTAAAGAAACTCTGTTAGTGCCAGTTGTAAGGAAAAGGCTGTAGCCCTCATTGGACACCAGGGAATCCACATTGGAAAGATGTTATAAATGCCTTAAACACTGGTAAAGAACTGAGCAGTGGATTTCTTGGTGTCTACTTAAGAGCTCATTCCAGCTGAAACTTTTTTTCACATTTTTCACTTTTCACATTTTTTCACATTCATAACATCTCCACTTCACTTCCTGCCTACACAGATATTCCAGTCTTAAATATAGATTGTAATCTTACGTGGTCTTTAGTCACTGAATAAATTAGTTCTCTGAATGAGGACTTTGAAAGAGTACCCACTGTCCTTATTGTACGGTTTTATTAACCTAGGCCAAAAGAACTTGTATAGAATGGTATAACAGAAAGGACATGTTTGAGATCTACAAACAGTAAAGAATATATAGCATCAATTTAGGATCTGCTTACAAAATAATGAAGGAAGAGGGCTTTATAGCTCTATAAATTCAAATGATGTTCTCTTAAAAGCCCATCAGAATATATGAGAAGTTGGGACAGTTTTACTGCCCTAACAGATAAATAACCATACAGTAAAAGCTCCTGATGGAAAATGCAGAAGCAAATTGATGAATGGGTATCCACAACACTGTAGCTGATTTTTCAAGCTAAACTCATTAAGAAATGTTAATAGTGATTGGCAAGATCCTTCAAACATGGAGGCAGAGAGGTGAACGGGAGTCTGCTTAAAAAGCTGTCATGTCAGTGATTAGGAGTGAAAGCCATGTCTAATATATTTTCTAGTAAATCTGCTTGTTGAGTAAACAAATTTAGCTCTTTCACACAACTAAAATAAATGTGCTCCAATGAAACCAGGTGTTAACTGGAACATACTGCAATCCCAGCCTAAGCAGCACTGTGCACCACCTGTGTGTGAGACAGCTTCAAAGTGCTTGGAGCCTACAAAAAAAAAAAAAAAAAAAAAAAAAAAAAAAAGTCTTCTAATGGACTGCCAGGAGCTGGGAGAAGGAGCTAAGAGTCCATGGTTTTGCTCACAACACTGTCCCCAGTGTCCTTGCTTGACCTTTCCTTGTTCAAGCTTGTCCTACAGTGGAAGAAGAGCTTTACTGATAAAGACATACTGGTATTTTGAAAGGAGGTTATGAGATTTAACCAGTCAGAATCTGTTTCTATGCAACTGAAGCTAATGGAAATTTATTATTGAGTTTAGCGGATGCAGGGATAGAACATTTAAGGATTTTAAAGTCTTTTAATCCAAAATACTTGATAATAATAAAGCAGATTAGAGTGAAAAATTATTTTGCCAAGCACCAAGTTCAGTTTTCAGATATTTGAAGAATCTTTCAAATGGCTTATAAGCCCTTTGTTCCCATTACCTGTATTTTAGCCATGGTAAATTGTGGATCTACTGACTAATGTTTTTCTGCTTTCTTCTCACCAGAATAACATTCTTTAAAATGGCAAGATGCCTTTGTCTCAATAGCACTTTGCACCTTCCCAGAGCAGTTCTATGCCATTCATATGTTCATATTTGCATAAGAGGCAAAGAAATCTTTATTGTTGAGAAAGTGAATGTAGTATAAACCTGCTAAAATAGAACAGGGAAAATGTCAGGAGTCTTGTTCTTGAATATTGAGGTAAATTTCTTAAATAAGGCACTTCTGAAGAAATTCTCTTCATAATTCCATTAGCTAGTGGCTGACTCATGCTGGACTGTATGGACTGTAGACTATTTTATTATTTTTTTTTATTCTATTCATTGAACAGAAATTCTCATTACCTTTATTTTAATCATTGTAAATTCTTGGGCTACAGATAAACATTTTGCTACTTTATTCCCACTAGAATGAGTACAGTAACTTAGAGTTATTTAATAGTTTTCTCCCTTTCCAAAATTTACACATTTTGGAAACTATTTATTTATAGGAATGCAGCATGATGACTGTTTAACAACACTTAGCAATAACCTATAACAAAAAATGGTGCCTACTATGTCAATGTAGGAGGTCATGCACATTAGCAGATGGTAATTAGACCATATTTCAGTAATTTGATAATTAAGATACAGTGTTCGATGACAGGAACTTACACTACAGTTTAGAGAAAGAATTTTGGTTTTGTGAAAAACCTCATAAGCTCCTTAATGAATGCAAGCAGCCTGGTCTTTCGTTTCATATTTCATCTGAATGCTCATACCTCACACAGACCCCTCACTCTTAGCTTCCCCACATAAATCACACTTTTCCAAGGCATCAGATCAGCTCAGTTTTCTGAAATTCTTACCAGATGTCATTTTAATTTGTCAGTCAAGAACATAGACAATATGGAGTAAGACAAGCAGACATTTTTCTTTCTGTCTAGGAAAATCGTGTATTGCAGAAATACCCCTTGTTCACAAAATTGTATCAGTGAAAAATCTGTTCCATTTAATGTGCAAAAAATGCTCATTTTCTAAAACACCTTCTAATAATGCCATCTATAAAAAATTTTGCCTGCACCTTAGCACTCATAAGACGGGTGGGGGAATTTTGAGTAGAATATTTTTCTTCCTAGGAAACTGCATTTTCTAAATGTGTAATTTTCTACAAGAAATATCAGACAAATTTTCAGGCATAAAATCTAGGCAAAACATTTTGTGGATGTCAGCCTGAATCTGGCTATTTTATTCTCATGTTCATGTTGTTTACAAAAGAACAATTTGGGAAGGACTCTACTTAAACTGTCCAGAGCAGGAAATAAATAAGATTGCATTTCAGAAAATATGTGAATGGTTTCGGCAGAGTTCCCTAGTTCTCGCTAGTAAACTAGGCCAGCGTAATGAGGAATGAATACAATTTCAGTCATCTGAGAGAAATGCAAAGGTACTGTGGCATTCTAAATTTTCGTTGCATTCAAGTTAACCATTCATTCATAACTATAATTTGTTCTCATAATAACGCAAAGCCTAGTTGCTACAGATTATGTTGCAAACTCCGTATTATATTCCCTTCTGAAAAAAGAAGCTCAAAATGCCATGTAATACTAAATATGTTATATTTCCTATCACAGCCCTTGAAATCAGTCAAGTGACTGGAACCCAATATTTCAATATTAAGTGAACGTTAATAAGTCTACAGGCAAGTAATCAACATGACTAACAGGCTGACAGGCTTTACTTCAGAGTGAAATATCATGCTGGCAACACTCACGGCCAATGATCCATTGCTTCTTGCTTTGGACTGGCAGCTTTGGCAGCTATTTTGGTGAACTCAAAAGTGAGTTTGATCCTTTGCCCATTAGACCTTTTGCCCATTAGATGTGTCTTAGCCCATATGAAAAATTTCTCATAACGGAGCTCAATGTCACCATTAAGTCAGTCAAGTGTAAAACACTTGGAGAATTATATGTGTTTCTATGCTTATCCCAGACCTGTAAAATCACTTCCAAGAAAAACTGATAATTACAATAATACATTATAATATTGACAACCACGATAATAATATACACCTTTTTGTATTTTAATCTGTAGAAATCAGATTGCAACAAAAAAATAATGTTTTGATAGCCATTATTTTGCATTTTATAATAAGAATCCCAAAGTACCTGCTGACATAGACTTTTTCCTAAAGTCAGCAAAATTGAATACAAGATAGCAATATTTATTCCAAATTGCACTGCTGTGATGTAAGGAGAGATCAGAAAATATGTAACATTGGAAAATTAAAACGCAGTCAACCAAGCAGAATTTTCATCCAAAATATGATTCTTAACTGAGGCTGGTTAAGCATCACTTAGTTTTATTCTTTTTTATATTCATTCTATTTTGTCCAGTTGCTTTTATTTATTAATTTATTATGCCAAATAGCAGAACTAGAGATGTGAAATCACAGCAAGAAAGAATGTTTTTGTGATTTTTTCCAAACCTAGGAATTTCAAGATAGCTCATAAGAAGGTTTAACTTCACTATCAAGGTCAAAGTACTAACAATTCTGGAAGACAAATTATTCATCTTCTTACACCTTACTGCTGTTTGTTCTCTAACTGTGAAAAGACATTTATTTTGCTAGTTTACATCAGTTACATTTCCTGGCTTTCAGATCTCTTTAAAAAACACAGAAACTGAATTAAATTCCTCCTAGGCCTCTAGAAATAACTGAGTCTATCTCCCTTCTTTTTGCTGTCCTCATTAACCAGTGTAAAATATCCAATTCAACCAGCTTAACTCTAATCAATAAACAAACAATTATCTTTTATACGTGTATATATGTGTTCCTCACAAAGCCCTCATTGTAAATGGAAACTGGAATTTCTGCCCTAACCTTACGCTTAAAAATATAGTATATTTCAAAAAGGCTTGGCTGTTCCCATTAATGTGAATACTTCCCAAAGATTCTAAGAAAATCATGAAAACCTATGTCTTAGGTGGTATCCAGAAGTGTATACTCTCTTCAGAAATGGTACTGCGTCCTGTAGAGACAACCTCCCACTGCGTGTGATTAACACAGATTTCTAAAAATTGTTTTCCTTAGGTTAGAAATGAGAAAGACAGGTTTCTCTTTGTCTCGATATTACTGTCAGCTTCAGTGCAGGTAAATCACAGAGCTTCAGTGTGTCATTGCCATGGAAACCTAAAGCTAATACTGTACAACTTATCTTTTTTAACATTTTGCAGTGGTTGCAATGTCCTTGTACCAGAAAGTCCTTAAACCAGAAAGTTTAAGAAATATAGTAAGAGAGATATCTCCAGATTGGTCCCAAGATGAATACAGGTTCAGACCCACTTTCTAATGGGTCAGATTCTGCTTTTCTGCATTTCCACCCAAAAGATTTTGTTTCTGAGCCACATCCATCACTAAAGCTTGAGTTTTACCCTCACATCTTATGTGCACATCTATCAGTATGCTTGAAGAGGGCAGTAAGTTATTGCACATGGATTCTGTCTAATTTGTTATCATTTGCTACATCCAAATCTATTCCTGGTTTATTTCTCATCACCTTTAGTTACTGTCCACAGCCATAATGCTTTGTAGCCCTAGAGGGATCAGCGTGGACATAAAGGTGGTGCTGCTACACCCTCATTTCTATTAGACAACAGGCACATGTCTGTGCTATACCAATAAACAATCTGCTGTGTCCACAAATTTGCTGTGCTTCTGCAGAAACTTTATTGGGCACAGTACAGAAACTCAGTTATTACTGGGAATTACATTGCCTACTGTAACCCAAGTTGCATCCAATTACTTTTTCTTTATGCCTTTTGTTCAATCTCAAGCAAACATAAGAGGGGGGAGGCTTATGTCCTTCCAGCAGCCCTTTAGTAGGAAGCCAGGGATCTGCTGGAGAGTCTCAGCATGGAGGCCACTGACAGGGCTAACCCAGTCACTTTTTCTCACAGCAGCTCCACTGCTGTGATGAAAGTTAATCCAATATTGGATTCTGGTTGTTTCTTAGGAACCCCATTCAATTTACCCATCTTTATGCAAGAGTAAATGCTATGCAGCCATCAACTCTGCCTGTCAGAATGATTAGCAGAGTACCTTTTGCCACTGCTCCTTTGACTAAATATCTAAAATTGTTTTATTTCTTTCTGTCTCAGAGAAATTTTCTTAAAATAATAATAATGATTTAAAAAAATAAAATAAAATAAAATAAAATAAAATAAAATAAAATAAAATAAAATAAAATAAAATAAAATAAAATGCAAGGAATAAGTAGCATTTTAGCCTCCCTAGTATGTACCATGAATTTCATCTGAGAGAATACCACTATACTGTAGTCATATCAGACATATTCCAACAAATTACACCATGGGCAGTTAGCAGAATTTTGTATCAGTTGAGACTTCCTTTTTATCATTGTTGGGATATAATGTTTGGTGTGATGGGGAGGTGGGGTGTGGCTAGAGAGACTTTTTCAGATGCTCCAACAAAAATTATGTGATGCCAGTTAAGCCCCAGCTAAGGGCTTGGTCCCATGGGATATCCAGTTTCAAAAGAACAATTGTGTTGCTTAAACATACTGCAGCATATAAGTTTATCAAATATAAAAGGTCTGAGCTTTCCAAGACACAGAGAATTTGTCTTTTACATTGGTATAAAGCTCTGCCTTCTTGTTTCCCTACCAGCATGTGAGTGGTTCTGCTTTATGCTACTCATTCATTACCAGGAGCTCATTGATTTCAGCTGCAGCTGAAAGTGCAAAGCATTTCTCTGGCCCTTTGGTTGAGTGTTAATGTTTGTTAGAAAAAAAATGAAATAAAAGGAGAAAAAAAAAAAAAAAAAAAAAGAACAAATGAAAAAGCACCCCAAATATTGTCTAAACTCCCTGAATTTATCCTGATGTTTGTGGTACTTTTGGTAAAACTCTGTCTATCTAGAGAGCTCTAAAATGTCACTAGAGGACTACCTGTTAGTGGTAACTGACTGCTGCATGTCATAAAGCGTGCAATTCAGCTATTAGAAATCTTGGTCCTGAAAATCTTCACAAAAGTGTTGGGAAAGAATCAAGCCTGCATTGTTGGCCTTATCCTTCTTCTGAACCCTGAAGTATTGGGAAGTTATTGAGGTATCACTAACAGCTTAAAGATTACTTATTTCCAACATAAAATAGCACATAGGAGTCACTGTCTTTTAGCAGAATCCTTGTCTAATGATTTAAGATACACATCCATGTCTTTTTATGTGATTTATATTTGTGTGCACAGTTTATATAAAAATGTGCACGTGTTATATACATTCATGTACCTTTACAGGGATGTGGTACAAACTTCAGTAAAATTCAGAGGCTAATAAAGACCCAGAATTGGGGTTGCCATTTTTAGATTATTCTAAAAATGAAATGAAAATTTTATCCATGTCCTTCAGTTCTTAATAATTCCCAATTCTGTCTGGTAGGGAAGTGGGGAAAATCACAAAATCTAGTTCTTATGTGCGCAGGGCTACCAAAGCATCAGATAGGCAAACAAACCCCACAGCTCAGCTGCCATCGCAGCTGCTACAGCCATCCAAACAGATCAGACTGCGGGCCCATCCATCTGGGACAGGCCGTTGTTGGGCTGTCCTCAGGCACTGCCCCTCCACTTCTGCACTTGATCCATCCTGTACCATCTCCATCCTCCATATCAGGACCCTGCTCACCCCCTTCCAGCTGGTGGAGTAGGAAGGAGATGGCAGAGGGAGTGGGAGGTAGTGGGAGAGGGAGTGGCTCAGAGGAGCTTGAGAGCAGGTTTAAGGACTCAGGAGAGGTATCTGTGAGTGTTAGGGCAGGCGGGCTATGTGCCAGGGTGACTTACACTAATTTTCCAATGCTATAGCTTGGCTGCAATTTCACTGCGAAGAACTGCTGCTCATTCCCCACCCCAACATCCCCTTGGGGAATTCATAGTTATCTTGGCACGGCTTTTGGAGTGCCTGCACTGTAAATCAGATCAGGAAAAAACACCTGTAAAATGCGTACCTGAGACCACATCATAACTCTTCACCCCAGATACTAGAAGGATCCTAAAGACCTATGTGTAGTGATTGCAGCTGAGGCACCTCTGTTCAGGGCCTGAACCTGGAAGGCAGCATCAGGAAGAACTGGTCAAGCAACAAAAGCTCCTTCCCAAACGTCTAAGCAAGGTTAGAGAGAGTAATTTAGCTATGAAATTGCTCCAGGAAAATAGTCCCTTGGTTATCTGTACCAAGTAAGCTTTGTGGAATATATAGGACTTTTGGGGAGCAACACAGAGCCTCAGAATAGGGATTTTGTTGCAATTTTTCAAATTATACTCAAGTTAAAAGTTAAAAATTACACTCAGTATTCAAATTATATTCAATGTTAAATGTTAAATTTTATCTTTTTTTGATCATCTTGTAAAGAAAATGCTATTTTAAATAGACAATTTGAACAGTTATGACATAGGACAATGGCTAATGAGTTATGCTCATGCCACATAATGTACATATCACAGACTCACAGAATCACAGAATCACAGAATTGTCTAGGTTGGAAGAGACCTCAAGATCATCGAGTCCAACCTCTGACCTAACACTAACAAGTCCTCCACTAAACCATATCACTAAGTTCAACATCTAAATGTCTTTTAAAGACCTGTCCATACACACATCTGTAGACCTCAAATTTGAAACTTAGTCCACTCCTTAACACAAACACTGTTTCTCTCTCTTACCTCTTCAGCCATCTATTGTGTTTTTAAGGTAGCACTTTTCTTTTTAGTAATTACCGCAGCTTAAGCTTTTCTGATGACGAAAAATTTGGTTAATAAAGTGATATTCAGAAGCTATTGAGTAATCTGCCCAAGGCATTTTGCAATTATTTGCTTGTTCTATAACCTAATAACCATTTTAGCTTTAGGATACAATAATACAGAAGTGCTAATTCAGTAGTGTTAAAGGAAGACTAATTATACTGAGGACACATCCTCTTCTGAGCTTAGTCACTTGTGACCTACTGTGAAGCTACCAGGAAAGAGCCAGGCACTCTCCTGTGCTGAATTATTCATGGCCTTATCTGCTTCAAGGGGCTGATGGAAGCATTGTTCATACAGTTTTACACAGCACACTCTGGCTGCACTCGTCTTGGTACAATTTTAGAAGTATTCAAGTCAGGAACATTCAGATAGGGAAACAGATTCATGTTCTATGCCATGTTCATCTGATTTTCAAACAAGTCAGAACATTTCCCTGTAAATGAGACAAAATGTGAGAGAAAACAATGAGGGAAAATCTCAAGAACAAGTGTGTCTATAGGTCGTAATCATGGTCTGCACTAAGAAGAAACAACCTGTTCAGCTACAAGGGGAGCCCAGAAGCCTTCCTAACTCCACCATCTTCAGGTGTGTTACAGTCCTTTTTATTTCATGAGCCATTTACTGTCATCATTACAGAAATCTAAGTACCATACAACCCAGCAAAAAGTCTTCTGGTATTGGGTCCCATAAAAAACAAAAATGTTTTATGCAAGTAGAAACCCTCTTAGTTGTGTCAACAGTGAAACAAGATTTTTTCATATAATAGCACCTCCAGTGCATGATAGGTCTTACTTTAAACATGAGAGGGAAATTCAGTCTCTGTGTAGATTGAGTTGTTGACTTGAGAGCAGAACCTGGTAAGTAAGGTACAGTTTTGATTTATTTTATGAGATGGGAGCTCCCATAAAAATCATTTCAGATGGTACCAAACAGCCATAATACAATAACACACCTAATTACTGTTAGCCTTGGATGAAGCTGAACCAGCAGTAATGAGAAGGAAGGCTCTGTTGTATTGCACTGAGTTTAAGCCATCCAGACTCAATTATGCAGTTTTATTCCCTGTAAAAACTGAAGCATAAGAAAGCAAGAAAATGTTATCCCCCTATGTATTATAAATCATTGTGCAGGGCTTTCTGTTTTGAACCAACTGGTATTTAAGGCCTTGACCATGCAGAATGATTTAAAATTAGTGAGCTGTTTCACGTTTTCATACACACTTAAATCTGAACAAAGTGAAAAGTGCTGGGCATATGCAGATTTTACATTCTAAACCTGTTAATACATTGCATGCAAGCAATTTATTGGTGCTGTGATCTCAGGCATCACACTCTTTAGTCCAACCCATTTTTACCAGAAATGACCTGAAATGAGAGCCAAGAAGGAGGAATGGCCTGTTCCTTTCAAACCTCACATGCTGCCTAGCACTGTTACAATAAAGAAACCATGTTTTTTAAGACATAAGGCACATTTCTTTTTATTTTTAAATGCCAGCTTGGGCCAAGGGGAGAAAGCTACAGAGTCACTCTGAAGAGCGTGCCAAATGGAAAGGAAACCCAGCAAACTTCAGTCTACTAGAACTGTTTTCTGGCTCAGACAGATTGAATTTTCCTGGTGGGACTGGAAGCGTGGGAGTGGAGGACTCTGATACTCTCCTATAATCGTCTAGTCCCAGTGGCTGCATAGGCTTGTACATATAGATATAATACTTATATCATAGTGCTAGACTTTGCAACACGTTGTCTGGGCTGGTCAGATATGTTCTACAATATCCCTCATCATCTCTAAAACATCCCACTTGTAACAAATTTATTTTTAGCAGCTGTAATCATACAAACACAACTGTTTAGTGCAACTCCATCTTCCATATATGATCATTTGGACTCACCACAGTTCTCATTGTTTTTAAGAAGAAAAAAAAAAAATCAAAAACCAAGGGATTTCTACTAAGTGTCGATGTGACCCCATATGCACCAATCCACTAAGTCAGAACATCCCAGTTTTACATGTACATCACTCTGACAGAGCTAACCTGCACTTCACTGTGAAAGCATGAAAACTCTCTCTCATTGATCAGTTTGTTTAGTTTTGAATTTGTCCTATTAACAGATTCTCTGTCAGCCTCATAATGGAACAAGGCTCTCCCTGAGACAACCAGGTTTCTCTATAAATTTGTTAGGGAGATAGAGTGGTACTGCATTAAGGAGCTGCTTTCAAATGGTGAGAGAGGACAGCGGGTGCCTCCTTATACACATAACTCTCATGAACAAATGCAACACTATTTTATTGGGAGATCAATAAAGGAGCTGAAGGACAGAATAAGGCAGGGAATGGAGACCTCATTGTTAACCTGTTTTTGCCTGTCTTGAGACAAAAGGCCGCCTTCATTCTGAGACATTTATGTCAGGGTAACAAACCAATGTTATTTCTTTGTATCTAGATGTCACACTGTTACAAATAAACTCATCATAAAATGTGGATCCTATTGCATGCATTATGTGTCTGCACAGGGAGGCTTACAAAGCATTACCACAACAGTGAGCCTAGTGAGATAAAAGGGTCAGGACAGAAATCCAAAGACATATTGTTCATGGCTTTGTAAATGAACATTTATCCCTTTCCTTTGAAGCATCCAGTGCTGGATATAGCATAACGGATAGACTATGCAGAGGTTACTGTTCCATCTGAAATCAGCAGTACAGCAGATGCTCACATGTTGCATGATGCTATCAGAGCTCTGTAGGCCCCTACATAAATTAGAGCTGTGAGTGCAAGGAAGAAAACACGATGGACAGAAGAATGAAAGGACAAGATTAAGTCTGTCCTACTTCTTCCTCTTTAATGCAGGATCTCTTGAAAAACTAGTTTGTGCCAATATTTGCCCTTATTGTGAAAATCCTAATTAAGTTTGTCCAGGAAAATATGTATATACAGAAATAAAATTAAAGCTTCAGATCAATAGTTCTTGTATGTGGAAACAGACCCAAGAGATCTACCTTGCAACCCAAAGAATTCTATGATTAGAAATCTTCTGTAGTCTTATTTGATCTCTATATGACTTTGAGTCCTTTTCATCTTTTCCCCTAGATGAGTTCTCTGTAGCTGGAAGCTCATATACCCATCTGTTTCAATAAACACGGAATTAAGTTTATGTCCAGAAAGTGCCAAGCACGGCATATTTACTGCAAAGGTGCACTAAAGCTTCCATTGTCCACATTGGATATTTAGCTATTTACCGCTGTCAAAACTCATCTGCTTTTTGTTGAGTTGTTTCCCACATACTTACAATTTTGATGTTGTTCATACTTCCAGCATTGAAGCTATCTTTACCTGTTATGGGTATGTCCAGCATGATAGTATACCTCAGCTGACTCTTCATGTTGTTGTGTTACAGCACTTTAGACATTTCTTAGTATTTGGGCAAACAGCCTGTAATATGTTTAGATTTCAGCAGCTTCTGCCAATGCTCTTCTCTGTTGTATCTTCATTCTAATGGTTGCACTGGCATTGCAGAATAGGTTGCTATGTGCTCCAAGTGACGTACACCGAAGAGCCTTCCCAGCCTTTGTGTGTGAGTTTTCCTGCAAAGAAACAAGAGCTCTCAGCATGCTGGGGTGTACCTGCATCTCTTCTAAGGACCAGATCATGGCTATGCTGCAGAGAGCATCACAGTAGAGGTAAAATCTTCCTATCACATCAGGTATTGTAGCACCTCCTGGTATGGCTGTATCTCCTGTGGCCCCACTACAGATCTTACAACGCATCTGTCCATGACCTTGCTCTCCATTTTTTGCCTCAGTTCTCTCACCACATACTCAGTTCTGTAAATGCACAGTGAGCTGTGGCGGAACGTGTGTTGCTCTGATCTTGTTTTCAGCTTCACTTCTGTGAAGACTTGAACAGCTGAATTCCATTCGCTTTGTTAAGAGCCTATATTTTTGCAAATATAGGCAAATTTGCATGAATGAAAATTTGTGAAAAGATGCAGATGTATAAAATTTTATTATTCTGGATGACCCACAGAAAATAGAAACCATATCTTATAACTCAGGCAACTAGACAGACAGTGAAAATTGTGAACTCTCTGCAGTGATTGCTGTAAGGAATAATTGTAATGAACAACCTAAGCAGATCACCAACTGAATTATATCCATTAAGACAAGTACTCCTCAGAAAGAACAGCTGGAAAAAAAAAAAAAAAAAAAAAAAAAAAAAAAAAAAAAGCCAATCAGTGAAGAAAAAGCATCTGGTTATCTGCAGTTTTTAAAACAAGAAGAGAAGAACAAAACTAGCATCCCACTTTTCCACTTCTTTCCTAGGCAGGTTGCTCCACCCTGACTTGTACACTTTGCCAGTCAAACCCTATTCAAACTGTAGTTAATGGACTCCACCCAGTCTTGCTGCCGTGCTTCTTGAGACTTGCAGCTGTGGGCTGCACTTATGCAATACATGCAGATAAACCAGCATTATTATTATTACTATCGTCATCATCATTATTATTATCATCATCATTATCATCCCTATTAACAGCAATATCATTATTATTCCACAAGCTACTGTTTCTTTCTATTGCCATAGCCTTTAGGAGCTGCAACCCCAGTATCCTAGCTTTACCCAGTCAAGCAAAGCCCATAGCGATAATCTCTTTAGCTTGTGGCTGTGCCCAGCTCTGCAGGAGTGAGATGTAAGTAGATGTCTGCCTTCCACACTTGGTTCTCTGGAGAAACAATATTTTTGTATTTGACCTAACAGCCAGGGGGACTCTAAATATTGGTGAATGGATCCAGGATCATTTCCACATAAAAATCTCACTATAAATCCTTCACAGTGATGAAGAGACCAGTATTTTAAAATGTCCACTCTAGCTGCAACCCTTAATAAATTACAGAACATATGAACTACCCAGAGCTGTTGCTTCCAACCTGCACACTAGCAGCATAAAGTGTTTTATTGCCAGATAAATGCTTCTGTGGTTGTATTTATGTGAGAAGACCATGGCACCCTCTGAGAAGTAAATCACCCATGTCTATCCCACTCCCTTCTACTTTTACTTTGAGATAAGAAAAGATATCTAGGGCACCAGTCATGGTGTTAACCCCTGTCAAACTCAGTGTTTGGGGTTGCCCAGCACCACAATTAAACAAAGTTGTATTATATGAGAAAACTATGAAAACAAAGCCTTTTTCCAGAGGTCCTTCATGTCATGCCATCAGTTGTAGTCTAGGCCCAAGCATGAATCTTTCCCAGGGATCTAAGACTTCACTGCGAAAAAGGGAGACAGTTCCCATTAGTCTTCTTAGGGCTGTGTGTCCCATACCTCTTGGTGGGAATATCATTGCTGATGATTATCCATCAAATAGAGACTGGACCTATAGCAGATGAACCTAGGAATCCATCAATGAAACTCCATATGTTCAATTTCTTTGTGGTAACAGTTAAGTTAACTGGATACAAGCATATTGTGCAAGACTACATTGAAAGCCTTGAAAAAGCTCAAGTAAATGACATCTACAGCTCACCCTTCATCCATAAATCCAGTTATTTGATGATAAAAGGCAATCAGATTCTTCTGGCATGATTTGCCCTTGGTAAATCAATGCCAACTGATTCCAGGCACCTTCATCTCCTTCACAAGCCCAGAAATGTGTTTCGAGAGAGACTTATTGAGTGATTTTCCCAGGGACTGACAATCTGAAAATTCAGAATTGGAGATATCCTTTCACTTTTCAGCAATTTTTCCATGAGACTGCATATGCCTAGATTCCCAGGTTTTTTTTTGTTTGTTTGTTGGTTTTGGTTGGTTGGTTGATTGGTTTTTGCTCTCCTAAGAAATACTTAAACATTCCTTAGTTTGGTTATTTTGGAACAAGGATAAACTATGTCTGCAATTAATCTCATAAGAAATAAATCATTCTGAATGCATGGATACAGCAGAGGAAGCAGCACACTAATTAAGGTGTGACTAAATATTTTACATTTGGATTCTTATCCCACATGGACAAAAGTGAAACTGAAGAGCCTACTGTAAAGTAAACTGAATGCTCAAGAAATTTTCCCATATCATATATTGCTATGCAGTTCCTTTATTAGTACAAGGCTGCGTATTGAGAGCACATGGCAAAGATCCATAGTCAAATAAGTTCAGAGTATCAATCAGTAGGGGTAGAATATTCTTCTTCTCATCCTGAATCCTGTCACAAGGTGGTACAGTAACCATAACGGGTGCAGGAAGGAACACTCTCAGAACACGACTGTTCTTCAGAACTGGAAAATTAAAGGAATTAGCAACCTCAAGGCCAAGAACTATCACTGCATGGCACCTCAATCTTCCTGAGCCTCTCTTTCTTCCAATGTATCATCAGCCTAACACTTGATTACTTCACGTTTTAAGCCATAATAAATGTTTTGTGTGTTTGTAACCTTAAATAAAAGCACCATAGAAATACAATACTACTAATAGCCAGCAAAGATTGATTTCATTATGAAATGAAAATACAGCCACAATACCAGGAAAAACCTGAAAGAAAGCAGAGAGGAAAACAGACAGCCATCTACCTAAGCAGCCTGGCCCATCTTCATTTGCAAGTCACATACTTAGCAGGCATGTATTTGACTCCACTTTGTAGGACATGCACTGGCAACAAAATCATTTTCTTTATTAAATGACTGAGAATATATGTTTCTCTACAAAATGACTCAATAACACAAACCATCAGCTCAGAGAATATGTGACCAGGATACCTAACACCTTACTCTTCCATCTTTATAATAATTTTAAAGCTCTCTGTCCTGCAGCTCTTAATAAAGTAAGAAAAGGGCCATATGGCTTTCCCCTAATTTCTTTAGCATTTCTCAGTGGATGCTTATGAAGATTAGGAATAGACAACTGGGAGGTAACTGGCATATTTGTAACATGCCACGTACACTAGGGAGCTTTTCCACCAGAGAGAGAAATATATGGGGTATGCATAACCAAGACCTTTATTTCTCATTTTCTGTGTTTAGAGCATTAAGCAAGTAGTCAGGTACCAACCTGATATGTGAAAACACCTCAGCAGCAGTGAGTATTTAGAAGAGTCAACTAGTGATAAAGTGCAGAGGTGAAATCACCTACTCATTTACTCATTAAAGTCTACCACTGAGAAAATCTTTAATTTCTTTATTTTCAGTGGTCCTGCTGGATATATTGAAATATCCATGCTTTAGCTTTTATGATGTCTTTCATCTCAAAAGATCTTCAAAGGCACATCCATCTGCACAAATACCTTCACCTTTTCTTGGTATGAGGTTCTGCAACCATTAAATATGTACCAATAATGTGACTGCTCAAGGCAGAAGGTGGTAATTACTACCAGAGTTTGATTAGGCAGTTTGATTTTTCTTCAGAAGTTGAGGCATTCTTTTTCCACAGTCTTCAAAAGTAACTTTTGATTGTTGCATTATAAGCAAAATAATCTCTCAAGCTTCTTCCTCTGACTTTAACAAATTTGAAATAGGTCCTAGATGGATAGTAAACTTGGATTTCAGTCTTTTTACTGATGTAGATTTCTTTAACCAAGTCAAACACCTGATCAGACAAAAAAGGCTTCATGTTCAGTATTTATGAACATAGGCTCCTCTTGTAGGAGAACCCAGTTTCTGTCTGGATCTCAGTTCAGGAACCTCAATGACTCTCTCCAGCCTAGTGGATCAGATAGCTCAGAGCGTCCAACTGATAGCTAATGGACATCTCCAGCACCTGTGAGAAGAGTCAGCTGGGCGACTTATAGCATATTATTTATCCATTTGATACCTATGTGACCAAGCTCTATATTACTGTTTGACATGTAGTGACTTTTCCCTGTAATCAAGCATTTTACCTATATAATATCTTCTGATTGTATGTATGTGTGTTGTATTGTCTACATATGTAATATAATATAGATAGTATTGTGATGTTTCTTTAAAATCCCAGATAACCTTCCTGTATATCTTTAGTCATTTAAAGACATGTAAATATTTGCATACTAATACACAGAGATACCAAAATCAGGTAGGAAGGATTTAACAGTATTCCTAAAATGTATTCCACACTGAATTTGTTAAACCTAAATTCTGATAATCAGAACATTTACTGGCATTATGTAAATAGTATAATGATTATTCATTGGCATACAAATTAGGACATCATTTGCATTTCAGTTCTACATTTCTGCACTTCTAACACAGATATGCATCATTTTGCTGATTTTGCAAACTGAAACTGTTAGTTATATTTTATTCCTGGTAATCTTGAAGGAGTAAAACAGTTTGTGAGGAAGCTAGCACACAGCTCATCAATAATATTGCTGCACAAAAAAGTAGATTTCTTCTGGTTAGTAGCATGCAGACAAGCACCAGACTATCAGATCTAAGATTTAGTTTTAAAGTAGAGCATTTTTTACATTTGTCAGATGAGCAGATTTAATTTGGAAATACAGAAAGGCAATAAATACACAACTCCAACGTGACATTTTATGACATTTTTCATGAATGTATGCAGAAAGGGAATATTTTTGAACCACCTGAGTGCATCATAATATTTCAGCTTTTATTGAGTTACAGACAAATGGCAGATATTTTACAGTTTAGAAAAGTATTAAACATCCTAAGCATCCCCAGTGACATCTTCTTCATCCAATTTAAGCAGAGTTCCTACATTCAGAATGCTTCCCATAGGTTCTAAGTTTCAATTCCCAAATGATAAGCAAAGCAGAGCAAGAAATACCAAATGTTACACTCTGAGCCCACGTCATCAGTTTTCACCCAATGCACCCGAAAGCCTATCTTTTCTGTTCAGATCACAAAATTAGTGAGTATGAGGAAAAGGAGAAAGTCTGTTGTAAGAGAAACCAGAAGTCTTCACAATAGGATCCCCAAAACATGGATGATTGTGTTAGGAATATAATCATCCTTTTAAAGGTTATCAAGTAATTACATCTCTAATTTTGTTTGAATGTAGATTAGTTCACTCTGCTGAGATCCAAGAGAAAAGAGAGATCCCTGGAGTTCTGTAAGAACTGTTGGACGAATTTTAATTGCAAAAGATCATGTGGAGATGCTTCTTCCAATAGAATAAATAAAATAAAGAAAAATTACTGGGAATTTTCATGCTCATGTTGAAGGATATCAAATTTCAGTGAAAAGAGAGTCACTTTGCTCAGTATAAATGCAATTTATTTATTTATTTATTTATTTATTTATTTATTTTGCTAAGTGGGTTGTTGGGTGCATGGAAAGCCAAAAAGATCAGTCTCAATTATCTTAATAAATAAGATGGCATTACTGGAGAGAAAGAAAGTATTTTCATGAGCAGTAAACCCAAATGTGCATGCTTGATAAATTAAAGTGATAATCCAGATTAGGCTGTCCCACCTTTAGGATGATTGTAATCCATAATTACCAGCTGTCTCAGTATTTCAATGAATTATAACAAATATTTCATCACAAATATATCTGTCTCTAACAGTGAAGTCCATAACGATTGACTACAAAAACTAAAAAGAAAGTAGATATATATACATATTTCAGTTAGATAGTTATTCTCCAGTGTATTTTAAGGATTTTTCCAGAGCCAATGAAGATTGTAAGGAGAGAAAATTAGTCAACACATATTCATTTTATTTTTGTTGAAATTCTCTTGGCTTTCCCTCTTAGATGAATCTGGGGAATTTCCCAATGAAAAAATTAGAAACTTCGTGTTTTTGTTTTTTTAAGACCTTAGCTATTTTATTAATATTTCTGTCATTTCCAGAATGGTGTATTGCAAATAATCAGATCTCCAGTAGGTGTGGTACAGGTTGGGCACCAAAAGAATTTCCAAACCCTTGTACAGAATGTTAGGTATTCTGATTTGTTGGGGAAATTTTGGACAATCTTTGTGTATTGTTTTGTTCAGTTAGCTGCTTTTTCCATGTGTTAAAGTGTTAAACATTTGACACTGCAAAATTAACCTATATGGCCTCCTAGGACAATGATCACACAAAGCTATTCTTGTTCTGGATAGGGAAAGAATGACAGATAGGTCTTTTCTATCATACAGAAGTGGTTTCCCTCTGCAGTAGTGCGTACCTTCCCCCACCCCAATAAAAAAAAAAAAAGGGGGGGGGGGGTTGGCCAGGATTTCCCATGCATGAGAACATGCAAAAAAGGAGTCACTATTTCTAAAACATTTCAAGTAGTTCTTCAGACATCCAAGTAACAAAAAAGATGCTCAATCTGTTAATAATCTCGTTCTAATACTCAATTTGCAACACTGGAATTGCACAAAACATGTATAAATGAAACAGCAATTAACCTTTAGTTCTGAGCCTCTTTTCCTTCCAACCAACATGGGTCAGTTACCATAGAGATTATACCTACGTGATCTGCAGATGTGACTCAAACACGGCTGGAGTCTCCCTCTCAGCCGCAACTCAGTATGGCACCAGGATAATTAAAAACCTGCTAAAAGAGAAATGAAAGTTCATCTGAAACACTAAGAAAAAAAGCCAATTAAAAGGAAAATGGTTGGGGGGGTGGGGGGATAAATACTTTGAAACTCCAGGAAAAATAGACTTCTTTCATCAAGACAAGATGTCCTGGCCAAACCCGGAGAATCTCCTCTGGAGGTCAACATGCTGAGAACGTTTGGTGCCTCTTGTGGTTCAGAGCCCAGCCCAAAGCAAGACCTCCTGTACTCAAAGTGATACGCTTCAGCACTTTACAATTAAACCATACACTAATACCATACACTTGTACCACACAGCAATTGATTCCAGCTGCCTCTGCCTATAGCTCTCTGTGACTGTCCAGAAGTGCACTGAGACACTAGAAAAACTGTTCTAGTCAATGTCTTATAAAGAATATATTAAAATTAGTTGGCAGGAGAGTCATCCTTTCCTGTTGAGTCTTCTTCAAGAGCTTTTTTCACCAGCTTCCAGAAGAGTCTGAAAAAGAGCTAAAACACTGTGGGAGTGTGCTGTAAAGAATCAAAGAGAAAGGAGGTTTCAGAGTTTTGATAAACCGCCTACTTTTAGCTGGGTTACATTTTGGTTGCCCTTCCAGAATTATCTATATACAAGCATTCATATGATATACTTGGCAGAGATCAGCTATGAATTTGTACACCACCTTCTAAATGTAATAGATGTATGCACAATTTCTTTTAGGCATCATCTGAGAGGCTTTGTTAAAAGTTCTTTTTACAATTTGTTCGAAATGAACTTTAGCTCTACAATGTTCACCTTTATGGCATGAATATTTCATTGAAATATGTAACCCAGGCTTCAGGGAGAGTGAATAGTACACAGAGTGCTTGGAAAACACATGGCCTTTTCCTTTGTAAAATACAGGCATCTACATACATGAAAGAAAAAGTAGTGCCTGTGTCCCACAGGCCAGTCCATGTAGTGCATTGTCACATTTTTATTGAAATCATAATCATAAAATTCACACAACCATAGAACACTTGTAGCATCATGTAGCATAATAAATAAATAAATAAATAAATAAATAAATAAATTTACAGACTGAAGAACATCCAGAGAATTAAACGAATCATGCCAAAAGTAACATAAACAATTTAACTGCATATTTATAGAGATCTACAGAAGAGCTGTACAAGTGGATAATGCTACTCTGTATGTACAAGGTGCCTTTTAAGTGACAATTGCCCCTTTTTATGGACTGGGAGACTAAGGCAAGGATGCCTTATTCCTTTCACTCCAAAATAACTCAGTCAGCAATACAATCCACAGATACAGCCAGTGCTTCTAAACAATGTATTATGTCACCTTGAAGTTAAAGCAGAAGTGAGGAGAAAAATAGAGCTGAAGAGATAAAAGCATAGAAAAAAAGCAGAGGATTTTCTACTGAAATGTGAACAAAGATACAGAATCAACTAGGCAGAGAGACACAAAGCCAAATCTTGGAGAAAAGTCCTATTGTATTTGGCTTACTTGGGGAGAAGATGAGACAGCCATGTACAAAAAACCCTGAAGTCCAGAAATGTTAATTGGTGTCTTGAGGAATGGGAGTCAGTGGGGTATCTGTGAAACAACCTTTAGCTACTCAGGTAATTTGGTTTGAACCAGTAGTTACAGCCACCTGCAAAGCAACATGGAAAGGACTGATTCCACGGATTCCATACATCCTTCCTGGACTTTATTTCTGAGATTATGTTGATACAAAATCTTATGACTTAACAGTATGTGGACGATGTAAATCACTCTTTCTTTGTAAGTTCGATGCATTATTAATGTTATCTTCCCTAAGAAACTAAATGTCTTTATTCTCCTGGGCAAAGTATGCAGAAATTAATAAGGAAAATAGGGTAGCATTTCTACAGCAGAAAAACGCAGTTCTTCTTCTCTTTGAAATGAGGCCAGGAAGTAATCCCAGATGTAGCTGTAGTACTTAACATGGGAGGCTGAATATCACTTATGCAGTATGTTTGCATGCGAGAGAAACAGAAAGTGCCATTGCCTCTGCTTGTGCATGAAATCCTATTCAGAAGGTTTCAATGATATGGATAGGGAGGGTAAACCTGCCACCTGGGATTGCTTAATGAACACTGTAATAAGCAGCACCAATTAACTAATTGTTAACCTGCAAGGAGACAGTGCAGAAGCAGCCAGCCTGCCTGCTCGTGTTGTCCCAAATGCTGCTTCAGAGCTGGGGACTCTTACGGTGTATGAGGACTCCTTTGCTACATGGTTTGAAACTGATGGCTTGGCATTTTTCCTAATATAGCTATCTTTAATGGAGTAGCCATCCAATTCTTTAGAGAATCCCCTTGCATCAGAAGAAGCATTGCCTTGAAAAATTTCCAACGTAACAATTGGAAAGATTAGAAGAAATAGAGAAAGGAAGAGAGAAAGAAAGGAGAAGAGGGAGAGAGGGGAGAGAGGGAGAAAGCGAGATCCCAAGGGTTGAAGCTTTAGAGGAATGGGAAATTTTAGAAAGGCTGATCCAGGTGAAGGTTCAGAGAAACCCTGTATCCTAAAAGTGATGATGGCTTTTAGGAACAGAATGAAAGCCAGATCCAGACTATGACACCAGCTGGTATGAAATCAAAATCCTGCCCTAGGTGCACAACCCATGAAATCCATGAAACAGCCTGCAGTGTCTGACTCTCCTGGTAACAGAAGAACCTCAGGACAGTGCTGAGCACCCACTGCCATGAGCCTAGCCTGCTCCTGCAGACCTGCTGCAGCCCCGTTCAGGCCAGGGGAGTCTTCCAGGCCTTCTGATTTCAGTTGCTTCTTAGACCCAAGTCCAAACTTTATAAACGCATTGTAAATGTAAATGCTTGTCAGCATTCTTGTAACAGATGGGTTTACTTTAACTACAGCTAAGCACAAGCAAATTTCACAGTATCAATTGCCATAATATGTAGTAATCTGGACCTTTGCCATCAAGAAATTAAAGGAAATAGTGCTTTAAGAGAAAATCACTGGGGCTTGCACTTTATTTCCTTCGGATTTTTAGCAAAATGCACATTTATTTCCGACTGAATAAACCATAAAATGTTGGTTGAAGTAAGGAAATACAATAATACTGGCTAGAATTAGATACTTTCTCGTTTTCCTTCATTCTGTAAGCATCTCTTTCTTAAATTTTACTCAGGCACGCCCAAGCCAATCAATGAACGGAACTGTGCTCCTCCACAGCTTGGCTTTTCAGTCACGAGCCACCCTTACTGCTCTACTAATCTCTTTACAGCAGCCTCTGGTGCCCCTGGGCCCCACATCCTCCCAGAGTGCTGTCAGTTGTAGCAGTCTGGATGGCTCTGTCTGAAAGTGCTATATTTGTTTATATGCCAAAAGTCCTTCAGCATTTCCATGAGGGATCCCAGTGGTTTTGGATTCCCTGCACTTATGTCACACACAAAAACACAGCTTCTCTCCAAAAACACAAGCAGGAAGACGTATAACATTGAGAAGCAAAGAGAATTTAAAATACAATTTAAAATGTTAATTACATTCTCTCATCCAGCCTATTTAGTTTATTTCTAACTTACTAACCTTACGCAATGGGATGGACTAACATTAAGTCTGAATTTGGCAGACAGTCAGTGGTAGAGAGGACTAAAACCAACCCCCCAGAACATTCAATACATTCTGATAGCCTGAATCTAGTTCTAATGACATGGCAGGGATGTTTGTTGTCTGCAGAATTCAGTGTAGCATAGAGGAACCTGAGCTGGCTTTAAAACCATCTACCTTAGGTACCACAAATAGCCCAGCTATGGCAACACAGGTCTCCATTTCAGCTAGTTTGCACTTTACCCAGGCAATTCTTGCTCCAATAGAAATTCTCTTTCTGATGCAGCAAACTTTACAGGAATGAGGACATTGGGCTAGATAAAAATGTCTGTTGGAGAGCCCTCACTAGGCAGGGTTTTGCTTCTAAAGAAACAGAGGAAAAGGTTGCTGGTGGGAAGTGACCCGCAAATGGAGGAGCCACCTCCCAGATCAGTAATGGGACATGGCTATCTGCCAGTCCCAGCAATTTGCAGCCTATACTGCTGCCTGTCTTCTGGTTCCTGATCCACCTCCTGCACCTCTTTAAGATGTTTCATGTTCCTTGTGCAATGCTACAGCCTGACCAGGGTGTAGTCTGACCCTAGGTCTGACTTGGGCCTCTGGCACATTCAGCAGCAGACATTTCTGTTGTTAGTGCCAACAAGCCTTGCTGAACATACATATGCTGTTTGCACTGATTCATTAAAAGAAGCTGACACTAACCAATTCCCTTGCTGGCAGTTACATTGGAGCTTTCTACTTCTGAGTGCCACGCAGCATGAACAACTGTTCTCCTTTAGCAGATGCTCTTCTGGGCACCGTGGCAGGCTGCTGTACCTATGCCCTCATAAACTGCAAATGTGAGTCTCCATGGATTTCAAAAAAAATAGCACCTTCAATTAGCATCAAATTTTGTCAAAGTACGGTGTAGTAGATGCCTTTGTTTGGCTTGTTCTTAGGGGTAAGATGACATCAATGAGTTCTGCAGAGTTTAGAATTCTGTTATCTACCCGTCAGCATCTCTGTGTGTCCTATTTTAGCAATCTCTATTAGGGAATGCACATATGATACTATCTGATTTTTAGCCCACAATAACAATAAAACTAAAATCCAGACCACCTAGCTGCATGCCAAGAGCACATCATTACTTATCTCCTCTATTTTTCAGTGTAAGACTGAGATTCTTTCATTGCCTGAAGTATTTTTGCAGCTTATCTAGCTTCAAATGTGCTTTGAAATACAACCCTATGCTTTCATAATAACTCTTTCACATCTTCTGATCACTTTTGGGAAATTAAACCTGAAAAGAATTGATATATTTGAATGACAACTTTGAGTCTTGTGCCATGCAGCTTAATTCTTAGCTGGGGCTTCAGGAGGTTTGAAAGGCTCAGGAAAGACAGAGGAGATGCTCCATGTTGCATGATGCCCTTGTAAAAAAAGATACTAGGAAATGGCATAACATACTTATCCAAGGGTAAGTCATCTGATAAGAAAGAGGCTGTAGGAAAGAGAAGCAACAAAGTTTAATACAAAAGGTTGTGAAGGGATAGGAAAATTTTAAAGTCCTTATCCTTTTCATTCTGAGCATCTCAGAGCAATAAATCACAAGGTAGATCTCTTAGACAATGGAGATTATTATTCCTCATTCATATTCCAGAAAGGCAAACAGATATACATGTATTTTATTTGTCCAGCACTGCACAACCACTGACAAAGGTAAAAGAGGAACCCAGCAAAGAGAAATCTGCAAGGGAGCTAGGTGCAAAATTCATTGACTCCAAATGGAGTGTCATAAACTGAGTCTCTTTCCATTTATTCCAAAATCTCTTCTGTTTCCTGAAAACATTGACCGCTTGTTGATTAGAAACAAGTAAACTTGAAAAGATTGAAGTGAGATTAACAGGATATCTCATGGACTACATATAATTAGTGTGGGAATCTTCTGAAAATATTTACAGATATTCTAAGTTCAAGTTGCCAGAGCTCAGATAATAGATGATGAGTGTTGGTTAAATAAAATGGATATGTAAGCACTGAAAAACTTCACTTCTAGTCCTTTAACTTCCACTCAGGGCTTGAATGCAAAAAAGACTTGCATTTTCAATTGGAGAAATGAACAGCAACTATCCTCCTCATTAAGTTTTCCTCATTCTTCCTTTGGGCTTCCCAGTACACCAGAGTACTCAAAGTTAAGCTTACAGTGCAGCATAGTCGAACAGCCTGTATTTGCAGCTTCTTTCCTGGGAACTGTCAAGGTCAATCTACTAAGCAGTTCATTTTTCTCAGATATCCACAAGGGTTGATTACCCCAAGGGCATCACTAATTAATATTCAGGGTTGAAACAGAAGAGAGTTAGGTTTGATGCTAATTAAAGCTGGAGACTTTCAACCCCAGAAACCCACAATGAAGTCAGTTTTAGTATTAGAATGTGTATTGCACTGGCAGTTTCTTTTTGCTTTTACTATTTCAGAAATTTCTTCTGGAATCAATTGTGCCAGACTCCTCTGTCCAAGTTAATGGTCTGAGATATATTTGGTTAAAGTTTAAAATCTCAGCTACTATTTCAAAGGTCATCAGACACCTTACACATCTGTTATTTAATGGAATTTGGAGTGACACTTGTGAACAACCAGCAAACTCCACATCTTGAAGCTTCCTCAAACCCCATATCTTGTTTCCTCTCGGAGCTTCCTCCTTAACAAGAGATCTTAGTGGGAATGAATGAGTTTGGAGGATCAGAGAAATTTTCTTTGGCTTCATCCAAACAAAGCTGCATATGGTATCCATAAATATATATACAATGTTCTCTGATGAGCTCTTCTAAACTGTGTAAAATCAGTGAGAAGACTGTCACCTATTTAAATGGACTTCAGATCACACCTTACAAAGGCATGCAAAATGGAAGTTTTATATGTCCCTAATATATGTTCATATTTTCAGTTATCTTTACCTTGTGGAGTTCCTGTCATTCCTCATTTACCCCCAGATACATAGAATAATTATTCTCGATACACTTCAGGAACTATCAATAGCCTATTAACTTGTCATTTCCAGATCTATACACAGGGCGCTGCATCACCCTCTGTGTCACTGACATTTGATGTCCTGCTATTTGCTTTTCTTGATGGGGCCAGGGTCTCTGTGGGACAAAGGATTGGAAGTAATGTGCTGCACCCATTAAAATTAATTGCATGCAAACATTAGAAACCAGCCACCCATTTCAGTCATGAAATATGGATAAGGATTTGCTGAAAGCCATTTATATTAAATTACTTTTATGATAATATTTAACTTTTTGGTATTAAATATTTAGTGCCCTTTTACTTCCCCACTGTGATGAACCTTCAAGCTCCTATATCTTTGGCAGAACTGCGGAAAGTGGCTCACTAGTAACTTCAACTCATGTCTTTGCACCTACAAGGTGATTCATAAGAGCAAGGATAGACAGATGAGCCAGAACCAAGAGTGCCTGCATGATGCAGCACTGGCCAACCAGTTCACAGAAGGATAGTGCATCCATTCATTGCATTCACTGCATCCTTCCTCAGAAAATCTTGAAGGACATTGATAACTTTTATTGAGTTGTCCCCCACACCCTACACAAAAGGTAACTAATATCTCTCATTCCTGTGATCGTAGGCCTTTGTCACCAAACGACCCTTTTCCTGACAGTGAGCCAGTGATGGGAAGTCACAGCATCCAGTTCTGCTCCCAAGATCCACTCTCAGCCCTGGGGCAGGGCCACAGTCTCAGACTGCACTTGTGTGTCTGTAGCGTTACATCCATACACACTCCCAGCCTAGGGATCTTGTCAAGAGATAATGTGCTCTTGCTCACAGAGACAATGTGTCATCCTTTGGGGCATCAGAGAAATATGAGGCCAAATGCAAAACATCAAACATCAAAGACTAGCTGCAGACTCACCTCTATGTTACAGCCAAGAAAAAGTTAAGAAAAAGTTGTTTCAACAACACCACCATTCAGCTCATCTGGAAGCTCTTACTGCAGTAGAGCCAGGATCAAGCTCCTGCTTATAAAAAAAAAAAAAAAAAAAAAAAAAAAAAAAAAAAAAAAGAACACCTTTTCCCTCATTGCTTTTTTTTCACTATGTTTGACAGTAATTCAAAGGCAAAAATCCATCAAAAGCAATTCTGCACCTCAACTCTAGTCCTCTTCCCAATTTAAGCAAACTTGGTGTTGACTTGAACTTCCTGGTTAGTTAACATGGGACCTCTCTGTGTACCAGCTGCCTCCGCTAATGTGATGATCAAAACCAATAGCTCAGATTATGTTTCACTAACAGCAAATGAGATGCTTCAGCTGCTCATAAGGGAAAGACTAGTAGGGGATCAGCATTCATGGTGTTGAAATATTGGCCTCTGAACAGCCTGGAGCAATCATATGAAACACAGAAAAGCACCCAGCTGCTGGTTGTGAGCAGAATCTCAAGTGAAAGACCATGCAAACAAAACCCATCTTATCACTGGCAGTATCAAAGATTACAGAAGGAACATTCACTGTGCTACCCAAAGCTGTTTGGTCCTGGGGATGGAGAGGAATTAACCACAGGAATAATAACTGACAGTACTTGCCCTATTGCTAAAGAAATGTATTCGACTGGGTGGCTGGAAAGCTGGCCAGAGCAATTTAAACATGCCTGTGGAAAATATTTCATACCATCCATAGATATCCATGCTTTAGTTCACATTTAATTTTACTTAAATTAGAAATTATTGTACAGTGTTGAAGTACCAAATTAATATTTATAGGTGTTTACTTAGCATTAACTGCAAGCTACTGTGTTGAGTATATGTCTTGTGAATGTAACACAGGGCTGCAAAATCAGAAGTGAAATCAGACTCAGTCTGGGGAAAGTGAGCTCAGATTGGGGTCCAAATATTTTGTGTCTTTGAGTCCTCAAGTAAAGACAGAATAACTCCAAACACATTGCACATTCAGACTGCAACCTTCTCTTCAGTCTCAAAGAGAAACCACCTCCATCGCTTCAATCAGAATAGTTAGTTCCTCCTCCCTCCACCCGCTAAAATGAACTATCAGTTTCTTTCATCTTCTCCCCAAAGGTACAAAAAGCTGGGTACAGCACTAAGGAGCACTGAAGTACCTTTTGGGAAGTATCCAGCATGTTTATGCATTTGCTCAAGTGCTTCAAGGAGAGTATAGACAACACAAAAAGATCTGTCACGGTCAGCAATAATCAGAGGACCAGCTCTGATTCTCCTTCCTGTGTCCAACCAAGGCTTATGGATGAAAACAGGTGGTTGAAGTTGAATTCAAGCAAGTTAGGCCAACAGACAGACGGCACTGTGCATGGATTACGCTGTTATGGTGCAAGCACCTTAGGCTACTGATATAAAAGCCCATTTGGTCAAAGCTGTGCATAGAAAAAGAGTTCCTCAGTTTCAGATGCCAAACTCTCACAGTGCTTCTAAGGAAAATCCAGCTAGTAAAGAAAGCCACAGTACATTACCTCAGCTACAGGGGTTATGGCAAATACACCTACCAGACTTCAGCTGTGTATTCTAGCATCCCAGAGGACATGGAATTAAGTTCTTATTCTCAGTCTCTATCCTCAACATGTTCAATGGCTTGAGGCCAAAATAAGCTAGAAGCTAGGCATCCAGAAAATGAGAAATACACATGCTGTGTTTGAAAGAAAAAAATCGTTTAAATGATTTGCCAACTTCATAATAGAAATATCCTGTGAAGAATTTTTCACAATAGATGAAGAAATGGAGGAACAAGTACAGAATCTACTTCTATGTCAGTCAGCTGCCAATTCGTAAGAATTTTCTTTTCTTCCTGGCACTCCTTGTCTTATTGCCTGCACCTTGGTTAACATCTCTGACATATAACAGAGGCACCTTACATGAAATGATTTTGTACCCTGTGTAAGCCTGACTCAGCCTGCAAGCAGGGCCCATGCTGTGCTGTGAATGAGATTCCATGAGAAAAGGTTTGCCACTGAGTCATCAAAGAGTACGTCCTAAAACATAAGAGGCCAGACAAGCTTTCAAGGGCAAGTTTGGTTACATCTACTTTTCTTGCTGGGGCTAAGCCCCATTATCCAAGCTGTCCTACTTATATTGCCAGCTGGTTTAATGATCAAGAATGAAAAGGTGAATGAACACAATACAACACAGAAATCAGCTTGTTTGGACTTGAGTGTCACCTAGGCCCCTGATCTAATATAAAAACATAACCTTTCTCAATACGGCATTTCCTGGTTTTTTGGCTAGTTGAATTGACAGGCTGTTCTTCCTGTTTTGTGTAAAGTCTCAAGCTTTCCTCCAAAAAACTGTTACCCAAGAGTGTCAGATGACAAGCAAGTTCTTCTGTGGAGGCAAGGTCTTCATGAGAATGACGACCCACCAAGCCTGCCAACCTGCTTCTAAAGACCTTGGCCCAATCCATAAAATCATTACATTTTTCTCCTGCTTGAAAAGCCATCCTACAGATACTGAAGCATCCCACAGATATCTCTTCAAGCATCACTGTATGCAGGATAGAGAGCAAACAAAACCCTGTTTGAATGGTTTAAATTCATTTTAAAACTTTCACATTTAATATTTAAAACTCTGCCTGCTGCTGATGGCTAGACTCAAAGGTTTCTGTTCCTTTTGTCCCCCATCATCTGTGTTTTCCTTTGTACCTTCTCCAGGGTCAGTGCATTCACAGAGGAGAGAACAGAAAGTGGCCTAGGGGCTCAGGGGTCTCCAAATTCTTATCACAGAAATAGGAGGTAATAATTATGCCTCAGCACTCACTGGGACAACTGAGTCCAGAGGATTTTATCCATAGGGGGAAAAGGCAGTACCTTGCCTGGTGGTGTAAAGTGTTTTGTCTTACAGCAACAGCAGGTTAGAAATACTTAGGAGAGAGGCTGTTCGTACAAAATCAGGATATACTATTAGCCTCATCTTTCTATCCAGTGTCACGAGCCCAGCTGTTGAACTGCCTTTCAGCCTGCTGCTGGTGAGGTTCAGCAGTCCTCGTGCACGGAGCCTCCCCCAGAACCTTCCACGTTGTGGCCAGCTGCTCCAATCGCACTCTGCCAGATCCTAACACCTTCCTGACTCTGCCGCTGCATGTTGCTTCCTCACTGGATGAGTGCAACAGAGCTGTGATTCCCCAGCCCTAGACAACTAACATCCAACATCAGGCTGAGAACAAATATTCCAGCGTATGCCTAGCACTTGCAAAAGCATAACCTTTGCTTGTAAGGCAGCAAATAACTTTGGCTGTATGTGGCATGTCTTGGCAGAGTAAACACCAGTCATTGGAGGCTAGTGACATTTTGCCTGCCACTTCGTACAGATGCTCACTTGTTACAAGTACATGTTGCACTTGTCTCCTGCTTTGTAGTAATCGGTCCTTTGCTTGGATTTCAGTGAAATGGTCTGAAAACGGACAAAGGTTCATGGCGTGGGAGCAGCAGCTTAAGAAATGGGTTTGATGTCTGCCCAAACAGCTATTAGAAGCAAAAGAAATACCAATCCAGAGCTGGCAGAATGTTTTGAGTGCTCTGAGTGCATATGACTGCATGATGGAAATGACAATCAGATGATGCTGTGATCATCTTTTCTTGTTGGAAAATGTTTAAATGCACAGTCATTCTCTAGGAGAAAAAACTATCCTAGAACAAAAAGGTTTTGTTTGAGGGCTAATGGGGGTACTGAACAAGCCAAAATTTATTTTAAAAAAATAATCATTCATAACCTTTGCTTTTATTAGAAATTTCTAGGGGAAAATGCAATATATCTGGAAGGCACTGAAAGCACACATGAGTTTAAACCTCTATTTGGAGAATAAAACAAGCATTTAAAAAGCTTCATACCTGGTATAATTCCATGCTTCCATAAAGTACAAGCCCTACATCATTTTGGTTATGCCAGCCTGCAGAACTGGCAGAACTGAGAGCAAAAAAAAAATCTCAAAATAAAATGTTATTTTCTGATCAGCCTATGAAAATTTCAGATCATAATGTCCCAAATACTATTGCTATTATTTATTTTTCTAGAAGTACTCAGCGTTTGACCCGATTACCCAGAAAGATCACTTTCTGAGAGAGTCCGTGGTGGTTTCACACTGCTCAGCAGCTGAACTCCACCACATCATTCTCTCACTCCCCCTCCTCAAAGCAAGAGGGGGAGAAAATATGATGGAAAAGGGCACAAGGGTTGAAGTAAGGACAGGGAGTTTGCTCACCAATTGTCATCACAGGCAAAACAGACTCAGTGTAGGGAGATTAATATAATTTATTGCCTATCACTAGCAGACTAGAGGAAGGAGAAACTAAAAGCAAACCAAAAACACCTTCCCTCTGATGCACTCTGCTCACAGAGGCCATCCTGCAGCATCCCTGCTACCAAACCCTTGCCACATAGACCCTACAGAGTTGCATCAAAACAGGGTCTTGCAAAACTATTTTAGTGCTCCTGTTGATTCTGGCAAGGAGTTCCTGGAACTGCTGCCATCTCCACTGAGCTCCTCCAGTTGTCACTGTGGAGCCCTCTCCAGCATATGGCAAAGGAACAGATGCCCACTAGTATCCTTCATCTGTCTGAGGGAAGAGCTATGCTGCTATAGACACAGCTGTGGATGGAGTATACAGCAGGGATGGGCATGTTCTGATTTGATTTAATGCTGAATTTTGCTAGGCAGAAAAATATCTCGGTATAAAAATGTCTCTGGCAGAACCTCATCCTGCAGTGTCGATCCTCCCTTCCATCCCCCACTTCTCTAACAGCTGTGGTGCTCTCTCCAGTGTTCCTGTGATGCCAGAATACTCACTCATGTCATAGAGATTTTAGAGAAGCAAGTGTGCATGTTTGTGTGCATGTGTGTGTAACAATTCTTGGAATATTTCCCCTCTTGTCAATGGAAAGGCACCGGGAAGGGGAGGATGCAGAACATCTTCTAGAACTGATGAATTAGTCTCCTTGAAAGAAAAAAAGTACCTGCCAGAAATTCTCTTCTTTAACACTCCACAGCCCTCTCCTTCCCAACCCATGTCAGCAAAATGTGCTTAATGGGTTGTACTGAACCTTTGCATAATAGCAGCTGCTCATTTTACAGATTTAATAAATTAAAGGCCAGATTCAATGTGCTATGGATCTGCTAACAACAGACACGAATTGCTCTAAAAGCACATACTAGATCTGAGCTATTCCGTGATCTTCTTTTTCCCAGGCTACAGGCCAAGAACTTGAGTTAAATGGCTAGCCGTGGTGGCAATGAAATGAGAGGTTGTCAAAATCAATCAGGAATGTCCAACTCTTTGGGAGCCAAGCTCAATCCTATAGGTTCTATTGTTCCAAGGGATAGCCAGTTCAGAAAAAAATGTTTGTTTTTATTCAACAAAGGACTTGTGGTTGTATTATTGCCATTTATATTGGCAATGTTGCCATATTATATTATTCCCAGGTTGTATTATTGCAATTTTCTGGGGGAAAAAAAAAATAAAAATAAAAAAAATAAAAAAAATAAATTCTGAGAATTGCCCAAGTCTCTCTAGTTATTCACTCTTGAGCTGTGTTCTTAGCCATGTAAGTCAAGGTGAGCTATTAGTGGTCTGGGTCCAAGCAAGCAATCACATCCCTAACTTTGATGCTATAACTAGTCCCATTGGAATCAATTGCACCGATCAAATGCTTTAAGGTAGATGCACGTATAAGTACTTTCCTGCCTAAATCCTCCAAATGAAGAGCTAACACTTATAAAGAGAAGACAAGCTGAATAAAAGCAGAAAATGATCCATGCCAAACAGAAATGGAGACCATCAAATGTAATTGCACAGTGTTTCCAATTGAGGAAGAAAGTAGAGAGACACCAAAGATGAAGCAAGACGAAGCTCTAGATGTACATATTGGATGTCGCACATAAAGTACAGTATTGAGAAACAATGCAACAGAAGGACAGTTTTCCCCAAATGCTTGGCCACAATACTGCCACTGAGGATATTAATAGAAGTAGATTAATAGGAATATGAAGGTCCCCCTTGGAAACATAACCACTCACAATACACACATGTAATTATTTTGTGTTTAGAGAAAGGAGAGATTTGTGCATGAAATTAGCAAAGAGAAGAACTATTGCGAAATAAACAAATAGCATGGGCAAGTGCTAACTGCACAGTCAATGCGGCAAAGATCCTGTGTTCTGTCTGCAACTCAAGGAATGAAATAGAAAAGTTAAGAGCTCACACCATGAGCTCCCAGCAGCGTGACTGTTTATGTGCAACAAAAGGACTAAATAAATACAAGGAAATGGGAAGAAAAAAGTTCCATCAGCAATTTTTAACCATATGTTTTCTAAAGAAACGACCTCTCATGGAACTTTAGCTCCACTTACTGGCTGTAAATTAAATTCCTCATATGTATACACTCAAAGGACAACTCTCAGTTTTTACTGCCTTCAGTCTGCCCTCCCTCACTATCCACCTGAGCTATCCAGACTCACCTTGATGCAGCACAAATCAGAGGCACAGCAGGCAGTAGAAGTCAGTGAGGTCCACACGACTGGCCATAGCAGAATCCATCACACTCATGGTGCTCTGAGCACCCCTTTGCTACCCACTGCTACCAAGTGGGTCCACACCTGGCAAAGCAAAAGAGCATGCCTGGGTATGTAACACTGCAAAGGCAAGGCAGGGTGAATGCAATGGTGATTCATGAAGCAGAGAGATCCTCCTCAGTCTTCCCATGGAGCACCTTTGTAGCGTGTCAGCACAGACATTTAGAAAGAACCAGCAGAGAGAAGACAAATCCCTCATGAACTAAAGAGAAAAGCGCATGCTATCAGTGGTCCATGTAAGTGCATTGCAAATTACCCAAATTAAGCCTCAACACCAAATGACAAAAGTGTCTTTACACAGCAATATAAGGTGGACTCAGAAAACCTTGTGACAACTGTCTGCCACAAAAACACACCCTCGTGATGCCTGTAACATCAGGCCATCCTCGAGAACAGTTAGTCAACCTCCTGAGTTGTGTTCGGGGCATGCATGTAGCTTTACAGCTGCCAACTTTCATAAACTTTTTCTGAGCTTCAGCGAGGAGCACAAGTCCTGGGATTGCCGTGTAGATTCCTAGCCATGCCCCTGTTCCTGTGGGAGACATGTGGTGTGAATTGACCGCCCGCTCTTTTTGCTCGTGCTCACATGCTTCCCCCAACTGCCTGATGCCTGTTGCAATTAGGTGGGCAGTAGCAGTACGAGCAGTGGGTAAAGCAGGAGAAAACAGCACTGCTATGCAGGTGGTAGAAAACAGCACTGCTATGAACAACACTCTGTGTCTGCAGGGAATCAAGGCTACCTCTTGACCTGCTCAATTGAGGTAAAAAACATCGCAGCACAACTACACTAGCAAAGTGGTCATCTTTAGGTCAGAGTTAACTGAACCCAACATAACCTTATTTATGTTCATTTTTTCTAGCCTAGAAAAACCCAACGGCATAATGCAAAGTAATATGTGTTAGGAGGGACTACCTTACAAAGGTTACCTCTTCATTTAATCATATATTTCAGTTATTGCTCAATTAACATACCTCATGCATTTTCATCCCTCTATTACAGCTTCTGATTCTTTAGACCTGGAGGTGGCTGGCTCTGTGCCAGGCATTTACTGTTATCTGCTCAGATAGGTAAATCATTTCTTTAGTGCAGACTGTCAGCATGTATCCTTTCAAAGCACAGGATAATTTCTGTGGTCTTTTACAAGGAAGCATGCCAGGCATGTGATACAGTGAGAGTACCCTTGCTTCTCCTCAGCACCCTACCTGCACGAGGGTTGGGAGTACGCCAGGCTGTGTGCGGGTTCAGGACCCAAGATGACAGTGCAAAATCCTCACCTCTAAAGTCTCCTGCTCATCAGGAGCCTTGACTCTATATGCTAGGTGGTACCTAAACCAACTGCTAGGTGGTTCTCTCCCATATCCATGAATTAGACTCTTCAGAAGTTTGGGAAGAATGATCAGGAATTTGACAAACAGACCATCTCTGTAATAGATCAATTTATCTCTGAGCACAGTTTGAAGAGTTTTAGTCATTTATATGGTTTCTTGTCATCATAATTGCATTGCACCACACATTAGAGCACACACATGAAAAGCGCTCCCCAGGTGGGAGAGCACAGTTCCAGAGAGAATTAACTACAACTCACCCTGAGCTTCTTGCTAAGCTGGGCATGTTGTTGTCAAGAAAAAAGCCAATATCTCCAGACAGGGCTCTTGCCCTACATATACGTACCAGCCTGCTCAGTGGTTACGCAGAGACCTCAGCTCATGCTCGAAGACGGTGCAGATGAGACTTATGTTGCTTATGTTCTCAGTGAAAAGCATTTGTAATCATGTCAAGTGAGTCAGTTTTTGTCCAAAGTGAAGTCTGGCAGCATAGACTGTATTTAGTGCATCTCTTTTGCTTCTCCTGATGAGGCTCATCAGTCACTTCACATTCAAGCTTTCCAGGTTCATAGACAGTACAGCTACCGCCCTAGCTGCTTGTCACTGGAAGTGGCTGAATCTTAGAAGTGGTGTTATAGAAAGGATGAACGGGGTTCAGAACAGGAATTCTACCATAAATCGTCTGTCTGTCCATCCTTTGGGACGTGACCTTCCAAGTCCATAGGGAAGAAACTGCCTATTAAATAATAGGTGCACACTGATACAAAACTACTCTGCGCAAGCAGCTACTGTGTTCAGGCTTACAAGGCTGTTTGACTCAGTTGCTAAAGTTGAGATGTTGCTGTTCTGGGAAGTGGAAGATTAAGTTAATTCTCTTATAGCTCCATATGCAGAGCTCAAGGCCTACATCTTACTTTATTTTCCGAGGTGGGGCACAGAGGTTTTATGCTAGCTGTCTCCACAGGGAGGAATCATCTTCAACATAAGCAAGGAAAAAAAGAGAAAAAAAAAAATCACAAAAGCCCCTCTAATAGAAATGCATTGGCATAAAGGAAAAGGAGAAAAAAACCTTTGAAACTGGAGAAAGCTTTGCTTGCCCAGAAACATTTAGCCATTTAATATAAACCCTCAGGAAGGAAATGTGCAATAATCTACAATATTATCACTGAACTGCTGTATTATCTAAAGTATACATTAAAAAGTCACCCTGCTGCGAGACAAAAAATCATTAACTTCCTGATCTTTAGAGCAGCGAAGTCCTTCAAGGGATACTTAATATCAAAGCAAAGCATATCTCACTTCTTTCAGCCAAAATAGCTCTGTAAAAAGTAAAAAAGAAAATCAGGCCTTACTTCCATTAAGCATGATAGCTGAAGACTACAACAGACATTTTTGATCTTCCCATACCATGAAATAATTAAAGAGAAAGAGAACAACTTCATTAAGAAATCATCCGCCATTTTTTCCAAGTGTTTAGAATATCAGTCTTCAGTTTTTCTTTTCTTTTCTTTTTTTCTTTTGTTGTTGTTGTTGTTCTGTTTTGTTTTGTTTTGTTTCTTCCTTCTCTGAACTCATCTTCTCACCACCACCCCAGCACCATGGGCAGCACTCGTGCTTTATCCACCAGCCACACACACTTCTCCTGCAAAACAAGGTGCTGCACAGAAATAGGAGGGAGGAAATGGAAGTTACCAAGAATTTGAGGTCACCATTCCATGAAGATTACTCAGAAATTACACAATTTACGAAACTATAGTGGTTTTGTCTTCATTATTGTTAGTAATGTGGAAAAGTTAGTGGGAAGAGGAAAAAATTACCCAGAAGGGGGAAAGTAGAAGTTTGGGCCTGTAACCTCACTATCCTTTTTTAGAAAGATCTTTTAAAACTCTTTTTAAAACTCTAGAGGTGTAGATAATTTGGTTTCTAAGATATAAAATGCTATTATATGGTGCTGTTTTACACTGGCTCATTTTAAACACTAGATTATCTGTAAATGTCCTCTTGTGTTTAAAGGAGCTTAACTCCTACAACATTTAGACACCAGAGAGGTCTATAAATCAAAAGCACTTGACATAATCCCCTAGCAGGCATGTCAGATAGTCCAAATTACAAACTGACTGAAACCTTAGATTAAATTTGCAAAATTACCACTGTTTTCACTGAGTACACCTCTCCAGCATGATATTAAGCGTAAACCAGCCATGCAGTTTGACTTAAGGGAGCACTGCCAAGGTAGATTGAAAGGAGGGCTCAGGAAGCTCAGAAGCTGGCATAAAGGACGAATCAACCGTCCTTGTATCCCACCTGGCAATGCAGTTTGCAGCAGTCTTGTTACAGCCATGCCACAGCACCAGGAGTGGTGCTAGCTAAACGCGAAGGTTCTTATTTTCCTGAATTCCCGGTCATGCTTATGTATGGCTGCTGTGGAGCTCTCACTCCTGCATGCTGAAATCTGACATGAAAAAAAAAAAAAAAAAAAAAGACTATAGATGAATTTCACTTTTCTGTCTGCTTGAGTCTTGGCTAATTCTTCAGCCATGTCACATAGGACTCGAGTCCACATAAACCTTCCAGTGGCTCTGTGCAAAAGAATGAATTCACTCTTTGGTACTGTACAGTTTACAGTGGCTGATTTTGCCATTCATCTGAGTAATAAAAGACATTTCTACGTTTCTTTTTTAAACGCAGCTGAAGTGGGTTTGGCTGCCACGTGAAACAGGATTCACACAGGAGAAGCACTATGTATCCCGCTAAATGTCACATTATTCTGGCCCACGAGGGAGGTCACAATAACTTAACAAAAGAATAGCAGGAAAACAATGGGTTAGGAGCAAGACAGAGCATGAAGGGAAAATCAGGATAGAATGAGTAGAACAAAAAAGTACAACAGAGCTCTCTGAAGTCCGCTGCCATTTAACATGACATGCTCAAGCCGATCAAATGAACATAATGCTGCAATACTAATGAAGAGTCAACAGAAGCACCTTGGCCATTCCTCTGTCTGCAGCTACGGCAGTAAATCAAGTTTCATCATTGTGCATTTCTTTTTTGTTCCGCCCCAGCCAAAGCCCAGGCAGGGACAAGATGTTCCTGCAAACCTGCAGGGCGCAAAGACGTAGATGGGGACAGGCCTGTTCCTCCCCAGTCCTGATACACTCGTGCGCCACATCTCTCGTGCTTTGCCTTTTGCTGTTAAAATTCCTGCAGGCAAGGGAGAGAGGATTGCTTGTAACACTAGCACAGCATGTGAGTTGTGACTTTTGTTTTTATTTCTAGTCCAGCTCCCTGAATCATAGAATATGTGTTAATTCTCAAAGCAAGAACATATTCCTCAATGCTTCGAAAGTCACGCTTTTGAAAACTGAATCTTCTATTTCTTCCATCAGCTCACTTCTTCAGTCTCTCTTTAGATTTTTAAAATATTCTCATTACTGTTCATACCAAGGCAACAGACTCATTGGCATCATAAAATGAAAGATTGACAGAGAGACTTGCACAGAGTGTGCATTTCATATGTTCCACCATGCTTAGGCTGGACTGACTGCATTCTTCCTAAACTAAGAGCTAGATTTCTTGCTTTTGTCAGACCTTTTTCAGTGCAAGGTTATACAAAGTTGTACATACCACCCTGTTGGAGCAGTTCTCATGAGGAAAGCCCATCCTGAATACCATGGCATGCTTTCTGCAGCAATTACCCAGCTGGTGCTGTTTCCATATCTCTGTAGATTTTCGATGACACTAACAGCATGGTAAATCAAGCAGAATTACCTTAGTTTCTGATGCATTAGAAATACGGTAGTTTTGCAGCCTAAGCTCACTTTTTTTTTTTTTTTTTGGTACACTTTGAATCAGCTTCTTCTATTTTATTCTGGGATATGGAACAGAAGGGAGAATACCAGATGATTTGCCAAATGGAGAGGAATTAAACTGTGCCAAGTGTTATCTGGAGTTTACTCACAGACACATACGCCCATATCACAAATTGCCTTGCTGCAATATTTTTCCACTAAACCTGAAAGTGGTGCAAGAGGCATTATTGTGCATTTCTTCATGGATTACAAGATTCGTATGCACTCAAATGCCTTTGTTTTTGTAATATGTGCCCTGCTGGTTTTGAAATGTGTTTGGTGTGTCAGAATCTGGCTAGTGTCTGTCAGTAGTGAAAGTGTTAATGCTTCAGATACAATAAAGCTTCATCAAAAATAGCACCCCCACCAACTGAGGCTTATTCCTTGGGAGGCAGATAACACTTTTCTTATCATTTCAACTAAAAGCCTCTGAGTCCTTTTACAGTTCCTACTTATACCACACCCCGGCACCAGCTGTTCACATGCAGTGGTCACCCCTCTGTCCTGCAAATGAAGAGCATTTGCAGGTCCATAAGTATATTAGAGACGGCTGGGCTCTCAGAGCTGGTCTTGTTCAAATACATAGTCCATCTTGTAATTGACTGTCAGCTTGATTTACAATGGCAGTTGTGATGGGTTTGGAGATTTCAGTCCAAAAGGCTCTCTGAAATAAATGAGGGGAAAAGTCAATCCAGAGAGGCAACTCAATTTGTTAATATCATCAAAGAACAGGGAACAATTTAGGCAACACATCAGCCCGAAACAAAATGCACTCAGGACAGAAGCAGACCATACAGAGATGGTTTATAAAACAAATCACAACAGCTGTAGAAATTATAGAAGGAGATGGAGGAAAGAAGGTCAGAAAGGGGAAATAAAAAATCAGTCTATCCAGAAGTGAAGCAAGGAATGAGCAACAACATTTAAATTCTGAAAAATTTGACCTTTCTATTATCTTACGTCATTTGTGGAAAAAGCTCCATAGGAAAGAAAATCAATCATATGTTGTGGGTTTGAAATGGTGGCACTGCAAATCTACCGGACAACCAGTTTGCCTCAGAAAAAAAATGTGCCTTACAATTTAATTTTTGTACTGTGGAGTTTTGTTTAAACATTAGGAAAGGAGATAAAGGGTAAGTCTTCACTTCCCTTCACTTCCAAGGCTCTCAACATCTTGCATTCTGCAGCCATTGCCTTTCCATTTTTAAAGTGAACAGAGACACACTGAATATTTTCCTCCCATTGAAGAGCTCGTCAGCAGGTGAAAATATTAACACCTTATTTTCCAGTCACAACTTTGCCAGTCTCATTCCTGTGCTTAAGCTGTTTCTTTCAGACTAAATCAGCTGAGATTCTTTCTAAATTAAAACCATTCATTGACATTTTGGGCTTTGTTTCAGTAAACAGAAATAAAGTGTAAAGCAAAGTTGACTTCAAAATCTATCACATATTTTATACAGAACCTTAAGGACTAAAATAGGATGTTTTTTTTAAAGAAAACCCAAAAAGTTATTGTATGAATCTGATCCTCTTGATCCTTCACCTTGGTAGAACTTACTCATTTGAATGGGTTATTACTTTGCCACAGGGATTTCTCTTCCTTTATATACCAAAGGCACTGTTCTTCACTCTTTTGGAAGGTTTAATTATTTCTGGACTTAAAATCCTTAATCTCCTTCCTGTCTACTCAAACAGGTTGGAAAATTATGTCCATATTGTTTGCACTGGCAATGTTTACATATAAGTTCTTTTTTCCGCTAAAAGGAGTCTATTTTTTAAAGAAAAACATTCTGTTCCAATTTCTGTTGAAAAATATTTTACCTTACAAAATAAGAGGTAAACATAAACTGAAAATTCTGCGAATATGTGTGTTTCAAGTAAACTGAAATACAAAAACCAGATGGTGCTTTTCATCAGTCTTAATTCTTCTTCTTTACATCAATTTCACTCCTGCTTTTCTCATCTCCAGAGCTTATTACAAGTTCATTCAGTTCATGACCATTCCCTTTTCATGACTTCCAATCTTTTTTGTCTCATCACTGAAAACTCTCTTATTTTTCCTTTCATTTGCACCTCCTACTCTCATTTTGATATCTCTTTTTCTCACTACAGCTACAGTACCTTTCAGGCCTGGTAAAAAGCAATCTTTCCAGCTTTAAAGTTCTACCTCAGTTCCTCCAAATGTATCAGCTACGACTGTGCTCCCTGTTATACAAAACATTACCCATTATCCAGACATTTTCTTATGATGCCCTTAACCTAAGTCATTGAATTTTGTCTTTGGATATTATCACTTACCTGGCAAAAAACCTATGGGATCTCATTAAAATTCCTTTCTTTTGCCCTTCTTCCCAGAAGAGAATGTAGGACAAGCAAATTAATTAATATATAGATAGATCCCAAAGTCCCAACAACATTCCCCATGAGGAACATGCTCATAAAATTCCATCTTTTCACATTCCCAAGGAACTAGGTTATTTTTTCTGCTGCCCGTAGCCCTCCTGGGATTGTTGGCTGGGGACTCTCTCTGGGAGAAGGGAGGAAAGGCTGCAGCTGCATAACACTACTGAGGTAAATCTGTTAGCACATTTCCATACATGAATGACTTTATTAAAGTCATTTAGCCAGAGCTGGAGAGGCTGAGGTACAAAACCTACAAAGAAATTCAAAAAAAAAGATGATTATGGGATTTGACAACAGTGGTCATGGGGGCAGTATTACAGAAAGGGACAATGAAAAAGGGGATTTAAGAATTGTAAAGAAACAAAGGAATATGTATAAAGGAAAAGAATAGGGCAAAAGATGTGGCTACAACAAATGTTTCTAAAAATACCATCTTTGTAAACAACCTGAACATACATCAAACATGACATCATCTGTGTATTGGGATCAGGGGGTTAACTTTAATTACGTTTAAACATAAAAAAGTAGATGCCTCCTCCAAAGCAGTTTCCCTCTGGAATCAAAAAATAAAATAAAATAAAAAAGAAAAGGAGAAATAAGGAAAAAAAAAAAAAAATGAGAAAGGATAAAACATAAAATACCTGGAGTTCCCTGAAAGATGAGATGCAGTGAGAGAAAGCCTCTCTGGAAATGTTTTTTTTTTTTACAGGTTTCTGAAGAGTCATTGCTTTGTAACACAGAGCTCTGCTCCCCAGGAAACTCCACTCCTCGGGACTGCCAAGCGCACAGCCTGGCTAGCAAAGTGCAGCTGCTCAGAGAGTAAGCTGCACTCTGCTACTGAAAGAAGGGGCAGTTGTTTCTGCTTTGTCCACGCTATGCAAAGGTAGTGTCTTAAACTAGAAAAGCTCCCGTGAAAGAGTGAGGGATTTCAAAGGACAGCAGAGGAAGTGTAAGGAGGAAGAGATGGCCAAAGCCAGCTTTCCAGAGAGTACTGGAAGCCTTTGAAATAAACTTGGAAAGAACATTCACCAAGTTTGGTAGCATTTGTATGCTGAGATCTGTACAGAGAAAATCAGCCTTTGAGTTCTGTACCTCCTTTGGATCCATCTGCTTCCTGATTACTACATCTAAGTTGTTACTTCTAGGCTAGCGCTTTACATGCTGAAAGGAAGATGAAAGGCAAGATACAAACTAATGTACACGCTCAGTAGAAGGTTCCCATGAATGTAAAGGAGGGAGGATGGAGGGCCATGGACTCGCTCAGTGCTAAGGGAGAAAGGAAAAATAAAAAAAAAAAGTTATGCCATTGGCATCTGAATGAGGACGCCAGTTTTTGCTGCTGTAACTGAGTGCAGAACCCAGCTTCATTTAGTGCTGGTCAAAATGTCTTCCATTGTAAACGCATGTGCCAATTCTGGGCACATCCAGCGTCTTTGGAGAGAGCCTCCACTGTGATTTCTGTTCTCAGGATAGAAAACAAAAATAATCTGAGGTTTCTGAAGCATCAGTGTTCATACACTGTCCCTCTACACGAGTCGCTGCTCTCCAGCTGAGGTCAGACCTTCTCTTTGACAAAGAAACGAGAGCCAGCAATCTGTTTCCTCATCTTCTGCTCATCCTTCCTTCTGCTCATCTATGTGACGTACAGTAGGAAATCCAAAATGAGAGAGCACTGCTAGAAACAGATTAACAGAGGGAAGTCCTCCTGAGGAGACTTTGAAAGTGAGCACCAGGGAACTGGGCAAGTAAGGAATGCTACAGGGCAGGGAACAAATGCCCCGAGGTTCCGCCTGCAGGAAGGGAGGGAACACGGCCAGGTGGCACTGGATGCTGTATGCCAACACCTGATCCGCTCCTTATTGCCCCAGAGCACTTGCAGTCGCAGTCACAGCCACAGTGCTCCCCAGCCACACATCCCAGAGCACAGCCTTCGTCCCTGCAGCACGTACGTGCTGCTCTGCTGCCTCGTTGTCGACCACAAGAGGGTTTTTGTAACATATGGGAGCTCTATACCTGGAACATCCTCTGGGTAGGAAACTAACTGTTGGAGAGAGCAGGGGAAAGAAGCTTGCATGTGCCACTCTGAAGCAATTTACCAGGTGTTTGCTTGATTTCAGAGCTAGTGTAAGCTTTCCTTTTTTTTTTTTTTTTTTTTAACTTCACTGCTGAAAACATTTCTATTCTTCTTACAAAAGAGCGTGGAGCTTATTCAGCTGTAGTGGAAATCCATTGACTCACGCTAGAGATAAATTTGCCCCTCAGGATTCAAAAGGAAACAGTCAAAGCATTCTGGCATGGTGCAAGGAAACATGCCTGCTCCTAAACCCCTTCCTGGGGCAGAGCACACTCCTCTCACCCCTGCAACCAGCAGGATCTGCTAGCTGGTACAAAGTAGGAAGCAGAAAAATAGCTCTGCACCTTCGCCCTCTCACCTGGCTTTTTTCCAGTCACCATCCCACCTGGCTGCATGGGAGCTGCCCGCTGAGTGCTGCTCACCCCTTCCCAGACAGGGAAGGCAGGCAGGCAACCCTCTGTCCTTCCCCCCACGCTCTCACCAGCCCCAGGCACTTGCCTGAACACTGGACCTTGCCTGTAGGCTGTAAAATCTTAAAGGCCCTCCCAGCTGACAGGGGCTGTGGAAACATAACGTGAATCTTAACGGCACCCTATTGGCGGTATCTGGGATCATCTTTGCCTGCCCGCTAGCATTTATTGAGGTCAGTAAAACCACTCTGACATTTATGTGTTGTTTGCAGAAGGAAAGGGGTGGGTAAAAGACTGGCATTGGATGCTTAGTCTCCCTTTTATCAGGAGCTATTTGAAGAGTGCTATTTGAAGAGTCAGACTAGATTTAGCAAGATGATTCAGGAGGGATCAACAGAGCTTTATTTCATATAGTCCCAACTTGAGAAGCGAGATTGCTTTACCTGCAATTGCTCTCAAGCTCATTCTCAGCAGAATACATGTGGATTTTATGCAACTTGCCACCATTTTCTCTCCTTAAAACCCTTTAACTGGTGTCTCAAAATTTCAGCCTTTGAGGGTAATTTTTTTCACGAGGCGACCTTTCTGATGCAGCAAGGTGCACACAGAAGCCTGATGGTTACAGAGGCCCATAGCAACAGTGTTAAGTAAGCATAAAACCTGGGTTTTTCTTTGAGATATAAATAAACACCACATTTCCAGGGAGACAGTCCCATCTTTATTTGTCTCCCAAGGAGTCTAGACAGTGGCAGTCACCAACATCAGTGATAACACACTGCCCTGTAGAGCACCATGCAGAATAAGGACCCTCCAGACTCTCTGTTTGTCATTTTGAACACTTCAGATGGGCCACACAAAGCCAGCCCAGTCGTCTCACATCCTTGCAGAGATTCAGCAGCTTTCCTTTAGCCCAAGACAAGGATAAAGCAGTGGACAAGTCACTGCTGAGAAATCACACTTGCTTCATCCCTCCTCCCTAAGTCCCATAGTGCAGGAGCTGGGATCTAAGGCCTAGGTACCCTGCTCTGGTGCTTACAGGTTCTCTGAAAGCAACAGCTGGGTTTTACCAAGGACCCATAAAAGTCTTTCTAGCTAACGTGAGGCTTAAAAGATTAACCCGATGCTTAAAAGAAACACATGCTAAAAGCAGACTGCAATTCTCCTGATTCAGCAGTACTCCCTCAATGTGCTTATGAATTTCATCACTCAGCGCCAACGTGCATGACAGATGGAGACAGACAGAGTGGTGATGGCAGGGGTGGAGGGTGCAGTATTTCCTTTCCTCTTTTGCTCCTTAGTCAAACAAATGGCAGCCAAGTAACACCCTCCAAACTCCCCCTTCTCTGCAAGTTAATGGCAGCTACAAGATGTAATATTCATTAGCTCAATGGTTTGCAGTGCAACTCAAGGCTCAGCTGATATTTTTCATGTGGAATGAGGCAAGAAAATATAATGGGAAGGCTTGGTGGCTGCCTGAGCCCAATTTCTCATTACTCTGATTGTACCTGAGAGCTAAGTGTGAAATTTTGCATACCAAAATATGTTATAGAAAGGGTGCAATATACCTGACTGTGGAGCTTTTAAAGAAACAGAAAGCAATGCACGCCTAGTACTCACCTGTAGAAGTATTACCAGTAGTTCTCTTAATTAACTTATATTCTTGACCACTTTTTTTTCCAGTAAATTAATTTTGTACTGGTGAAAAATAACAGAGCAAGGATCTTGGAACCCTAAAGTCCTCTAACCAGAGAATAAATAAAGCACATGCAGCAGCAACACGATCTCTCCATCTTTCATTATTATTGTCTTCTTCTTTCCTTCAGTGCCAAGAAGCAGTAAAACAACCTGTATTCTTGGTCCTGGGCCACATATATATCTTCAGCCAGGTCTTTGGGTGTGAAGTGGCCAGGCTTGCTCCTTCTCTTTAAGGTGCCTCTCTTAAATGCAGTGTGTTAACCCATGATCCAGTTCTGATGGCCTGTTATCTACACCGTGTTTATTCTCTGTGCTGAAAACACTTGCTATAGGTGACCAAAACAGCTCCACAGACTTTTTTTTCCTGCTCTTCTTGCTGCTACATTCTTCCAGCTTCTTCCCCTGTATCTATGCATCTATTATCATTGACCCTGCCATTTTCTACATTCCTACATTTCATTCAAACTGTGAGCACATCCATCATGCACTTACGGCAATTGTGTCTCTTCATATTTACCAGCTGCATCTCATCCCAGCAATGTCTGCATTTTGCAATCTGCATCTACGAAAACACAATAGCAATGGACAATAGTAAAAATTCTGTCGCCGTCTGTAGTGGATCTTGTTTTCTGTCCTTCAGTGGGTTTTGTGCTCCTGAAGAAATTATTTTCTTTGCTTACTTGGAAGCTAAAACTTTGCTATTTTTATGGTGGCTTTTTGCTTAGCTCAGTAATGGTCTGTTGTTATTGCCCAGAAGGGAGCCCCAGGTGGGACCTGGGCCTGAGACATCAGCTGTTTAAACAAGTGGAACGGCTGCCATTAATCTTTGCTTCTGGAGCTCATAGCAGGAAAATGGAGCAAGCAGGGAATTGGTTCTCAATAAAAGAAGCGTCCTTCAGCCTTGCACAGTTTCATGTCCAGCCACTAATCAATATATATTGTTCCCATAGATCACAGCAGCGGCAGGTGAGAAATTGCTTGGACTAGAGGCTGGTGTAGAGTGGACATGTGAGGATTTCCCATGCACACCACAGACAGATCAATCTTGGAGAATAAGACTCAGAAGAAGTGTCAGGAAAAGGCAAGAGATGATACCAAGGATATCTGAAAGCAGAGTCTCTGAGGGAAATATGAAGACAGGAGGAAAGCCCGGTTCTTGGCATAAGGATTTTCTTGTACTGCAAAGATCAATAGAAATATGCTAGAAGATATGTCTTTGCAAAATTATTGGTAGCTGAGGGCTAACTGAAAAATGCCACGTGGCTGCATACCAGGACCTCTTTGTATTAATGACTTTCTTGCTAGTATCTCAAACAACTGCATCCTCTGGTCCACACAAGGCGCATCTCAATATTGCTCCTATGTTCTGACCAACTCACCCTTGCCCCTTCCTCCTCTGTCTGCTGACTCTCTCTTTGCCACATCAAGGCTATATTCGTCACTACAATGTGATTCTTCTTGTGCAGGACGGTTCCTCGGTGCTATGAGCTGCTCCAGCCTCCCTTCCACTCTCATAAACCAGCAGAGCAGTTGCTACAAATGCAATTTACAACAGCCCATGAGAGTGGCCCTGAGATCCAAGAGGCCCATTCTGCTTAGATATAGGAATGCAATCTCCAGGTTACTGCTCTCCGAGTCCACGGAGCTGGGTTCAGTCTGACTGAGGCACCACGCTGACATTTGAGAGCAAGCCAGCAGTTCCCATTGTGTGCCTGGCTCTTCTCTAACAGCAACCAAAACTCCGGCGTTTGGGTACTGTATTTCTTACCAGAGGCTTTGGCTACAAATAACTCATTTTTTCCTTCAGGAACAAAGGAAAACATCTAGAGCACTTAATTGGCTGCGTTGACCTAACTCCATGCAGAGGATGCTTTCATGACCTTCAGGAACCGTATCGCTGCCCACTGCTGGCCAGCAGCCCCAGTTAGAGCTGGCACACGCCGGACTGAGCATCTCCGAAGGAAAGGTTTAATGGGCCCAATGGCTGTCTTTTCTGTAAAGAACAGAGGGTACCTTAAAGTGGGCCACGATGGAGAAGAGAGGTTTTAATGGCTAAGAATTTGCCCAGTAGGTAACACAGCCCCTGTGTTTTCAGCCGCTGTGCAGGAGAGGTTAAAGCAACAGGCATTTCAATTCCCAGAAGGAAGAAAGCACTTCTGGTTATATTACCAAGACAAATAGTGCAGTGAAATCAGTTCTGAGAGACAAGAATTGGTCCCGAAAGATTGACTGAGTAAATTTTCAGTACAATTCAATTCATATGCTCGTTTGGTACTTTCTATTTTTTCCTTGTAAGCAGGTGGTAGGCAGCACAGAATGTGGCAAGCTCTTTTTCATGATTGATGATTTAGACTCTTCAATTAAAACCGTGTTTGCAGGTTTGAGCAAATCTCTGTGATGAGGGAGAAGGAAGAGCTCCGTGTGTGCAAAGAAGAAAGTCTTATTTTTTGTGTGCACTAACACCTCCGTTCCACTTCTTTAGTTCTGTCATTATTTGACCAAGGGGATAGGGCACCACAGCACACCGTTGTGGGCTGGAAGCGTGATGCCCAGCTCCTCTCCTTCACAGGGTCTGCACCACCCTGCCAAGGACACAGGGAGGTCAGGTGTGAGCTGGGAGCTTTGCTGTAGCTGCAGCAGGAGTGTCACCCGAGGGCTGACCGTGCTGTTGCTCCCAGTGCCTTCTGTCACCCGTCTTATCATTCTCTAAGGACCTCGTTAGGGAGGGATAAAGTGTGTTGTGACAGGTGCAAACCAGCTGTAAAAAAAAAAAAAAAAAAAAAAAAAAAAGAGTCTGTCTGCTGTAGGAAATGACCATCCAGGTCCCTCTTGGAAACCCTGGCAATGTGCACTGCTGCTTCACCTCCTGTTCCCAGCTGAGGAACACCTGCCTTGGGTTGGTGTGTCCACAGGCATGATCCACCCCAAGTCCCTGCTGGCCACTGGAGCTGAGGGCACGGGCCCAGCCACCACTGCTGGGCTGCTTTTGCACTTCCTAATTAGCACTGAGAGCAGGCGCCCTGGCTGGATTGCTGCCTTGCTCAAGCAAGCCTGATCCCTGGCAGTGGTTTTGAAGAGGACGTTTCACCTGTTTTTGCTGAATGAAAATGCATCCTCCTTGAGGATGACATGCAGTGAATATTCAGGTACCCTGCAATTCTTAAGGTAACTGAACTTGCTTATCCTGTAAATGGTAGGTTGTAACATATCCTTAGCCCATGTTTTTTATGAGATTCAGTATCTTTTGTACGTGGATATTTCTTTTGCCCTCTAAGAAATGAAATTTTGATTGATTTGTTTTATAAATGGCCTTTTATTGTGGTCAGGATTGCCAAGAGTGATCGTAAGCAAGTTTTGTCTTTTGTTTTCACTAATTTATTTCAAATTGCTCTAAGGAGCATCTCATCAAATGGCTGATATTTTCACTGCCTAAACAGTCCTGGAATGAAAAATGCCTGTTGTCTGCTGGCTGGGAGAAAAGCAGACTTTTGTATCCACGTTGCTATCAGCTGTATTCTGAGCTGGGAATTCACTGACAGTTATTTGCCAGATACTGAAACAACATTGTAAATTGGCTTGGTTCCAGCTGTGCTTTGGAAGAAGTGCATAAACAAGGTGTATCATTCAAACCCAGCACATTTCAGAGAGCTGCTTTTGTTGGAAATGGGGGATACAGAGCCATGTTAATGCATCTGTATGGCTTCTGGACTACAGGTGTTACTTCAGTTAGCTGTCATGTCCTGTTAATTTAAGGGATGTTCCTACAAAACTGCCTTTCACTAGCTAAATCTGTGTTATCCTCTGGAGGTGCCTCTTTCTTTCCCTTGATTATGGATATCTGGGTATATCTCAATCACCAGCAGAGGTACCTGACTTACACACCTCGGGTGAGATGGAATTAAGCCAGTTGTGCACATCCCTCTTCTCCACCAAAAGCTGTGGAAGTTGGTGCAATTATGTGGTCAAAGATACTAAATTAGCAACTTTGTAGTGAGATTGTGAAGGTGGGCAAATGGCCTAGATCCACAGTTTGGGAAGGTGAAAATATTCCCGTTGGAATAACCATTATCACTGGACCAGAAGTGGCTTAACCTTCCTGTATTAACTTTAAATATATTTAGAGAACCAGTCCAGTGAGCAGTCCTTCATAGGGACTTCCACAGTGTTTGGGGCAGGAAGGTGTTATAACCACCTGAGGCTATCATGAAGTATAAGGCACACTGTTGTATCATCTCCACCAACTCCCAGCCCCTTGCAGGTGATGGATTGCTTCTCAGAAAGGTTTCCTGTGGCCACAGGCTGTGTTGTGGGCTGATAAGCCTGGCCTTTCCCTCTTCTGCTGTCTGCACTGGCTTAGATCTGAAGCGTACATGCCCAAACCTTTCTTGAGTTTCCCTTTATGGCAGCAATGATAAAACCTGAGACATGCAGCAAGGATGTAGCATTAAATTATTTTGACAGAGCTAAAATTACTTGCCCAGGATGTCAGTCAGGAGAAAGCAAGAAGACAGCATGAGAAGTACACCAATAAGGCAGCCAAGGCTCGGGTCCAGAGAAGTGACTTTTGAGGTGGAAAAGCAGCAGCCTGGGCACAGAACTTTTTAGAGCAGCCAGACCTGGTAACTTCTGCGATACTAAGCATTGAATCCTGCAAAAGCCTGAGAGCCCCTGCCCTTTGACTTATATGAACGCTGAAGGTAAGCCAGAGGTGCAGTAGTAATAAGCACCTCTCTATCTTTTGTACCAGTACCATGGTACATACACTCTAAAACATTCCTGTTTAACAAAGGCTAAACCAACACTTAGCTGGATTTCAGTATGTTTCTTATAAATATTCATGTGTTTGGTCTCACAGCACAGCTATAAGTTACGTAAATATTATTATTCCCACATCGTGAATAAGGAGTCGTTCAGTAGACACAATTTTATGCCTGCAGTTTAGATCACAGAGATGTCTACAACTCTTACTGCTCTTTCAAATCAGGGACTTAAGCACCTGAACGGCCTAAGTTGCCAGAGCAGAAGGGGGATGTTCATGCCCCAGAATCTCACCCTAAATGATGGTCCGTGTCAGCTAATCAACATGCAGCATGGAAAAGGGAGCTTGCACAATCTTAACTTCTTGTGCCATATCTTATCCAAAAGACCATCCTTTCTCTGTGTTATTGTGTGTGGCTCCAATGTAAACTGTTTAAGTGGAAATGAGTCTTAAAGGAGCATCACAAGTAGCAGGTGAGAAAAGTCCTGTTTAATTTGTCAGGTTTAAGGTCTACCTGCATAAATACATTAAATAAAAGTAAATAAATAAATAAATAAAAGGGGGGGACATATATGTGGGTTTTTGTACAAATAGACTCACAAAACAGAGATTCCTCTCTGCAGTGTTTGAAATTAGCTGCTCACAACACCCATCATAACGCCAAGAGCAACATCTTAGCCAGCTACGGCTTCTGACTGTTTACTTGCAAAATCTATGTCATGCGCTCAGTGCCTTGATGATCAGTAGTTTCTTTGCCCTTCCCTGGATAGACGAAGGGGTGGAACTAAGGAGTTATGGATGTTTTCCACCTGTTCTTAAAGTTAGAAAGCCAGTTCATTGCATTGCCTCTAGAACAATTGCTTATTAAATATGTCATTAATTCTAGTTCTTTTTAACACGTTAGCATAGAGTCTGTAAGAGCCAAGGGAACAGAAACATTGGAAGCCATTTCTCACACATCAGTGAAATAATAAAACACTATGAACTAAAAGAAGAACATGAGCTTAAAAGAACAAATTCCATCTGGAAATTTTATTTATGTATCAAAACTAATTATTGCAAGTTCCACCTCAGTAGCACTTGAGGATTTCATTACAAGATCTAATTGGACTTATATGTACTGTAAAAGTTTTTTATCTTTTAATTGGTAGCAGACATCAAAGCAAAGAGAATCAGAGACAAACTTGGTATTTGTTCCACAAACTCATCTTCTGGCTTCATTTGCATTTACATGGTTCTTTGGAGCCGCTCGCAGCACAGGCTTGTATTAGCATGCCAAAAAAGAATCTGCTCCTGGTCCTCCAGTTCAATGCTTCAGAAGTTTGTCAGAGTCATCCAGCCAGTCAGATCTTAATTACCAAAGGATTCTGCTTCAAGTCAGCCCTGTTTCCCACCCCTCCTCAAGCCTGTCTGGAACAGGTTTGGAAAAAAGACACATGGCAGCTGTTGTGCCATTTTTCTGCACTGTCCATGACGGAGGGGCAAGCCTACTTTCCCAGGGGTGAATGAGTCCTTGGAACAGCTCATCTGAAGTAGTTTTGTGGGTCTGGATCATAGCCCTTTTAACCTTCACCCAGCCTGGCAGCCTGAACATTTTTGCTTGATTCTACCTTTAATGTAGCCAAGCTACATTTGGGCTCTTTCAGAGAAACATCTCTTGAGCTGCTGTGGGAACATTTCTAGAGCCAGTGACACAGAGGTGGATTCTTCCAGCCCAGTGAATCAATAATAGCTGAATTCATTAAGGCTGAGGCAGCAGTAGTAGCAACACAGATTTAAACCTGCCGTCTTAGGATGTGCAAAAGTTGGCTAGATGCTAGTGACACCAAAAGACACCAAAATATCTACTCATGAAAGTCAGGCACCACTGTTCATCTGAGCTCAAGTTGAACTGACCCAGGTGCATCCCTGAACCTTGCTAATATCTGAAATCAAGCTGTAAGTGGAGACAGCGACAGAAAGGGCGAAAATGACATAAAAGATTCTTTTGAATGTTGAGCATTCATGCTGGCATGTTGGGAAGATGAATGAGCTGCCAAAGAGACTGAAGATTTTTAGTTGTATTTATCATTCAAATGTTCTTCTGATTTGTTGCATTTTACCAAAGAATAGCTGCGTCCTTTCTTCCTTTAAGCTTCTAGTTTATACTCATATTCATTGTTTACAAGGGAAGTATTGATTGTTGAGGTTTCAGCTTGGAGGTATTTAATCTTCATAGTTTTCTGTGTGTTTGAGCCAGTTTTGTGTTAAAACTGTAAGAGGCCTACACTGGTACTGGCCACCCATGCTGGAAGAAAGGTCGTGTGTTAGAAGTGTAACACCTCCCGGCCTTTACAAGGAATTGTGAAAGCTGCCAGTCTACTTTTCTGGTCCTGCAGCAAAAAACGGGGTAATTTTTTTACAAATATACAAATACAAATAACTGGCAAACTGCATTTACACCATGTGCAGAAGCAGAGAGGGTACAGGAACATTGTTTTCAGAATCTGTTGACCCATTTGCTGTCACCTTGCTCTGTCAGCTTGTGCTGCTTCACTTTGCCACATAGAAAAAGACCGCAATACTTACACACAGATCCCCAAAGGGCAAGAAGGCTAAACTGACACTGTTCAGTTGCTTTGGGAACCCTCAGAGAAATTGACTCAGACAAAAGATGATGCTGACCCAAATGACACCATCATTTTCTCTCTGTGATGGTCCTGAGATGTGACCTCCACTGAAAAGGCATCCTGCTCCCCATGGTGCTTGCACATAAGATGAGTATGTCCTTCAGGAAGGCGTTTTATTTCCTTTTCTCTGGCTCCTTCTAACTCTCACCCTCTTCTTGAAGCAGCCCAGCAGCTTCGATAGTGGATCCTTCCCTTTCTTTTACAGATATTAATTAAAGAGCTCAATCTCCAATTCATTTATTATAATAAAATAACCAAGCAGTATAAAGCAATCTAATTTTCTCTACTCCACAGAGGCCAACAAAATGCTCACTTTGGAGCCTTAATATAATCAAAGAGCTGAAGAGTTACTCAGAGGCATGCTGAAGATTCACATGTTTGAGTGGGTCATGGATGCTTTATTATACCCTCATCATAACAAAAAAAAAATAATTAAAAAAAATGCTTATTCTTTGATGAGGAGTTCCACAGTGACTGAAAGCAAGCAGCTTTATAACAGCACTTGTAAAAGCAGCCTACATCTCATAGGAAGTACGTGCAGTCCTGTCTCTAAATTGATAGTTCCTCCCAGCTAAACAGCTGCAGAACTGACCATGGTGCGTGTATATGGGCTACATGGCAGCACTTTTGCTCCTGAACAGTATGACAGTGCACTGTACCAGGCCATATTAATGGACAGGTCATAGGAAAGACTACTGCTTCTTTGTCATGGTTAGCCTGCCCAGCAGCAACACTGGAAAGTAAATATTCTTAACTGGTATTTTTCTTATCTGAGAAAACAAGGATTTTTGAGATATGATCACCCTCACTCTACATTAGATAGCCTACATTAAGAAAACTGTCTGAAAATCCTCACCTGCAGTTTGTGCCCTACTGAGTAGTAGAAAAAACAACAGTACACAAAACCATCAGAAATCAGACTTCATTAGTTCCTTTGCTCTCATAACTACATGTTTATTTACTATGGTAATTCTCCTGCAAAAAAAAACCTCACTGCAAAAAAGTTCTCCTGCATTCATAATCCGCTGCTTGGAACACCCTGATCCTCTGTTTCCATAGGGGTGTCTACACTTTGTAGTGTTAAGCTGTTGAAAGAGGACACTTCACAGACCAACAGGCTAAAAATGGCTTTAGAGCTTCGGTGTATCAACACATACGCGGGGGGCTGATATCCCCCTGCCTGAGCAATCATTTTACATCTGTGCAAAATGAGCTTCAAGCTTTTCCATTCTGATTCAGTTGAGTTTCAACACCCTTTATGGGTAAGTTTAAATGACAGCATAAGCGGCAAGACAACAGAAAATCAAACGCTGTGATATGGATATGCCAGCTCAAAATGGATAAGGCAATAATAAAACAGATTAGCCTTGTGGTTTTCATGCCAGCAATCCTAATATAATTGACATACTCTACAGGAATCACAGGAAAATAGATAGGGACATAGGATTGGCAGGGAGTGCCTAGGTCATTGAGTCCAGTCCCCTGCTATCACAGGCAACCATGTCATATAATCCTTCTCATAAATCCTTTGACTTGCCAATGAAATGCAGCGAACACAGGGGAGAACACTGCAGCTGTTCAGTAGAGCATAGAAAAACCCACAGTCTGTTTACAATAAAATATTTAATTGAAGTCATACAGGGTTTTAATAGGGATGAACCAAAAAAGTTTGGTTTATTTTATCTCTGACACCAAACTTTTCTGTCAGGTGTGAAAGTGTCACATGTGAATATCTGATGCAGGACATTCATATTCCTCTTTCACATATAAGGGGGGTCTATGAGAAGTGAGGGTTGGTTTGAGCAGCAGTGTGGTCAAAGATTGTCCATGGATCATGAATAATCAACACTGGTTGAATATTCCACTGCACATATCACTTGAGGCATAATGAACATGACATTTGACTAGTTTGTCTGTTGGCTCCAGGAAAGGCTAACCAAATCCAGAAGGGAGGATATGCCAGGTCCTTAATCCCTGTTTTACACAGGATATCAGAGACATTCATCTATGGCACGTAGAGTTCTGAGAAAAACACAGGTCTTCCCCAAGTTTCTATTCAGTTTGTGATTCAGACATTTAATTCTGTCTTGCTCTTTTGCAAGCTACATATAAATAACCCACTACCCGTTGATTTAGCTTCCAGAAGGGCCAAATTCAATGGCAAGAGAAAGGGATTAGTTGGAACGGCTTGCTGGGACCGATAAAACTAATGAGGAAACAGTCTGCATTGTTCACTTCTGTCAAGTGCACATTAAGCAGTTTAACCTTTTGCTGTTTCCTTGCCAGTGGCCAATATTTATGTCTACATAAAGGGAAGCATAGGTCTCTCTTTCAGAGCTCCTCATGCTCCAGCATGTATTATTAGCCAAACCATGAGCAGTAAATAATCAAGACATTTGAACCCATTCTGCCAGAAGCAGAAGCTCAGATTGTTCCCTGAGCTAAAGAGAGCTGCTGCCTGCTCGTTCCCTCCAGGAGGCAGTTCTCAGTGCTGCATCAAACAGCCAAGGAGAAGGAAAAGGGCTGCACATCTGTGGAGCATCTCCTCATCAAGCTTGTTCACTCTGAGCTAAGTAGCTGTTTTGGTCAGTACCAGGTAAGGGCTGAGAATTCAATGGTATCCTGTTGTAAATTCAGTGCAGAAAGAAAAGTGAGAAGGTAAGGGGAAAAGTTTAGCCAGTCCTCAAACTTTGCTAGTGAATGCTTATGCTCAGATACCTTCACTAGTCACTGGCTCACACCTTTTTAAAAGGACAAAGAGGGAACTGAGGTTAATCCCTTCCAATTGAGCCCTTCCAAACTGTTGTGAGATAACATGATAGCTGTAACATTCTGAAGTGAATATTGCACTTTATCTATGCATTATACTCAGTTTTCTCTTTCATTTGTAAGATATATTGTGATTGCAGATTTCCATTATGAAAGGATATAACTTAAACTACAAAACCAGTTGCTTGAGATTCTCTAAAGGGCACAGAGAGAAAAGTGGCACTATATCAAGGAGCTGGTCCTTGTTTGGAATATGTTGCAGATGAAATGTTGAGGGAAAGAGAAAAATGGCCAGTTTATAGAGTTGAGGTACCATTCTGCCAGGGATGTTAAAGATAACAAGAGGGTGTACATAATGAGCTTCTCTGGCCTCTGAGCCTTGGAAAATAGATGAGAGAAACAAAGAAAATATGTGAGGAGTAAATTAAGAGTTAAAGCATTGGCAGAAAATGATAAGTGAACCACTTCTAGTCTGGTTTCAGCAGCTTTTACAGGGTATATATGCCATGGAAAATGATGGAATTGAATAAAAGAAGTAGGGAAAATTAAGCTTAGTGCTAAATTTATTTGGAGTGTTCCAGTAATGGCTTGGCTTACCAGGAAAGTTCTCTTATACTTACCTTACTCAAAATATAGAATGTTGGTATTTCTGTCTATCTGTATCGCAGTAATTTGTTGGTATTTATACTCAGGAGACTAACCTTTCTGCTGCATTCCTGACTCCTTTTGAAAGTTATATTTTAGTGTATTTTCTCATAGGGATAAACTGGAGAGGTAACAATTCCCTTGCCTCTTTCCATAGCCCCCACAGAATAGACCCAAACTGGTCATGCACAGAGAGCGTGCTCTTTTAAGGGAGATCAAGAAATTCAGAGGTGAAAAGCACGCGGGCAAATATTTCTAAAGAAAAATAGCATGGTTTTGTCAATCTGACTGCAGAAAGAATACCTGAGTGCAAATACACATGGCAAATTGGAGAGGTTTCATCAGACAGGAAGACTTCTAAATAGTTACATTTCTTTAAGAAATTCTTAAAGTACAACTTAATGTCATTCTTCAAAAGTTTTTTAAAGTTTCCAAAAGTTGGAAGTACTTTCTTAAAACTTTTATTTGTAAGGTTCTTTCATTCTTGTTTCCATTATTAAAAGTTAAGGCATCCTCTTCACCAAAGTGTATCTGTCAGTACATAGAAGTCCTTTCACTCATTAACATTTGATGCATCTTCCCCACTTTTCCCTGTCACTTGCTTATGTTCATGTTCTAATTACCTCTTTCCATTTGAGAAAGCAAACAAACTCAACCATATTCACAATAGTATCACAGAATCTTCACACTTTCGCCACAGTGAGTGTAACTAGAAAGTGAGCATCCTGGAGCTTCCATGTTTCCACACAAATACCCAGGCAACAACTGTCCAGATGTTAGTTGGCCTTAGCTTCAATAAAGGAATTTTCAGATTTTTATTTTAAGAAGTTCTGTGATGGTTCTCCTGGTCATTAGAAATGCCGTCAGTATCTCAATCCCTCATGTCAGAACAGAAACTGAAGACAAGGAAGCGCTCGATGCAGACCACAGGCAGCGCTCATCTCTATGGCAGGCTGTGGTGAGCTGAGCAGGGACTGAGCAGGCTGGCCAGATGATGAGCTGAAAGGCACTACTAACCTGATGAGTTCCCGAGGTCCCAGGCATGCACAGACAGATGTGAAGGAGCATCTCCAGCAAAGTGCCTTGAAAGGTCCGAGAGAGGGCATATAAACTACACAGCATGTATGAGTAGGGATAGGACTCCCTACACTGGGCAAAGCATCACGGCACAGCCCAGGGAAAAGATGGCAAGGCTGATATATTTTGATGGCTGCTATTTCCTGAGATTAAAGGCAAGGGATGATTTCTAACAGCAACAACAGGAAACAAAGCAAAGTGAGGGGCAAAACAGAAAATGAGGTCTTCTAAAGGAGGTCCAAGACAAAGTAATGTAAACAAGAAAAGCAAAGGAGGGAGAAAAGAACCATTCACACATATTCAGGTACATTCACACATATTCATAAAACTAGGACAAACACTCAATGCTGCCACAAGCTGGGGAGTAGACAGAATGAAAGAATAAAGGGTAAAAGAAACAGTAGTTGGTTTTGAAGTGATGTACTTCATGCCTCTCTCTCCACTAATTACAGCTGCACCAGCAACTAACTTCTCCTCTTCCTCTGCCAAGAGAGAACACTGACAAAATGCACTCAGGCAGTGAAGGGTCCTCAGTGCTTTTCCTGCTGACTGGCGTCATCTGTCCATGGAAAAACTACTCCCTACATCAGTTACACCAAAGTCATGCTGTGCTGTTCTGGATGGAATGAGATGTCACTTTGGTCTCTGGCCCATTCAGTCATCAGCTTCGCTGCTCAGTGCTCTCATAAATGCACTGGTTGATACTAATAGGGATGGACTGAGGAGAGAAATGACTTGTTTCTTTCCTAGCTTTCATCCTGTGCAGCAACTCTCACCTGTGCGTACAACACACATATACAGTCTGCTGATGGCTGTCGCAAGTCTACCTCCTGCTGGGCAGAGTTCCCTTCTGCCTGAAGTACAAGAGCAGAGCATATTGCAACTGTGGAAATGTCACCAAATTACAGCAAGGTGAGCATTTACAAGGGGAAAAAGGCCTGCTAGCCAGCAAGCATTTTCAAAGCATGTTCACAAATCCAGCTTATCTCACATGCCAGTTCTCCCCCGCCCCATTCCCATTCCCACTGAATAGACACTAATTGAAAATTATGTTTTCAATGTGAAGCCTTTTTCTAATTTGGTCTTGTTTAGAAGCATTTAGGGATCCTATGGTTTGTTGTATTTCTGAAGTGCTTTGCATGAAGTCCCAAGGGAAGCCAACAAAGGGCACTGTCAACATTTTGCTGGCAGACAGCAAGGGTTTTGACTCAGCACAGAATATTCATGTGCTCCAAGGAGCACAGATTCTTGGGGCAGAGGAGACAGCTGCAGAGCTCCAGTGCAAAGCATCTAGCAAAATGCTAAAAAGTCTGTTCCTCTCCAGGGTTTTTTGAAGTCCTTGAGCAATCCTAAATTCCCTGGTAAGCAAGAGAGAACTCTACTAAGTATACTAAAATATTTCTAATGGAAAAGGTAGAATTACCAATTCAGTATTATTCGATTTGTTCACGAGGATGCTTTACAGTCTATAAGTCACATGTACACATTATATTGCATAGGCTAAAATCTTTTCATGGGGCTGTGTATGCTTTTGTAGAGTATGACAGATGAGTTTACAAAGTATATAACTTTTGTATTTAGCCAACAAAATATGAAATAATACTTTTCATAAGGAACAGCTTGCAGCTTACAACATGTATTTGCAGGATCTACTCACCACCAGCCACCCCAATAAATTTTAAATTAGTTATAGATACAAATAGATTGGGCTCAAAGGGTTATGGTAAACGGGGTTACATCAGGCTACCACCCAGTCACTAGTGGGGTTCCCCAGGGTTCCACTTTAGGGCCAGTTCTCTTCAATGTTTTCATAAATGATCTGATCTTTCATAAATAAGTTAGTTTGTGGATAATACTCAGTCTGACTCCCTCAAGGATAGAGAGGTCTTGCAGAGAGGTCTTGACCAATTAAAGAGCTCATCAATCACCAACAATATGAAATTTAACAAGAGCAAGTGTCAGATTCTGCACCTGGGATAGGGCAACCCTAGTTATACGTACAATCTGGGGAATGAGGGGATGGAGAACAGCCCTTCAGGAAGTGGTCTGGGGGTTTTGGTCAATGGCAGATTAAATATGAGTTAACAGTGTGCCCTGGCAGCCAAAATGGCCAACTATATGTATATCCTGGGACGCATCAGGCACAGCACAGCTAGCTGGTCAAGCGAAGTGACTGGCCTCTGCTGCCTTGTGCAGGCGCAGCCTCAGCTCAAGTACCTCATGCAGTTTAGGGCACAACAGAAGAAGAGGGACCTAAAACTATTAGAGAGTGTCCAAAGTTGGGGCTAAAAAGATGGTGAAGGGTCTGGAGGGCAAGACGTATGAGGAGCAGTTGAGGTCACTGGGTTTGCTCAGCCCCGAGCAGAGTAGGCTGAGGGGAGGCCCCATGGCGGCCTGCAGCTCCCTCACGAGGGGAGCGGAGGGGCAGGCGCTGAGCTCTGCTCTCTGGGGACAGAGACAGGACCCAAGGGAACGGCATGGAGCTGGGACAGGCGAGGGTCAGGCTGGGGGTTAGGGAAAGGCTCTTCATGAAGAAGGTGGTCGAGCACTGGGACGGTCCCCCCAGGGCAGTGATCACAGCACCAAACCTGCTGGAGTTCAAGAATAAGGGTGTTTAAGGAAAGGTTGGACATGGTGCTTAGCAACATGGTTTAGTGGGTGATATTGGTGGTAGGGGGATGGTTGGACAAGATGATCTTGGAGACCTTTTCCAACATTAATGATTCTATGGTCCTAAGAAGTGCTTGGACAATACTCTCAGCCATATGGTCTGATTTTGGGTGGCCCTGTGCAGAGCCAGGAGTTGATGATCTTTGTGGGTCCTTTCCAGCTTGGGATATTCTATGATTCTAAATGCAATAAAAAAACCTATGTGGTATAGTATTACATCTTTAAAACTCTACACATGCAATACATGCCTGTACATTCATTTACTTAATACAGAATGGTTACAAGGATAAAAACATTAAGGAGTGCAGTGGAGACTTCAAAAACAATTTATTAAACAAAGTCCTGTTCCTGGTTATTGTTGTTTTTCTGAGTTTTCGGATTAGTATAAAACCTGTTCTACATGCAGAAGTTTTGCTGGCACAGCTAAGTTAAGAACATAGCAATCTAGCACATTAATTGACATCCCCATGACAATAAAAGTCTTAGAGCTATGCCAGAAAAATTTCCTTGGCAGTCTAATTTCTCTAGTTCAAGAAATGAGAGAAAGGAAAATAACATTTTCCTTTTTTTAGAGTAATTGGAAATACAAATTACCATCAAACTTTTTCCAATGTAATAAAGGTCTGAATCTATTTAGGATGATTTTTCTCACTAGAGTGGCTCAGAGTCTTAGAGCGGTATTATTTATCTCAAATCTAGTCAAGATCCAAACTTTTGTCTGGGACTGGCAATATTGACTGCTGTTTTGAACAGATATTCCAAGTATTTCAGGTATTCAATCCCATATGCTGAAATTTTGCTGAAGTACCTGTGGAGAACTTTGCCAAAGCCAGCTAAAAATGAACCTCAAATACTCCTGATTCTGCTCTCTCTTCTGTCCTCCTTCTGTCCACCATTTTCACACTCTCACCACCCAGCACAGATGAAAACAGTGCTCCGCGCCATAGCAAATGCCACTGCAAATACACAGAAGTTGTGGAGATGTCCTCACAGCTTGCTGCCATGTGGCCTTTGCTCTGCCAACCTGCCATCCCGCTGTGGAACAGCGCTCACAGTTTTGGAAGCGGTTACAACAGCTGTCTCACCAGCCTCGGGAGCACTGGAAGGCCCGGGAGGGCAGGCAGCTCAGCAAGGAGGGTGAGTCAGCATTCATGGCTGAAATGCTGCTTCTGAATTTATCAGACAGGATGCAAGTGGTGAGGAGGGTCCTGGGACAATCATCAGCATCTGCTGGGTTTCTGGGTAAGACAGGCCAAATTGTTGGATGTCTGTGTAGAGCATTTGGCTCAAAGACCCTGACGCCTACCTGAGGACTGGAGTTCCTGCAGGTAAGCATGCTGCCCCTGTTTTCCTCGGCTCAGTTTGGTGCAGACAGATTGAACTTCTCTGCTGGAGGTGGGCGGTGAAGAAAGGCAGTGTCAGCCGATGTTACGAGGTTTGCCGCTGTTCAGAGTTTATTGAAGGCTTTGTGCACACATGGTTCAGAGTCTGAAATAAGATGTGTTGGACGTCTGTTCACTCTTTTTGCTGCACAAGGTGTCAGAGCCTGTTAGCAGAAATGGGTACCATTGCATTGGGCTGCCATACCTGGATGAGCACAATGGCAGACTTACTACTGTGAATGCAGATGGTCTCGAAACCTTCGTGATTCAGATATTGCCAGGAACTTGCAAACTCACATTAAACAAAACTGGTGATTTGTTCCTATCACCATAACAGACAAATGGTGTTTGCATTCTCCCTATAATTCCAGAGACCTGCTCATCCTTCATGTGTGATTAAATCTTTTACTTAATAACATGCTAGAAGGGAGTTGCTTAATCATTTGTAGCTACAGATAATGTTAGAAAGTATTCAGGTGCCAGAAGGAGAAACATTACTGCCTCTCACTAAATGGCAAGGCTGTAAAGAACTACCTGCTGGTGGCAGGAGCACTGAGTTTTGCCCAACGTGGTGAGAACAAGGTGGAAGTGCTCCCTGAGCACTGGAAGGTAGCAGTGTAATTCCTTCTCCAAACTTACAGTTGCTTGGGACACGTACTCAAGGATGCTTTCTTTGAGGACACAAGTCGATTTTACCCATATGTTTCATTAAACTTGTGGCTGTGTTGCTTTCTTTTTGCTTTGTGTAACATTCCACTGATGTTGCAGAATTTAACAAGGTGTCAAGAGAGAACACTTCATGGATGGTAGCACAAATATTTTATGTAGTTTCATGAAATATTTCACAAAATACTAGATGAGTATTTTGTATGGTCTGGTTTGTGTGATTTCAGGGTTATGTCTTACTCAAGTTGCAGAAATACTTCATCAGAATGGCAGGGAATACTTCATGAAATAAAACATGAATATTCATATGAGATTGCATGAGAAGTTTCATGACTAGCCACATTCCAATGTTTGGAAAACATCTTATGGCACTTTCTTTTTGAAATTTTCCTCAAAATATTACTACAACTTTTCAACTACGCTAACGTTTAATCCAGGCTTTAGCCTGCAGCAAATTACCATCTTATATCTTTTCAAAAGGAGGATGGAGGACTCATTATCTGCCCCATTAATGTGCCCTAAGCAGCATTGTATAAACACGGATCTTTTCAATGTAGGTAGAATAAACCCAGAATAAACCAGTCATCTGCCTCCCTTCCATAGATGCCCTTTGAGTTGAACAATCCATAGCTGCTGTCTCCATTTTTGTCTTGCCACACATTGTATTTCACAGTCACTTTTTTCTGCACTTTGAGATGTTTCCCCTCTATTATTGCTGTATGAATAGTCCACACTAGCAAGAGAATCAAATTGACTCTGGCAACTCTGGAGTTTTCAATCTTTAAGCAACCTTTCCAGTGCGGAAAGGCACACATTGTGGGCTCCAAATAATAGTGCCAGTTAACTATAGTTAACATGCAAGGCACAAATGCTTTGTCAGGCCTTTGAGCCTTCTGAGTTATAGAAGAGAATGAGGCTTACTGCCTAGCTCACAAATCATTCGAAAGGATACTCTGCAGCTGGGTAAACAGCAGGACCGATACCATCAGACTGCTATCACACGTACAAAGTCAGCAATGTGAAAAAATAGGAAAAAAACAGCAACAATAAAAACCTTTATTTCTCTTATCTTGTTCTTCTGCTGAGTTTGGCAATGTCACTCGGAACAGCCCATTGTACCACTTTTTCAGACAGAAACGCAGCCTGACTCTCAATCCTGCACAGCACTCCTTCAGTAGAGGCTCGGTCCTGCTCTGTTTGGGGACGCAGATGCGGGGTGATGGCACAACCTCTCTGGCCAGCCTGCAAAGCCGGGCTTCTTCTGTCGGCGTTTCAGTCCCGACAGGAGCAGAGGCGGGGACGCCCGGCTCCATCCGTGGTCGCCGAGTGCCGCCTGCCGACCCAGGGAAAGCGAGGCGAGGAGGAAAATGCCTTCGTGTGACACAGCCGCACCATGGAGAGCACCTGCAGCTCGGTCAGAGCATGCTGAGAAGGACAAAATAAATACTAAAGTGATAAAAATATAATATATATATATATTAAAATAAAAAAAAAAAATGTTGAAATAAATAAAATAAAATAAAATAAAATAAAATAAAATAAAATAAAATAAAATAAAATAAAATAAAATAAAATAATAAAATCTATTTAATGGCTAGATAGAGCCAAGGCAGAAGACATGGGATAACATGATGCTTATAACCATGCAAGGTACCTCGAATGTGTGCCAACAAAAGGGATTACATCTCTAAACAATTTTATGCATTCATTGTGTTCCCCCGTGATATCCAAATACCTTTTTCTGATTAATGCTATGCAATGTTTAGGATGGAATGGGGATAATTGCTATATGCATCATTTATAAAACTAGGCTTAGTGATTCAAGTCTGATTCTACAGAATGGGAAACAGAAAATTATGAGAATTCAGGATTTATTGCTCATCTGGCACAATCTGGCTAATGGATTCAATTTCAGACACTTTGTTATCCACCAGGTATCTGTCCCACAGAAACCTCTCAGCCCTGGTACCTGAGGATCCACGTGATTGAACCACTGTGCCTGTGAGATGTTTTTGTTAAGTATATCTTCTCTCTCTGTCCCCATGTGGTCAAAACGCAAGTCTATTACTGCCACTGTACACAGATGCATATGGTCTATCTGTCACCAATGAGCAAGACAGTTCTGAGACATGAACGGTAATTTTTATTCATCCAAGAAAAGAAGCAAATTTCAATGATTTCACAAGTAAATTTCACAAGATTCTTCCTCTGGAGAACCTACTGAAAATTGTGTGGAGATCAGCAATGATGCCAATGTATGGGGATTAGTGGCTGGTATGGAGGGATGGAAGTCAAATGTACAATGGTAGCAGTCCATTAGTGAATGACTCAGTAATTTCCATAGGGTTATCACCACATGAATTGGCATGAGATTGTGAAGACAGAGGAGATGAAAATCCTAAGTGATGGCCACATTAATCATATTCTGTGAAACCAGGACGCTCGCACCGCACAGTCTGTTGCAAGCTATGTTGCCATTCACAGATACGCATTTGAAGCTTTTGAGTTTCTACAGATGCATTTCCAAAAATATCCCAACTTTAACAGACCAAGAGATACCTGACTAACTTTTAAAAATAATTTCAAACAATGTGTCCTAGACTTGTAACACTCCTCATTCATATTGCTTCCATATTAATGCTGAAGACTAATGGTAACTAATTTTAAGGCTTCATTACAATAATAATAAAAAAAAAAAATCATGTATGAGTAAGATGGAGACTAGAAAATGGAAATTTCTGTAAGGAGAGAAAAATTAAGAGAAGAATGATGTGAATCAACAAGAATGTAGGTGAGAAAAAAAAGGTGATGTGTGGAAGAAGAACGAGGACAGAAATAGAACAAACACTGCAGAAAATGTGTTCTTAATGTGGCTCTGAATGTCCCTTTTCCTTTTTCATGTTCTCTTTTAGAGTCGCTGACCACAGCTGAATGGATTGTTGTCAGAGAAAGTAATATAATTCCAAGGCATATAATACCTATTACAATGCAATATGTATAATCGTGGTTAAAATACTGTATGTATGTGTATATAGCACATTATATAATGGTATTATAGTATTTTGTAATTGCTTAACATCCCACCCTACTCATAAATCTCCCTCTAGTGCAGCCGAGGATGAATAGTTCAACCCACCACTCCTTCCCACCCCTCTCCAGCACCTGCTCTGCTGTGCCACAAGGTGCCCATCTTTCCCAGCATGTACACAGCCCCTCTCTTACCCACAGGCATCCATGCCTACTTCTCTATTTTTCCCCCACAGCTCTTACACAATAATGTACAAATGCTACATATTGGTCTGATTATTGATGGTTACTGTAGAATGTAATCACCATCTAACAGCATGTGTCGAGGAAGCAAGGAAGAAAAAGAGATAATGAGGCACCTCCGTCTACATGAATATTTCAGGGGGGTTAAAAAGCAACTAAATGTGAGGTTCATCTTTCCACTTTTTGGACCAAGGTGTAAAGCTTGCCATGGTAGTGCCAATAAAGTAGACTATAAAGAGTTTTGAATTCTGCATTCAGCAGAGGTGCTGACTGCAAGATGTTTGAGGGCAAGATATGGACATCTCCCAATATCTGTCCAGCTGCCTGAACAAGCTGTCTTACCACAGAAGATTAAAGGTCCAGGTAAGCTGTGCATGCATGCAGCTCTCTTGATGCTGAAAAATGTCTCTTTCTCCAATATTACATTTTCTTCTGTCTGCTAAGATTAACCATAATATTAGGAAGACAGCTTTGGATGAACAATATTTTCACAAACACACCAGGGCCAGGCCTGGGTCTGACAGCATCATGGTCTCATGGAGTTCTTGGTCACGTCAAGTGCTGGTGAAACCACCAGGATGCTAATGCACCTAGTGACAAGGGGAAGTTGCTGCTGCAGTGGTTTTACTTTTTATCACATTTTTAGGTCATTAGAGCTCACCATGTGTGTCCTCCCTCCATTGCCTACATTGTTGCAGGTACTTTGGTTTCTATGTGCTGGGATGAGGTTCGACATGGCTGAGTGCCAGTTCCTGCACTTTGGCCACAACAACCCCATGCAGCGCTACAGGCCTGGGGCAGAGTGGCTGGAAAGCTGTGCAGAGGAAAAGGATCTGGGGGTGTTGGTCAATGGTCACCTGGACATGAGCAGGCAGTGTGCCCAGGTGGCCAACAAGGCCAACAGCATCCTGGCTTATACCAGGAATAGTGCAGCCAGCAGCAGCAGGGTGGTGATCATCCCTCTGTGCTCTGCTCTGGTGAGGCCGTACCCTGAGTACTGTGTTCAGCTTTGGGCCCCTCAGTACAAGGACATCAAGGCCCTGGAGTGTGTCCAGAGCAGGGCTACGAAGCTGGTGAAGGGCCTGGAGCACAGGTCCTGTGAGAAGCGGCTGAGGGAACTGGGATAGTATAGTCTGGAGAAGAGGAGGCTCAGGGGAGACCTTATTGCTCTCTACAACTACCTCTACAACTCTCTACAACTAACAAGGAAGTTGTGCGGAGCTGGGGGTTGGCCTCTTCTCACAGATAACTAGTAATAGGCCTAGAGGGAATGGCCTCAAGTTGCACCAGAGGAGGTTTAGATTGGAAATTAGGAGACATTTCTTCTCGGAAAAAGTAGTTAGTCATTGGGACGGGTTGCCCAGGGAGGTGGTGGAGTCACCGTCCCTGGGGTTGTTTAAGGAAAAGTTGGACATGGTGCTTAGGGACACAGTTGAATGGGTGACATTGGTAGTAGGGTGATGGTTGGACCAGATGATCTTGGAGGTCTTTTCCAACCTTAATGATTCTGTGATTCTGTGATTCTAAGGGTAACTGTGGGAAAAGAGAAATCAGAGAAATCAGAAAAGAAAAAAAAAAAAAAAAAAAAATTAAAAATTAAAAAAAAAAAAGAGGAGTGAGCAGAAAAGTGACATAATACTTAAAGGGCTGCAAAAGGTAAACAACAGGTTCCTGAGCAAGCACGTGCACCCGGAAAAGGAGCAGGGTGCCCTGGCTGCTAAGAACAGGGCCAGGCAGACCTCACAAAATGGCGGCAAAACCCTGAGGGGGGAAAATGGCTGCCCAGCTGGCAGCAGGTGAGGGGATTGTCCCCCATGGCCCGGAGGGGCTGGCTGGGGACACCGGGCATCCCTGGGGCTGCAGCTGGGCACCTGAGGGCCAGGGACAGCCTGAAGGAAGCTTCCAGAAAGAGAAAACGGGAAACTGAGGGGCAGCTTATCACCGGAGAAAGTGAAAAATAGTCTGGGAAAGAGAGGAGTGGCTGCAAGTGTGAACTGATGTGAGAAATCTATTTATTTTTTTTCACAGAATCACAGAATTTCTAGGTTGGAAGAGACCTCAAGATCATTGAGTCCAACCTCTGACCTAACGCTAACAGTCCCCACTAAACCATATCCCTAAGCTCTACATCTAAACGTCTTTTAAACACTTCCAGGGATGGTGACTCCACCACTTCCCTGGGCAGCCTGTTCCAATGCCTCACAACCCTTTCAGTAAAGAAGTTCTTCCTAACATCTAACCTAAAACTCCCCTGGCACAACTTTAGCCCATTCCCCCTCGTCCTGTCACCAGGCACGTGGGAGAACAGACCAACCCCCACCTCGCTACAGCCTCCCTTGAGGTACCTAAAAAGAGCAATAAGGTCGCCCCTGAGCCTCCTCTTCTCCAGGCTGAACAAGCCCAGCTCCCTCAGCCGCTCCTCGTAGGACTTGTTCTCCAGGCCCCTCACCAGCTTCGTCGCCCTTCTCTGGACCCACTCAAGCACCTCGATGTCCTTCTTGTAGCGAGGGGCCCAAAACTGAACACAGTACTCGAGGTGCGGCCTCACCAGAGCCGAGTACAGGGGGACGATCACCTCCCTAGCCCTGCTGACCACATTTTCTTTACAAAATAAATAAATAAATGAAGGAAACCAAGAAACATCATCATCTGTTGGCTCTCTCAGCTGAAGACCAAAATTAACAGCACCTATGGGCTACCAGAGTGGTGGTGCCATACACACTTTTATGTCTGCATGATACAAAAGGGCCTGATTTCTACCCAGGATGGATTTTTCTCTCAGAGAAGCCTCCCATGCCACAGGTCTCCATGTCGCTTGCTTTCCTTCCTCTTTCAGGCAGGCTGAAGTTGTGCTGGAGCCCCACGAGGCTGCACACCCACAACACCCACCACCTTCGCAGGGTGGCTGCATGGTGCCACAGCCCCCCTGGCCCAGCTTGGAGCACCAAGTCTCCTTTGTGTCGTCCCCAGACCCTTGGCAGTCACCCTCTCCCTCTGACCAGTTTCTTAATCGTGCCCCTTTGGGGTCTAATCGAGCGCTCTCGACGCCCCTTTCTGGAGTCGGTGTGATATGTTGGGCACCACCGATTTTATGAATATATGTGTGTATATTTTGTGACTGTATACAAAATATCCTGGTTCAAGCCGAGCTCCCCCCAGCCGGTTTTATTTTATTTTATTATTTTATTTCATGCTATTACTCCGGCCCTGCAGAGGGCGCCGCGCGGCTCCCTCCCACCGCGACCGCTCTGCGCCTCCCTCCTCGCTGGTGCTGACGGCGGCGGCGGCGGCGGCGGCGGCCTCGGTGTCCGCCTCGGTGTCGGCTGTGCCTGTTGTTTTCCCCGTGCCCGCCGCGCCATGCCCACCGTCGAGGAGCTCTACCGCAACTACGGCATCCTGGCCGATGCCACCGAGACGGCGGGGCAGGTGCGGCGGGGAGGCGGCCTGCGGGGCCTGGCCGGGCCTGGCCGCGCCTGGGGCTCGAGTGGCGCCGCGGGCCGGGCCGGGGAGCTCGGCCCTGGGGGGGGCGGCGCGGGGGTGGTTGTGCTAAAGGGCTCCTGCAGGAGCTGGACGGGGGAAGGGGAGGGTGTTTAGGGGTTGGTAGCGCCTCGCTGCCTCCTTACGAACGGTCCTCACCGCCACAGGAGGCTTTAGGGGTAAAATCCTGGCACGATCTGCCGCACAGCAGCACCAGCGCTGAGTGCAGCCAACACGGGGATGCCCCAGTATGTTAGCAGCTCCAGGATGTTTTCCGTAATTAAAACTCATTCTTTAATAGCATGAGGCGCGCATGCTATTTAATGCTTACCCCAAAAAAAGTAGTAAAAGTGGTTTTTTATTATGTTTTTGACAAAATGTACCTAAATAGGAAAGGAGCTCTTTTTTTATCTAGCAATGGATTGTTAACCACATACTGGTAAACAAAGTTACGTGGACAGTTCTTTAAGAAAACAAATAACAGGGTTTTATTTTTTGTTGTTGTTTGTTTGCTTTTAAAGTTACTTTTTTTTTTAATTCAGGTCTGCTCACTTTGTATGACTGTCCCCCCATCACTGCAGGCAGTCCAGCAAAGACAGCAGCTTAGAGGCAACTGAAAAATGGAACTAAAATGCTGAGATCTGGGGGGAGAGATGCAGAATAAAATAGATGCTGGTAGTGTGCTCTTTAACAAACGCACAGTCTTTTATCATTTTCATGAGTGTGGGTAACTCTCATAAGGTAGGAATAGGAGTGTGAGATAGATGAGCTCCAGGATAGCTGAGAATGCTGCTCGTGGCAGGATCAGTGCCAGATGTCTCCAAACCTCTCAGGGTAAGAGCAGGGCAAGTTTAGAATGATGGTTCCTGGTGTGCTCTCCTGGCTTTTGTTTCTTTACAGCTTATGGGCATCCAGAGTCAGGGAGAGACCCTTTGCGTTCATGCTAGGATGTTCTTCAGCAAACTTCTCTGGCACTTCTTTTATCTGGTTATATTTCTGGCAGATGAATGTTTTATGCCAAAATGTTCTGTTACTTCATTGACCTTTGTGAACAAATTACCTTCTTTGAACTTGTCATTTCGTAATCATACTTGATGTCTAATTTTTGCATTTTGAGAAGCCATGAGTAATTGTCCCTTATTCATTGATTTTATCCCACTTACAGTTTTATTATCTTTTAATATCCCTATGAGTGTGATTTCTCGCTGTGAGAAGCCATAGTCACGCTGCCTCAAAAAGGAAACTTTGAACATGAGAAGGGCAGGGGACAACTGGAACTATGACATTAAGTGGAATAATGTAAAACAGCAGAAATACTCAGCTGCTAAAAGTGTTTCAGTTGAGAAAGGAACAGAGGTAGGATGAGTATAGCTCATTGGCTATAAAATAACAGGAAGTGGTTTAGAATAATTAGGAAGACATACTTTGTAACAGCTCGTTAAACTTGTCATGGTTGTTATAGAGTATAAATCAGTCAAAGAGCTGATCTAGAGTAATTAATGGATTAGAGGTCTATTTTTAGTCTGGGCTTAGGACATTCATATGTTACAGACTGGGAGGAAAAGTGCAAAAATAAAGGATTACTCATTTTCTGCACTTGCCTACTTTTTTCTTCATTGCTGCTAAGGAGAAGATAAAACAAACTTCTGCCTGAACTGTGTCTTAGGAGCAATTAGCAGTAATACAAAGTAATGGAGCACGGGCTGCTCCAAGCTACTCTATTTCAGTTGCTGTTTGGACACTTTTAGGTTTAAGTAATTTGTTCCACCAGAGGTCATTCTTAGTGTGCACTCTCAGAACCAGTAGCCATGATAATGCGCATTTCATTGCTAGTTTGTGCTGCCACGTTCCTGCCCGTGCTGTTGAGCGTGCCGTGAAGGCACAGCCGCAGAGAAAACTGGATGCGGGTGTGGGTCAGCTGAAAACCAACCATTTTTATCCTCAATTATTTTTCTTCCGGATCAGTGTCCCAATCCAGTTCAGAATCTGGCTCCTCAGATCGGTGTCAGAATGGTGTAGGGAGTGTTTCAGCAGCGCTGGTACTGAAGGTTAAGATGCAGCTTACTGTAAAGGGCATTAAAGCAGCGTTCTGCTTTGTGAATCAGGATCTTCACTTGCTGTGAGTGAACTTTTATGCGGAGTGGGGCTGTGATACACGTGGCTCTGGGAAATTTGGAGCAAATAAAGGAAAGCATCCTGTGCTGTTGAGGTTACTGTTGCAGTTGGGACACATCGTCTAAAACATTTTTTTCACAACGATGAGGAGAATTAATGGTAGAATGTTCCGATTCCTGCCAGCATCCTGACAACGCTGACTTTTATTTCTAGTAGGGGGTATCCCTGCCCCTGGCAGGGGGGTGGAACTAGATGATCTTTAAAGTTCCTTCCAAACCAAACCATTCTGTGATCCTATGAAGCACATCTGTAACCACAACAAATACTGAATTTATTCTAAAGTCTCAAGTCGTGCGTGCACAAAATCAGAAGTGCCTGTGCGTCTCTAGTTGGAGCTGCTAGAGAATTTGCCACTTTTGCTGAAGTGTTTATTTCTGTACTTCAACTGGAGATCTATTTTTTGTTGTTTACTTATTTATTACATCCAGACTCTGTTAACAGATGTGTTAAGAACTCCTTTACCCCAATTCAAGTCAACTGCTCAAACATGCCAAAGATGCTTTAGAGCAATACATGTTAAAAATCACTCACAATTTGTTCCAGTACAGTTGCTGGGAGAGGTAGCCTCTGCTTAAGAATCAATAAAAGAGCAGACAGAAAGAAGAAACTCCTTGAAAAAATGCCTAAGCGCAGTGAAGAAGGTGATCGTGTAATTCCTTTACACTAATCTAATCACAAGTGGTGTGCAAGAGCTGTTAGCCCTCACAGTTTGAACAGGAAGCTCTTGAACAGGTAGAGGAACTGAATAACAGTACAGTTGGTAGAGGCAAATTTTACTAGATTAACGAGATTTTATTGCTCTGAGAGAAATGTGCTTCTTCATATAAAGCTTGTATAATATAGTTCACTGAAATAGATGCAGTAAACGGGAGAGAAAACAATCCTTTGTCTTGAGATTACCCCAAGATTTTTCTATTTGTGTGTTCTGTTTTTCCTCTTTTAGCATAAGGATGCTTACCAGGCGATCTTGGATGGTGTGAAAGGAGGTGCCAAGGAGAAGAGGCTCGCAGCCCAGTTCATTCCGAAGTTCTTCAAACATTTTCCTGAATTAGCTGACTCAGCTATCAATGCCCAGTTGGACCTCTGTGAGGATGAAGATGTTTCTGTAAGAATAAGGACTGGAACCTTGTAGCAAGTTGATACATTGATTTATGTTTTGCTATTCCTTTTTTGTTGTTGTTGTTGTTTGCTTTTTCTGTTTGTTTGGTTTTGGTTTGGTTTTCCTTAACTTGTGTCTTTTTTGGGGGGGGGGGGAGGAGGAAGGTTGGTCTTTGGAAAGCTGAAAGACACAAGAATGTTAGTGTATTCCTACAACAGAAAAACCTACTGTGTGATGTTATGGGGAGATAAATCCATTTTCGTTGGACTTTGCACGCCCATCATTGATCAGTGGCCTATCTCTGCAGAAAAAAAAAAACAAAGCTTAGATATGGTTTCTTTGAATATCTTACATTTTTCTTTTCAAAACACTTCATGGTAATGGATTCTAATAAATCTTGCTAGGGACGAGAAAATTTCATTTGTACCTGAAAACCAGGGAGTTGCTAAAAGAATGTGGTCTTTTTCTGGTTTTGTTGTTGGTTTGTTTGTTTGTTTTTGTCAAACTTCTTGTGGAAATTGAGTTGTCTGATTTTTTTGTAATTATTTTTTAATTTTTTTTTTCATGCTGCTGACAATTTCAACAGATCCGGCGCCAGGCAATTAAGGAATTGCCTCAGTTTGCCACTGGAGATAACCTTCCCCGGGTAGCAGACATACTGACCCAGCTTCTCCAGTCAGGTAGGAGACATTGGTAGTTTCTTGGCTGATCTCCTTGTGCACACCTAGAAATGTCTGCGGTTTTGTCCTGTAAAATGTTTTGTGTTGATTCATTAGTTTGTTACAAAGCAGCTTGTCCCAGTGGAATTCATGTCCTGCTTCTGTTCTTTCTCACCTCTTTATATTTGCTCTCCAATTATGCTACTAGTTTCGCTAATTATTCAGATCTAAATTAAAAATCTTTGTTTATATCTCAAACTCTTTTTTTTCATTCAAGTTGTCTAAAAGCATTTGTAGAAGAAAAAGATACGCAGTTACAGTCTACAAGAAACTGCCTTCCAACTGAGAGCTATTGGATTTCTAATTCAGAAACCTTTAAAAAAAAAAAAGGCTTTTTCTTTGATGCAGTACATTTTCTTGTACAAAATACTCAGTTCCGAATTTAATATACAGTATGTATTTTTTATATTTCAGTATGTTTTTGAAGTGCTAAATATTACATGTTCAAAATTATATTAAAAATGCATGCTTCAGTCTCTACAGATTTGCTTCTCAGAAGAAACATAGTTTTTAGGAACATGTACATTTCTCCATTTAGTTCAACGAGAATTGTTTCGTTCATCTAGGAATTCTGTAGATTAGAATGAAGTTAACTGATTTACTTTAATCTAGTAAGAGTGAGCTTGTTTATTCAACTGTTCCGTACAATGACCAAACACGCTGAATTAAAACGTTGCTTTAGGTTTTCAGTCCTATCAAGTTTGTAATACCAAAGCTATGGGGGCAAGAGGGGGAAGATGAAATGACAAATCATTTTTTCTTTTGCTTCCAGCTTTTGTAATCATGGGTTTCTACTTCCTTGGTCTAATAGTAGCTTAAGCGCACGTTGTGTTATTAATAATGCTGAAGATAGAATCCTTCTTATATGATACCAGAAATCTTTCTGTGTTTCTGTGTTTGCCTTTCAAGGATATGTATGTGATTTTTTTCTCTCTCTTCAGATGATTCTGCAGAATTCAATTTGGTCAACAATGCATTGCTCAGTATCTTTAAGATGGATGCTAAAGGTAAAGGACACATTTTTCTTTAAATGTCTTTTATTAATACTTCCCAGTCTCATGGGATGAGAGCAGGACCCAAATTTGTATCTTAGTACAATGCAAAAGTTAGAAACGTACTCATTGGTTTGTTTTGCAAATGATACTGAAATTCTCAATAGTTGAGGATCTGAAATATGCAGACCAAGAAAAGAATGTAGTTTCTTATGTCAAAAGACGTGAAAATTATCTTAAAATATTTCATGGAGTCTTGCAATAGGAAATTGCTTTCTAATGTGTTGAAGGCTCAGCTTCAAACTTTAAAAATAATTTGTTTATTCTGATTTATTTTTCATTCAGGGACTTTGGGAGGCTTATTCAGTCAAATTCTTCAGGGGGAGGATATTGTGAGAGAGAGGGCCATCAAGTTCCTCTCTACAAAACTGAAAACCCTGCCTGAGGAGGTGTTGACAAAGGAGGTCGAAGAGTTCATATTAACTGAATCAAAGAAGGTAAGTGTCTTAAATTTTTTCTTATCAACAACTTCATTGTGGCAGAGGCCCACAACTAAATGTTCCAGATTTGGCCTAAGGAGAGCCTAGTGAAGGAGAATCCTCAATCTGCTTGATTCCCTCAATCTACTGGCTATGATTTTGTCATGGTCCAGGACAGTGTTCATCAGCCTCCAGTCCCCAGGATGCTCAGGGCCTTCGCAGCTGGGCAGTTCCACAGACAGCCAGTTCCCTGCATGTGCAGATGTGCGGAAGTTCGTTCATCCCACGTGCAGGACTTGGCGTTTGTCCTTTTTGGATTTCTTGAGATTCCAGTGCATTCCCTAAGCTGAAAAAAATACAGAAAGTATTAAGAAAGTCAGTCGAGTAGATACTCACTTAAGATTTATTCTGCCTGAAACATACAATTTTGTTAGATGAGAAATTTTGTCCTAAGGTTACTGTTGAAGAAAAATGCTACCTATGCACAACATGATGGCAGTTAGCTAATTTGGAGATGCATAGGATTATACTGCATCTTTTTGTGGGTTCCTTTAACCTTTTTGTTTTTAAATAACTATGAGATAATTTAAACATTAGATAGCTGCACACTTTACCTTTTCAAATCAAGTAGATTTGACTTGGAGGCTTGCAAATTACCACAATGGAATTATGTTTTCTGGTGTTTTACTAAGGTGCTGGAAGATGTGACAGGCGAGGAATTTGTTCTGTTCATGAAAATCCTGTCTGGGTTAAAAAGCCTACAGACAGTAAGTGGGAGGCAGCAGCTGGTGGAGCTGGTCGCCGAACAAGCTGACCTGGAGCAAACATTCAATCCCACTGACCCCGATTGCGTGGACAGACTTCTACAGTGTACTCGGCAGGCAGTGCCGCTCTTCTCAGTATGTATTTATTTGTTTTGTGTGAGGAATGTTGTGGAAAGTTAATAGCTGTAGCTCCTCTCTCTTCAGTGTTCTGAATGTTTCTGTTAGAGTGACAGTGTACCAGTACTTCTCCACCTTTAGCTTTTAATATGGTAGATTGTTGGAAAGCACCCCTTGCACCTGTGAATGCAAAGAGCTTTTGCGTATTCTCTGGTCTTCAACATTTTCTTTCAAATTTAAGACATTGTAGTTAATTATGACAAGATTCTCACACTAGCATCATACTTGTATGTTTGATTAATACAAGTCCAGTGCCAGGCAATTGCAGCATGGTCTATTTTCAGGTTTTAGGCAATCTTTTCAGCTCCTGTTGCAGAGTGCCTCTGAGCTTAAGCTACCTGGCAGGGTCTCTGCATTTCACAGTTAAAGAGAAGTTGAATAAAGCCTTAAGGTATAGCTCTGTGGTGGGAATGTACAGGGTTGGGAGGGTGATGGGGGAAAAGCATTTAACTCACCCAAACTCAGAGTAGCCTGAATAAAGCGTGATGTGTTTTGTTGTTTTGTGTTTTTTTTTGCAGAAGAACGTTCATTCCACAAAATTTGTTACCTACTTCTGTGAGCATGTGCTTCCGAACCTCGGTTCTTTGACTACTCCAGTGGAGGGTGTTGATATCCAGTTAGAGGTAAGCCAAGGTTACAGTCCATTTCAATCCTAAGAAATACACATCTGTACTGGAGGAGAACTAGCTATACTAGAACAAAATGTTTGCTGTATTGAGGCATGACTGAGCATTGCCTTTTAAAGCATGTGTTGTTTGTCCCAGGCTTTTGAGGCACGGCTAGAGTAAGTAGAGCAGTGTAATCAACTTTATATTACCGTCAATTTTTTTAAGCATGTAACATTTACTGAAATGTTTGTTGCATGGCTTGTGCTAATTTAGTCTCCTAAGGGAGTGGTTTAATGTCTGCAATTTTGGTTACATTAATCAGAGCTGCAGCTGCAGTTCAATCTTTGTGAGTCTCACTGTGGAGGTGAGCTGTGCTGCAGGCATGAGTTGTCGAGGTTTTTGTTCACTTGTTGATTAATGGTGCTTGTTGGGATTAGGCAGCGACACCCATATTTCTGGGGTTTACTCATGTGTGGAGACATGAAGAACAAACTAGGCATGTTCTTCCTTGTATTCTTTCCTGAGGATTACGTTTTTTTTAATAACTGACCTCTACTATGCCAACCATAATGACATAATAGTCTCTTTTTAGTTTGAAAGTTAAGCCTTCATACATATCTTTTAACACATTAAAAAAACCGGCTATCCTTATGTCTAGGTCTTGAAGCTTCTTGCAGAAATGAGTTCATTTTGTGGAGATATGGAAAAGCTTGAATCAAACTTGAAGAAGTTGTTTGATAAGTTACTGGTAAGACTAATTCAATTTCTACTTAAGTAAAAGACTAAAATGAACATTTTTAATCAAAACAAGTTATTTTCATCCATTAATCTACTTATACTTTTTTGAATGTGGCTATATCGCAAATAGTGTTGTCCATGAGTCGAGGAAAAACATAATTTGCAATCCAGAGCCCTTCTAGATATAGAGGAGGGTACAATGTTAGCTGCATAATGGTTTTTGTTCAGTATACTCATGGTTTTGTTACTTTTTAAATTCTAAACTGATGAGAGACTCATGCTGGGTTGCATCACACACTGTGTCTGTGCTGCTCTTCTTAAGCAAAGGCAGCAAGCACTCTTTCAGAAGCACTGGTGCAGTCCATTGTTGCTTTCTGTGGTAGCAGCACTACCATAATATTTCCTCCTAGCCAGGGGGTGTGAAGTGGCGTGAGTGTAGGCAAACCACCTGCACCAGGATTTTGTGCAGAACCTGATCCTGTTAGTACAAGGGTGGGGAAAAAAAGCAGAAATAAAGCCTCCAGTATGAACACTGCAAGAGAACTGCCAGTCCCTGTAAGTGTGCCTCACCTGTTTCTTCTTTCTGTTCATTAGGAGTACATGCCACTTCCTCCGGAGGAAGCAGAGAACGGGGAAAATGCCAGCAGTGAAGAGCCCAAGTTGCAGTTCAGTTACGTGGAGTGTCTGTTGTACAGCTTCCATCAGCTAGGTCGTAAGCTTCCAGACTTCCTTACAGCCAAGTTGAATGCGGAGAAATTGAAAGACTTTAAAATCAGGTAATTGTCTAAGGGGGGTCTTTGAGTTCTGTTAGAAAGGATGAATTATTAGTGTCTGGATGCTAGAGAAATACAAATCAGATTGGTAGAAGGCTACTTCTGAGCATTTTTCTTCAAGGGAGAAAAAAAAAGATTACAACTTTCTTTTGCTTATCTTTTGTTTTGTTTTTATAGGAATATATGAAATTAACATCTTGTTTTAAAACTTTTTAGGCTACAGTATTTTGCTCGAGGGTTGCAGGTGTATATTCGACAGCTTCGTCTTGCGCTCCAAGGGAAAACTGGAGAAGCCTTGAAGACAGAGGAGGTAAGTATTGTGTAAGAATTCTGCTTTTCTGATTGAGCCTTCAGAAGTAACAGTTGGTGCACATTAACAGGCTAACATCTGTTGTAAGCATGCAAACAGATTAAGGGAATAATACTTTAACATCATCACCATTTTCCCTTTAAACATATTTAAGGCTGCGGTTGAGATAATGATTCAGTATCTGGTTGGATTGTTACTTATCCTGGGCAGTCAGAGCTTTCCTGAGCACTACTTCTGCTATTTTTTAAAGTGGTTCGTAATGATGTAACTGCAACCTGATAGCGGAAGAATGCACTTGTTATTCCTGATCTCATCTGGCAGTCTTCTCAATTTCTAAGCAGGAAATTTGCAGTATTGTAGATTCCTGAACCAGTGTTGAGCTGGAAGTAACGCAGTTAAGTGTTAGTGCCTGTACGTATTGACACTGCTGTGTTGCTAGTCAGTGCCTTCTGTGTTGAAAATACCAAAAAGCGAGTTTGCCTAAAGAAAAATGTGTATGAACTGCTAGTGTTAAACTGTTTAAATTGCACTCTTGTTCGTCCATTGTTTTATAGACCTGAGTGGATGTCAAATTGGTGTGTGGTGTGGCCACGTCACTAGTGATGTCATTGTCAATGTGCCACTTCTGGAGGAGGGAATGAGGAAAACTTACTGTGCAGCTGCACAGTATTGTGCACTTATTGTGCAGCGTCACAACTGATGCTGAGTTCTGCAAGCTAAAAAGATCTTTTAGTTTTTGGTAATTTTGTTAAGCCACTCTGCACAACCATGTGTATTTCATATGTGCTCTGTGTCTTTGCTTTGAAGGAGGAAGTTTTATACGTTGGGAAAAATTGAGATTGGGAAATACACTGGAACATTACAAGCCACTAGCTAGTACAGAACTGCTGGAAGTCTAAAAAACAGCTGTCACGTATTCTTGGAAGCATGCACACCTTTTACTATTGCTACAGTAGTTCAGTGAATCGCAGTCAGTTTAGTGTTATAACTTCATGAAATGCAGCTGGTATAATTTAAAGTAATAGAAGGTATTCAACAGTGGTGTGTTTTGTTTTTTTACAGAACAAGATCAAAGTGGTTGCCTTGAAAATAACAAATAACATCAATGTTTTAATCAAGGTAAGTATTAACATGATGAAGGAGTAAATTCACAAAGTAGAGAAACCTACAGAGGAAAAAAGGAATAAATCTGAATCAACTTGTATTAATAAGGTGGTTTTTGTTACTCAGCTCAGGATGCTGTCTGCTTCAACTGTACCTGAAGCAGAAATAGATATGCTGTTTAAACAAACTTCTGAGCCTTTGCTGCTGTTGGTAGAGGGTGTCAGGGCCCTTCTTAGCATCAGCAGTTAGGAGCAGGAGCAGAAAACCTCGCTTTAGGGGTCTCTGGATTCTGGCTGAGTTGTCTTTCCCTTCTATTTCCCTTTTCTGCCATGGTAGGGAGACACGTGTTCAAAGAGGTGCAAGTAGATGGAAGAAGGAGGCAAAGCAAGCCTCCTGTACAGACCTCTTTTTTCCAAAGAGTCTAGGAGAGATGAGCTGTAGAAAGCCATTTCTATCCATAGCCCTTGAAACCTTTTGATTTCTGCTAACCACCTTTTAAGAACTCCACTGGTTTCCCTAGTTGGCCTGTATTCCTTCATTTCTCATCTCCCATCTTCAATACATGACCATGAATCAAACACTGCCTATGCTTTTGAGAAGCCTTTTTTTATTTTTAACCACGTTAGCTGGGATATCAGATGTATAGCCATTGTAGTTCATTAAAAGATGTTTTACATGCAGAGGTAGAGAAAGACGGTGTGTAATTGCAGTATGAGTAACTGCAATTGCTACTTTGATAGCAGATTTCATTTGAATTTCCTACTAAAGTATATGGAACTAAGACAGCAAGGTAAGACAGTTGCTGTCACCTTATTGTGCCATAGGACTTAAAAGGTTTTGGTTTTAAAATTGTTGGAAAGTAAGTGCTATTCTGGAGCCTCTGTAGATACCTAAACATTTGGAGTACAGTTGACATGGGTTTAATGTTAAATAAACTGCCCAATTTTGTCTCCACAGGATCTCTTTCACATTCCTCCTTCTTACAAAAGTACAGTCACACTGTCCTGGAAACCAGTACAGAAGGCAGATGCAAGGTAAGAGGTTTTTCATGAAAAACATAGATAATATTTATATATAAAAATATATAGATAAAATGAAAAAAGGGGTGTTAGCTTCTGCTGTTTGCAAGATAAATATCTCAGGCTGCATATGGATAATGTATACGGTGTGCATGAGCTAAAAGTTTCACAACCAAAAATAACACCCATCCTGAAAGAAATTAAGGCTGTGGTATGATACCTTAGTCTTGCTTTAGGGATGCAATAGACTGAATCAACTGGAGATTAGCTTACTTCCTCTTCTGAAGTATTATTCCGGGCATCTTCATTAGCTATCACTAGTTTACAACTGTTGATCTTTGAGGCTGAACAGCTGTTGTTGCTGTACTTGTCACCACAGGGGTGAAATGATCTGTTTTTGTTTTCTTCCATCAGTCAAAAAAGAACAAGTGAAGATACAACCTCAAGTTCACCTCCAAAGAAGGCTTCGGCAGGACCAAAAAGGGATGCCAGGCAGATATATAATCCTCCCAGTGGAAAATACAGTAGTAACCTGGGTAGTTTTTCTTATGGTAAGTTAAGCAGCTTGGAAAAACTTTTTCTAGTTAGAGTTGTGCCCATGGTTCTCTTTGTAGGTTAATAAGACCTGTATTTTAAGGCTGTACGTGAAGAAAAAGCATGGATGGGGAAAAAGGGAGTTTGATAATACTTTCAAACAAATCCCAAGAAACTTTAAAAAAATGTTTTGTGCTTTTTTCACTCTGATCAAATTTGGTTTTGACAAAGAGAAACAAAAAATTTTCACAGTACACAAATAGTTTGCATGGTATCCAGCTATGGTTAAGATCCTCAATTTGTATATAGTGAGATACCAGCCCAACAAAGAAACTTGAGTATGCTGATGTAACTTAAGGACAGGAAACGACAGGCTGACGAAGTTGTGGTTTGCCATCAGTTTTATGAAATCATTAGGAGTGAGTCAGGCAAACATGAAGATCAATGTGGTTTTATTGGACAGAAGGGTGAGCTGCTGAAGTTATTTACAGCTCAATTTTCAGTTCTGTTAAAATTGATTGGTTCAAAAGTGGTTCTAAAATAATGGGAGAGCCCTGTATCATAGTATACAGGAAGACTGCATTTAGCTTAGAGAGGCTCTGTTGCCATTGTTTTACACTTGGTAGGGTCTGGTGTCCATCAGTGTGCAACTTGGAGATCTTGTAATAAGCAAGATTAACCTCAGAGACTTAAGTCAGCCTCCAGTTATTACTGTTTAATTCTGGTCAGCATGCATGAACGTGTATGAAAAGTTTTAATTTCTGTTTCAGAGCAAAGAGGTGGTTTCCGTGGTGGACGTGGAAGAGGCTGGGGAGGACGTGGCAATCGTAGTCGAGGAAGAATCTACTGAGTAGACCGTTGTATCTTCCCCGGCCCCAATGGGCTAACGTAAAAGTACTACTCAGCAAAAGATTGCTTGGAATATTGTTTCCTTCAAGGACTGCCTTCCACTAGGACTGACTTAAATGTTCTTTATACCTTTGTATGTATGATCTACTTTTCTAACGGACTACAACTTGTCCATAGTGAAACTACAACTGTATTTTTGGATGCTTACAGTCAGCAGTTTTGGGTTCTTATTTTTGAAGTGTCTTCAGGATTTATTCAAAATTGGAAAAGAGCATAGATGTCTTATCAAAAGCTACATCTTAATTGTTTGTATATTAACCTAAAAATCAGCTACTGCATAACAAACTATGTAATTGAGTTCATGTATTAAGTAATGGACAGGAAAGGCATGATTACAGAGATACATGTCAGATAAGCTTAGCAGCTGAAGTAATCCTTTCCTCATCTGTAACCATATTTTGCAATATGTGGAGAAGAGTACCATTGCTAAATTAGATTTTATTTACTTACTATAATGGACTTGACTGAGAGACATGCTGGTTTTCTGAAGTTTGCAGCATGACTGGAAATTTATTTTGCTTGTAGCATGAAGCAGTCCTTTTCCTTAGAGATGTGGAGAATGTGGTGTTTTCTTTGTTTTGCACATCTTACTCTTCTCCGTGCATTGTAATGCAAAAGTGGTGTTTTGCAAAAGGAATTCTTAATGTTGAATATGAATATGTGCATATACTTATGCCATGAAATTACAGTAAATGAACAGGAAAAAAGGTAATAATAAATGAATAGAATTATTTCAGGAATGGATAAAGATTGATGCAGTGATTAAGCTTCATAGACCGGAGCTGGAACGTAGCAGTACCTGGCTCTTTTCTGTGTTTTGCAGATTTCTGGGTTAGTTGGCACTCAAGGATTGTTTTTCAGTTTCATTTTGTCTTTTTATCAATACAGTTGCATTTAAAAATATATAAATAAAATTGTATTTTGGGTAACATTGAAAAATTCCAGCATGTACTTAAATTCAAGTGGAAAAATTAACAATTCCATGCTATTTTTTTTCATAGCAACTTGGGATTCTTATTTACTGGTATACACCCAGAAAATACAATGTAAGAGCACAATGCTTTTTTTTTATTCTCACCACTTAAAATTTTTACTTCTCAGGTCACTCAACATTGTAAGGGGGTTAGCTGGTAGTAAAAATGAAGTTGGGGCAGAGGAAGACAATTTTTAAAAGTGTTCCAGGGCGTGTTGATGTAAAATAGCTTAGGCTTTAGAAGGATGAAGAATTTTCTTACTCTCCTTTTTTTTTCCTGCAGCCATTTGATATCCACACACAAATGCCTGAACGTGATGTTTTGCCACCTAGTTCCATTTGTATTTGCTTGTAAATCTGATTCAGGTGTCTTCATTAACATTGACATTCATCACTGCAGTCAAAAGGACAGAATACCAAAACTATGTCGAAGTTGACTAAATTTAAAGTCTATTCTTGCTCAGCTCTGGAGCAGTAGGCAGCAAACTTTGGACATTCCAGGACATACGAGCTTACTTTCTGTTTCTGATTACGTGCCAGCTGCTGAACTCAGATTTGTCACTAAAACCAACAAACTTGGCAAAGAGTTTTCAAGTACAAATTCAAGAGATCAAAGTGTCGCTCTGAAAACAGGGAATGGATAGGTAATAGGCTTCCACTGAAGAAGAAGGAAAAAAAAAAAAAAAAGACATTTTGCACTTGTTGCTATAATTTGTGTTTTTAGGGGATTTAAGAATGTTATCTCAAAGCCTAAACGTAGCTTGTATTTAGACTAATAACCAGGTACTAGCAGCTTGTTTTCTCACTGAGTTTTGAGTGAGTTTCCTTTATGGGATTCCTGTTTTTCAGAGGTGATGTGCAAAGTTCTTGTAGCCTCAGAAGTAGTTAGAATTTTTTTCCCTACTTTCATATTTAATTTTAATGCAGTGAGTTCTTGTGGAGACACCTGTTTACCATCTTGTTGAATTGTAAATGTTCCCTTATGCTTTTGGAATAAATTCATTTTGTAATTTTGTTTGGCTCATTGTTTCACAGTTACTCTACACCGTGTTGTGGTGGCTTATTACAAGGGTGCTGCGGTACCTTTTGTTTTAGTGACTTGCTCCTTAGGTTGCTATAGATGTATTGAGCTGTTTGCCACCAAGAAATACTTATAAGACTGTGTTAGATGTTTCAATTTCTGAGTAATTCAATTTAAATGCGAAATTATGGACAGTGATTGAAATAATCAGCAGAAGTTGCATGTCTAGTAGATCTATTATATTTTATTTGGGAATGTATCATGTGAAAAGGAGACGTTGTCTTATTCTATCTCCTAGATGTTGACAGTGCAATAAAATTCATTAGTATCTTAACGATAGAGCACTAGTGGCTTGGAGTTAACAACCTCTTTTATTCGGTGAAACGAGCAACGTGCTACGGTGCAAACTTTGCCATCAGTAAGTAACTTGTATCTGTGGGATATATGCTTAGTGGGATGCAAGCCCTTAACATTGGTTGATTGAACGTGTAGGGTTTTATTTTAATTGTAGGCGGTCCCGGCAGCGCCTCAGCGCGCCCCGCCCCGCTCCCCCCTCCCAAAATGGCGGCGCGGGCGGATCCGGTTCCGGGTGGCGCGGGCAGGCCGGGATCTGGGGAAGATGGCGGCGGCTGCGGAGTCCGGGCGGGGCGGGCTGGGGCTGGGGCCGGGGCTGAGGCGGGCGTGGGTCCTGTCGGGCTGGGCGCTCGGCCTCTGCTCGCTGCTGGCCTCGGGGCCGCGGCCCGCCGCCGCCACCACGCACTGGGTGGTCACCGAGGACGGGAAGATCCAGCAGCAGGTGAGGGGGCACGGCCGGGGGGCGCTTGTGGTGCAGGGCTGTGTGGCTGCCTCCTTCGGCAGGGGCTGGGGCTGCGGGTGCCGGGCTGCGCCTCACGGGCACCAAGTGGCTGGAAAAGATAACGCCGAGTTGGGGTTGGGCCCTCTCTGCCTCTTCCATCCCTCCCTGGTGCAGCATTAAGCTGTTATCGTGGCGGATCTGATTCTGTCTGCAGCTGGAGGGGAAGAAGCAGCCCCCACAGCAAGCTGTGTGGTCTCTCCCCGGTAATTTTTATCAAAAATAGAGCAGTACGGAGCGCTGAGTGTCTGTAAACATCCTTCTGAGGCACTGCTGGTGGGGTGTCTCATCAGACAGCACTTACAGTCCTGAGGCAGGTGGAACCGGCTTCCCCTAAAGGAACCCCCTGCTGCCTCTGTCAACCTCAGGCGCCGTCCTATGGGTCTGGAGTTGTCTGCACAGGTCTGAGCACTCTCTCACCCTAATTAATCGCAAACTAATGAATGACAACGTCTCCAGTGTTATTTTTCCTTCCTTTTCCACTTTACGTAGTGGAGAAGTGATGAGAGTGTATGATAATGGTCTGGAAGCATCTGTGTGTGTATATTAATTGTATATTATCAAATTTGGCTGAAGCATTGATTTGGATTATTGAATGAAAAGCAGCTGTGACTTGGCAAAAATCTAATTAGCTGACATGACTTGAAAAATCTAATTAGTTAAATGCAGCACTGATTTTAGGAAGTGGCTTTTTATGCCATCAGTTAACTGATGGGACGTGTGGAAGCTTCCCCTGTAGGATTGCTGTGCAGTAAGCTGCTCAGTCACCATTACCTGCTCCTTCTAAGGGCTCCTTCCCTGCCCGTGCCACCCGCTGCTCAGCACAGCCCCAGCCTGCCCCAGGCCTCCCTGCAGCTGCTAATTGTCCAGAGAGCTTTTTGGAGGAAGGTGTGGTTCAGTATCCCTTACTGTTTTCCTTCTGGCTTTTGAGAAGAAGAAACGCATTTGTGGGTATTGCCATTGCCAGCCCTGCAGAGCACCTCTGAATTTAACTTTTTCCCCACTCATTTGTATTTTGGGGAATGAGAAGCCTGGATATTTCCTAGAGTGGACTTGAATGTTGTTTTAAATGCCAAAATGTAATTACTATTTTTTTGCTGCTAACTGTTGAACCGTAACAGAATACTTTCATTATCCAGAAAGGAGGAATTGTCTTACGTGCAGTGGTAATAGGATGATTTGTAATTGATTTATTATCAATTCATTGATAGCTCTAATATTTTGGAATTCAATGGTTCTGTTCTTTTAATACTAAGACCTAAATACTTATTAGCAAAACATAAGCCTAAAATTTCCCCTCAGAACATCCTTTTGTTTTAGTTTTTCAAGGTGTTATTCTTCATTAAATTGATATTTATTATAAGAGGTTGTCTTTTTACCAGTACAGTTTAGCCAGAAAGAATGACTGAATGGCTTTTTTGTGTGTGTGTGTGTTTTCAGTGGGGCTTTACGTTCATTTTGCAAGCCTTTGGGCTGTGCAGCTTTTTGTGTTTCTCTACAGTGTCTGGGGTTTCAGCTTCTCAACCTATGTGATGTGCTACCTGTCACCTTACCTTTAGAATTTTAGTCTTTCTAATTCATCTACTGCTGTTTTGTCAAAAAATATTGTCACGTCAGGTTTCTCTGTGGGACTCTAGACTCTTCCTCAGAACTTCAAAGTAATGCTCCATTCTTGCTGTTTACGGGGCAGCCCATGTTTGAGTTTTGGAGAGCCTTATCTTCCTGAAGCCAGCTGTGTAAGTGAAGGCTCGCGTTTGGAACAAGCTTCAGCTGCTGCTGGTTTGAGCACAGTAACCTGAAGAAGATTGTAGAGTAACACTGCCTGCCCTGCAGCTCAAAGCAGGTCACTGAGGGCCCTGCCCACCTGAATTTAGCATCTGGAGATCCAGCAGCTCTGTTGGGCCGTTGGACACCTGGTCCAGTGGACAACTGCTTTCAGAGTGAAATCATTTCTAATGATTTCATTGATGAAATTAAATCATTTCTTTTCTAATCAGAATTTTGCTTGTAGCAGCTGGTGTCCGATGCCTCTCACTGTGGCACCTCGAGAGGAGTCTGGCTCTGTCTTCTCTGTGCTCTCCCATTTTGAAGCTGAAAACAGCAGCAATGCCCCCCTGGGCCTCCTCAAGACTGAGTCAGCCCAGTTCTCTCAGCCCCTCTGTGTGCTGTGTCCAGGCCCCAGGCCGCTTTGAATGGGCTTTGCTGGGCTTGCTCAGGTGCATCAGTGTCTGTCTCGTGCCAGGGACCGAAAGCTGAAGCCGATTTATTCTCAGAAGTGCTTTTGCTTTCCTCACCCTGCTGGTCCCAGTCTTGCCACCACAGCCCAGCAGGCAGTTGACCTTCATTGCTGCAGAACCAAACACTGCTGACAAATAATCGTGATTTTTTTTTTCCCCTACCAGAACCCAGATGTCCTTTTCTGCAAAGCTGTTTTGTGTATGGCCAGCCCCAGCGTTTCCCGGTGCAGGAGGCTCTTCCAAAGGCTTTCTGCTTGTCCTTGCTGAATGGCCCGATGGTTTCTGCAGCTGTCCCTCTTCCAGCAGCCCTGCCCTCTGCCCTGCCGCCCCCGCCCCGCGTTTGCAGAGGACACCAGGCTTGCCGAGGTCCTTCTTTTTCCCCAGTGTTCATGAAAACACTAAACCGTGTTGGCCCCACTATTGATCCCTGCGAGTGCTGCTCGTGCCCAGCCACTGCTGGACTTTGCACTGCTGATCGCAGCCCTGCCAGCACAGCAGCCTCCAGCTGGAAGTGGCTGGTGCTGTCCGGTGACTCAGAGTCGTGGTAGCTTTTGTATTATTTAATTTTGGGAGTATAAGCTTTCTCAAGCTCTGAAATGCATTTTAAAATCGTCACCTTTTTGGAGCAGGAAGGGCTTAATCTTCACTTGGACTGCTTAGGTGTATCTGAAGGAAGCCCGTGTAACTGGTAAAGATACAGGCAAAAAGCTGAAGTGATAGCAAAAGGCAGCCGCTCGCCCTGTTAAATGATTCACCAGCTGTAGATGTTCAGATAAGCACCAGTGACAAGTGACTTTGCTGCAGCTCGTGGTTTGCTGCAGTGAATTTTGTTTTCCTCGTTACCCAAGTGCGCTGTGGATGAGGAGCTGGAAGCAGAAGTTGCAGCTCCTGGCCTCTACAAAATCCAGCAGCCTGGATCTGTTTGAGGGACGGGTTTTGTATTATGGCCCTAGGATCTCCACTAGCCATCTTCTCCTCGTAGTGCAGTAAGAGTGTAAGCCTCTGATATGAGACCACGTTGGAGTGAGATTGACTTCTCTGTGGCATCAGACAGCTTGCTGGCTGAGACTTCATACGGAGCTCCTGGTGGTAGAGCAGCCTGACAGGTGGCACAACAAGGCCAACCTAACATCTTGCAGCGTATCACCAAGATCCCATCTAGTGAATGGGAATGCCTGCTCAGTAGGCCCTGCTGTTCCAGTTTCTGTCGAGTATTTCTGAGTGATGAGGCAGGTTAATTCCCTGCACTGCATGCAAAGTTTTGTTGTCTCAGTACACCCTCACCAGAAAAGCCTTCAAGCTGTATCTGTTGCTCTAGCAGCTGTTTCCAGGTCACATCTTTCTCGGAGTTGGTTCCTATTCCTTTTTTTGGCCTGAGTCCTCCTTCAGCTGTGTGTTCCTGCAAAGCCAGGGACCGAGTCATTGTATCTCTAGTGAAATTACATCTGCATGGTGCATGTGTTTAAAAACCTTTTTGTTTCACACCTCCCAGTGTAAAGTTCAGACTAACATATAACCAATTTTAGGCTATGCTTTTACGATAGCAGGGAAAGTGGCTGCTCTACAGAAGCACCAGTGTTCTTCAAGAGGACAGAGGAACTTGGCAGAGCGAGGACAGATTAAATATGGTGCAGCCAACAGTTTCCATGCTCATTTTGGCGATGACGCTAGCTGCTATCAGGCGCCAGAGACCTGACATACCAGAGCTGAGGTAGGGTCTTCGCAGAGGTCACGTTTGGGCTTGGTGGAGACGATTACAGCCGAGCACGTTGTGCTGGACTCCAAAAAGTGCCTTTATGTGGACTGATATAAACACTGGAGAAGCCAGTCCGGAGTGACTAAACTAAAAGTGGCAAAGAGCTCCCAGACAGATGGTTCAAAGCAGGCCTGAGGAGGCGTTGCCAGGAGCAGAGAGCCTCAGGCAAGGAATCTGAGCTGGCCGAAAGTTGTTTTGTTTTCGTGTGCTGAAGTTTGTGAGGAGGTGACCAGGAGAACAGCGTGAAGGAGCAAGGCTCTCAGCCTGTCCTGTGCTGAGAAGACCAGCCCCTCAGTAAGCGACATCTGAATCTCATGGAGAGAGACGTCGTGTTTGATTCCTGCTTAGTACAAGAAGAGGAGCGTTACCTATTAGGTCTTCATTTGGTGATGGATTTGCATGTGAGTGTGTCCCGAGTTGCAGCAAGGCACGGTGATTCACAGCCGGCTTTCAGGTTAGTGAGTGCACTGCTGCTGTCAGTCTGGCTGCATGGGTACGCCAGCAGGTTGAGATGAAAACAAAGGTCTGTGCATATGCTAAAACTAGAGAAAAAGCAGCCACCCGAAGCCAAGGAAAACTGAAAATCTAGTGCAGGCAAACAGAAACCGATTTTCTGCTTGCAGAGCATCTTCTGTGCTATGTTCAGCAGTCGCTCAGTCTCATCTTGAAAAAGGCAGGTGGATGTTTGCTTCGCTATTTCTCTGAAGGTTGGTTTTCTTGGCCGTCTGACCTTGTTCTTGACTGCGTTTCTTATTCTGCCAAGTCTGTTGTGTGCTAAACAAAACAAATTGCTCTTTATTGCTGGCGTGTGTGTAACACAGAGCACCTTCCCTGAAGCAGTCTCCAGCACGCGTGCCTCTGGATGAGCGTGTACAGAGAGACCTCGGCTGGAGATCGGTGTGAATCCGCCCAAGTTCGGGACTTGTCGTCCAACCGCAGGATGACGACCTGAAACATGTTCGACCTCACGCCTCGGTATCCTCAAATTTGGCATCCTGGCCCTGTTTTGTGTCAGCGTTAAGTGTGAGGCAGGCTGACAAGATGATGCCCATCGACTGTTGGAACCCGATGGTTGTGTGGTGGAGGCTGTGCCCGATGCCTGACACGCTTTCCCCCATTGCAGGAGCTTCACAGCAAAAGGGCAGCCTGGAAGCTGCCCAAGCACGAGTGTGCAGGAAGGCCCAGGGAAAGCCAGAAGAGCAATGTCAGCAAGACTGTACAAACCACTGGCTTTTCATCTAGCTGATTTTTATTTTTTTTATTTTTTTTTTTTTTGCATGCATGTAAAGCCGAATCCCTACCTGTTTTTAACAAGCCAGTTGAGAAATGAAACCCATGCTATGAAGTGCCTGCCCTAAAAATATAGCATAGGATAAAGTTGTTCATTAACCAGCAATGCCTAATGGGTTGTGTGTGGGTTGGCGCTGTTGGCTGAAGGAATTACTACTCAATATTAACATGTTTAGGTATCTTGTGAGAGTATTTATCTCTTCCTGTAGTTTGACTAACAGAACACAGTGTTTTTTAGGATTTGGCAGCAAGCAGGCAGCAGGAAGCAGTCTGCCTTTCTGAAAACAAATTCTTGTTTATTGCAGATTTGTATGGGTGATCTCCATCTCTTGTTTTGATTTGGCTGAGCATACAGCTGATATCTATTTGGCTACTGTCGAAAATAAACCTCAGCTAGAATACACACATTGGAAATTTGTTTTGTACCAGTAAACATCACCGCCAATACGCTGCAGACAATTGGTGTTAGGAATCAAGTGCTGTTTTCCTTCGTGTTTAGATCTGTTTTCTGCGATGCTCATGGCCACTGTGCTCTGTTGAAATGATCTCAGTTGAGCAGACCTACTGGATAATATAGAAACTTGGTCAGGTTTTGTGTTTGAAGTGCTACAGGCGTTTAAAATTTCTTTTCCCTGCAGCTCAGCTCTTTTTAACAATATCAAAATGGTTAATGCTGCTTTTTAGCAGACCCTGCAGCTGTAAGCTTTCAAGTAGCTGAATATTTATTACAGAAACTCAATTCAGCATCATTTTTCTAGGTGAGCCTTTGTGACATCCTTTGGAACAAGTATCTGCTGACACTCTCTGCTCATCATTTGGATAAGCCCGAGAGTTTATTTTCCACTTTAGTAGCTTGTCTTTCTTACACTGAAGCCTGTACAGAAATTTCTGCAGTTTTTCCAGAAATGCCATGTTACTATCACATTAGTGTAGAGTATCTTGAGATAGCAAGAATATACCGAAGGGCAGGCAGCAGTTTTTAGATCCTTCTCTCCTACTTGAGACTGCAGAGGGTTCTAGTCTAGTGGGAATCACCTTAATTTCTAAGCAAAATGGCAAAAATACTGTATTTACAGTCTATAAAACAAGTACCAGGAGCCCATTTTGTTGCCTGCCATACGTTAATGTAGTGTCTTTTCCAGCATCTTCCTGTCATAATCTGCCTTCTGCCTGTCATTGCTTTTAGCTGTTCTGATACTGGCAGTCCTCTACCTCAGCTAGGAGTGAGAGATCCACCTTACTTTGAAAAAAAGGAAAAGTGTAACCTAAAAATAGTTGATTGAGGTATTCATATGCACTCTTTTTCAGATAATAATAATAATTCCTGGTGTATGTAACTGAACTGTGAGGAAAAAATAAACTGGCAGATTTGGCAAAGGTCTAAGTACTCCGAGGCTTTGATACCTGCAGGTAACACAGGAGGCTCTCTAAGACTTCAGGGTTTGATTCAGCTCTCGTGTCTTCTTTTGTTGCACAAATTCAGCATCTTGCTGAATCAGGTTCTTGCTGTACTTCGTGACGGTGAGTAAACTCGAACTGTGCTTTATAAAGAAACTTTCACCTCTGGGCAAAGTTGAACAGAGAACAAAATTTAAAAGTGGCTTCCTGGCAGGCTTTCTGCAGTCTAGCAGTAGGAGCCATTAGAGTTTCAAGGCAGGCTTTTCAGCATTATTTTTTTCCTGTTTACTATGCTTGAATCAAAGTCAGTTTCTTGCATCTCAAGCAGTTCATCTTGAATGGCACAGTCTCAGCACTTCAGAGAAGGAGTAAATGAACGTGGTGCTTTGCCATCAGCCAAGCACTTTGAGTTAGAAGTAAATAACTGGATCAAGCATCTGTTCTGGTGCAAGAGTCCCTTCTAACCGTGAGGCTCTTGCATGTGTTCTGCAGGTTGACTTCCATTTTGTTTCCACCTGAAAGAGCTTTCTGGGGGGGTCCTTACATTTTGTAAAAGATTAGCTAAATCTAAATATCCATTTTTTTATTCTTTTTTTTTCCCTCTTCTGAGTGCCCTGTTGAGATAAGGCACATCAGATGTAGACTTCGAAGGGGTAAAGGATCTGTAGCGTTGGCAGGCCATTGTCCCATATTTCATAAAAGTGAGGCCACCGTTTCCAGTGCTGTTTGAATTTATGGTAACAACCTCAGCTCTGGTCTAAAACAAGGCAGCAAGCATCAGATGTTATGATTTTTAACTCTTGGCTGTGGGTGGATGTATCTGCAACTTTCTGTTTGATGAAAGTGTGACACGCTAAGTGAAACCAAGCCTTGCACGGTAAAAGGTTCAATCCTAAGATAAAAAGAAGGAGCTGAGAACACGGGAACTGGATGGCACCTGCTGCGCTGTTGAAATACAACATGACTGCTTCTGAGAGAATACCTGCTCTCTAATAAAGCTTGATGGTTGAAGTCAGTTCTAGACTAGTTTCCAGAATAAAGCTTTTTGTTTTGCTTTCCCTACTAGTTAATTTCATTAAATTTGGCATTAAATGCAAACTCTGTGCCACACGCATCTTTACCAGTGCTTCGAAGAGATACAAACTCATCTTCATTCCAGCCATTCCCGGGCTGTGCCATCAGCGAGTCTGGAGAAGCTCAGACAGACAGGGGTCACCTATGCCCTTTATTTTGCAACAGGAGGCTTTCGGTGCAGTTATTTGCAAACACCAGGACTGTCAAGAGGGAAGCTGTGGCTGTAAGTTAGTGGATACATGCCCTGTGCACTGTGAGATCGTACACAATTGTAGAATCTACACCTGTATGGATGTAACATGCTCTTCCTCCAAGCTGTTCCAGCACCATTGCTGTTTTCTGTCTAAAGAAATATTTTCTCTAGTGGATGCCACAAAGATTTAGTTCAATTGTGCAAAGACAAGAGACATGATGAAAAGAAAAATAAGGTGGTGTTTTATGCAAAGCTTCCTGGTGGAGCCAGTCTCCCTCCTATTTTTTTGTTTTAGATATTTTCTTGAAATTGGAGGCATTTCCACGGTGAGGTCAGCCTGCTAGGAGACTACTATGTAGAGGAATCAAGTGTTGGTAAGAGCATAAATAGGACATGAGCCTGAATTAAACCAGTATCTACCTAAAGTCTTTTAGAGTGTCTTTCTAGTGGGGAGAAAGAGATTTAATGCAAAGCAGAGCTCCAGGTGCCCGCTAAATACATATTATTTGGACTATAGCTTCTCAGACTAAAGAATTATTTGACAGACGAGTGAAACCATGAGGGCTTTTCTGAATCTCCTGTTTGTGTTGCCATCCCTTCAATTTTTACTTTTTTTTCTTTTTTTCAGCCCACAGAAAAGCTCTATCCTGTCTTACATTTGTGTTCAGTGTGCTGTTGTCCAATTTTGGGGGTGTGACTGCACAGAAAAATGAAAAGGCGATGGGCAAGCCTGGCACAGTGAAGGTGGGGAACGCGGGTCGCAGGCCCTGCAGGAGTCCGAGCTGCCTGCTCGTTTTCAGCAGGTGCTGTTACCCACCTGCCTTTACCACTGCTGGTACCGTTACCTCTGCCCTGTGGATTATGCTGATATTAAAGCATTGTGTGCTACCTGCTCGCTGTGGTAAATTCATCGTGAGGTAGAATTGGCGCCCTCGGTGTCTGAGGCGGCGCGGCTGATCTGACAGCCGAGTAGGTCAGCGCTGGTTTTTCCCAGCACTGTGAAAATAAAATGCCTTCGATCCAGGAAGAGGATGGTGTAGAAAGGTGGATAAGAAACCCCAAGTCCTGACAGTATTCCTGGCTGGATCTGAGAGGAGAAGGTTGCCTGTCGGGTGGCAGTAGCAGAGGCCTGTGGCTGCCAGGGGTTAGCCCTGAGGTAAGAGCTGCTCGCCTCAGGCTGGTTTGGGCTGCTGTGCTCAGTGCTAATGGTCCGATCTTCTTGAGATATTTCTCAGCTGGATTAAATGAGCTGTTTTTCAGCAGAGCTGTAAGATTACAGGTAGTAAGAAAAGGGAAGATGCCCCCACTTGGCAGCAGGGATCACCCCAAGCAGCTCAGGCTGATTCCTGCTGAGGGCCAGGTTGACATTATCTGTCTCATTTGCAGGCATGATATCATAAGATCTCCCGTAGATTTCAATTAAGAGTCTGTTTTCCTTTGTGTCATATGGCATTACTCTGTAGGTCTGGATGCTTTTTATTTCCTTAGTTAAAATCGTACAGTGCCTTTGTACCAAAAATGCTTTGAATACTTTCGTTGTGTTGGATCAAGTTTCCTTTCCAAGCCTTGTATTTTTGACCAGTGTTGCTACTAATTTCTTTCCCATTCAAATTGTTCAGAAGTCACTGGATCTAAGTGGATTTTTATATCTAGGATCTAATAGTGAAGTCTTCGATAATTTCTTACAACGAAAGCCTTGAGGTTTCGTTATCAGAAATGATGAGACCTAAATGCAACGTTGGATTGACAGTACTCAGTTTTTTTATTTTAGAGCTTTTTGTTCAGGCTTTGCGTTGGTCTTGGAGACAATAACTGCTAAGATTATTAAATAATAATAACTTTCTACTAAGTTGAAAGGTTTTGCTATCATTAGAAAGTCTTCATTTTGTGACAGACTGAGGTCAGATCTGGAGTTGAAAACCCGAAGGCTAACTAAGATCATGCATGCTGCTGAAGCTGCTAGATATGATATGATTTCCTGGTAGATTGACGTAACTTTATTAGTGAATTCAAGGGTGTTGCTGTTTGGCTTCTTTTGTCGCTTTTATTTCTGATACCAGGTGATAGTTGATAGGAATTTGGAGCCACTCAGTTAAACAGAAGCTGTCTCTGAGTATGACTCTGTTTCTGAACGAATGCTCATCTGAAATCATTCAGCTTTCAGAATAAGCTTTTTTTAAACTTCCAGAATAAGATTTTTAGAAAAGATCATCTCATTACAACCCCACCTGCCAAGGGCCGGGACACCTCCCATCAGGCCAGGTTGCTCAAAGCCCCATCAGGCCTGGCCTTGAGCACTTCCTGGGATGGAGCACCCACACCTCCTCTGGGCAGCCTGTGCCAGGGCCTCACCACCCTCCAAGTAAAGAATTTTCTCCTTATATCTTATCTAAATCTTAATATTTTTTAGTTTAAAGCCATTACTCCTTGTCCTATAACTACACTCCCTGACGAAGAGTTCATCTGCTTTCTTGTAAGCTCCCCTTTAGGTACTGGAAGGCTGCAATGAGGTCTCCTCAGAGCCTTCCCTTCTCCAGGCTGAACGACCCCAACTCCCTCAGCCTGTCTTAACAGTGATGCCTGCATAATATTCTGCAAAAAAAAAAATCACTCCCCAGATGCAGTTAGTCACTGAAAGTGGAGCTCATAGTTGACTTTGCTCTCAGTGACAGTGTGATATTGTGCAAACAGCCTTTAGGAGTCAGAGGAACGGTGCTGTTTTGGAGTGCGTGATTAAGGGCTTTGAATAGTAAAATTTACCTTTGTTTTCTTTGCAAGTTCATACCTTATTCACTTGCACATACCGTGATAATTTCTCCAGCAAATGAGGTATGAACAAGTTTTGCATTCACTACATAACTCTGTTTTATGAGCAGCATGGTCAAAGTGAGGTGGGGCCCATCGGAGGAAATAGGGCATAGAACTGTAAGTAAAATGCTGTGGACTTTAATACTTCAATTAACAACAGTGTTTGTAGTGTTTGATTTTTTTGCTACTGCTTTTCTGTGCTTCTCTGGATCATTGTGGATCCTCTATTGCCCTTTGCTGGCAACAGTTAAATCTATAATCTCCAAATTCATAGGGTAACTGCTATCAGTTAATTATTACTTTCTCTTGGTCTGGTGATATAATAATTAATTCACCGGGGAAGAAGATGAGTGTGCAGATAGCCACCCTCCAAAAAGTCTGCATGCAGAGAGGAGCAGTTCAGCCTGTGATTTGAAAAGGAAAATTTAGCCAAATTTAGCGATGAGCAACCTTGTAGGTTGGTTGTTTTTGTTTGCTTGGTTTTGAGGTGGAGGAGGGAACAGACAAATACTTGGTTTTGCCTAGGAGATGGAGTTCTTGTTTAGTAGGGAGGTTTTCAAGGAAGGTGGTCTTAATGGTCAGTAGTCCAGAAAACGTAGATTTGAGCTTCTTCTTTGACTTAGAGCCAAAAAAACCTGGCTCGAGGCTTCATCTGCTGAGAGTTAACATTAAAAATGAGCAGCAATTTGCTGTTGTCCTGCTGGAGCTGCAACTCCCTGCAATAAAAGAGACGTTCAGGAATATGCCCAAGTTGTTTGGAAAGTTGGAAGAAAAATAAAAGCAGGAGCTTAGAGGCTCTGCTGCTATATGTGGTAGGCTTTTCCATTAAATTATAATGTCACCACGTTTGTATAGACGAAATAAAGGCAGCAAAGCAATCATACCTGGCACAGAACGCTCCCATTGCTTCAGTAAATTTAAAAAATAGAAACAGATTAAGGCAGAAAGCGGTGGGCAGCCCTTGTAGGGGAGGTGTCAGTGCTAACACACAAATAGTATTTATGTCTTCGTGCAGTAGTTGGTTCCATTTTCTGTAAGTTTGAATGTAAACTGAGCAGATCCAGGGATATCTTGCTGTAGATCATCTACCACAACATCCTGAGCTACAATTCCATGAAATGGGTGAACTCATCGACATTAAAAAATAATGATAGAAAGAGGAGATCTTGCTGTTCTTCCCACCCTCCTTCCTCGTCCTGTCATCACATCCTCCTGGCCATTTCCTCGCTTCTGTTCTCATTCTCACTGGATCTGCAATGAACTAACTTTAATTTACTAGTTCAGGTAGAGCAACAAATAGCAGCTTACTGAAACCATTTAGGAACCGGTAAAAGTCAGCATATAACCACTCTTGTCTGTGACGTGCCTGTAATGCTGGAATTTATCGAGCTGCCAGTTCTTGTGTATAGCTATGGAAGCTGCGGCACGGTCTTCTGTAATAAAGTTTTCAATCTTTGCCTGCTTACCTCTTGATTTCATTCATTTACTTCTTCATCCTGAAGGCAATAGATCTTTGAAAGGCTTAATACTGGGCTTGTGTGTTGAATTGGTTGTGTGGAAGAGTTGACTTGAAGGTGAAGTACTTTATACCTCTTGAGGAACCAGACAGAGGCATTTTAAAGCTGTAAGAGAGAACAGATTTTTGCAATAGCACTTCCAGTTTATCTAGTACCTTAGTACTTCAGCAATAAGTACTCCTAGCAATGTTTTGTAATTTTGCTTGCCTCTTACGCTTAGAATTTGTGCACCTGAATAAACCAAAGTAGGTTTGAAATTAAAGCATGGGGTAGATTCTCCAATTACAATGTTGTTGGACATAGAGATTAAAAATACAGGAATATTATGAATGGTGAGTGGCCATAAAATCTCTGAAATCTCTTTTCTCATCTGAAATGACAGACTGTGGTTGAATGAGCATAACTTCCTATCTTATAAAATCACTCTAATTTAGAAAATGTCTTACCTGGACTGTTGAATTGTCTTGCAGGTGGATTCACCGATGAACTTGAGGAACCCGCATGATTTGGTAATACTAATGAGACAAGAAACAACAGTTAACTACCTCAAAGAACTGGAGGTAAAACAAAACTTTAAGTACTTACAAATTGCCAGAGGTACAGCATTTATTTCATAGTTTTAGTGATAGGTCTAGACAGGGAACAAATGTTAATGCTGGCATAGTTCTGCTTAACCAAAAGGATAAAGAATTATTCAGAATTCAGGATTTTTGGGCCACCCTGAGCAAGTTGTCCAGGACCGTGTCCAGGTGGCTTTTGAAGATCTTCAAGGAGGGAGACTCCATGACCCCTCTGGGCAACCTATACCAGTGCAAGTTTAAATATGATAAGGATGGGCACACAAATAGCTCTCAGCCTTTCTTTTGGCCACACATTCACTCCTCTTTCTCTTGTGCCAGATTTCATTTTGTCAGATTAGTGTAAGTAGCTAACTGAGAAGTTAACACCAGAGATAACTTCAGGTAAATAAGAGAGGAGTACTGGAACAAAAAAGCAGGACTGCCCCATGTGTGATTATGTTTGGCTGATCTTTCTCATTGAGGTGTACTTATTTTTGTGGTAGTGGGCATTTTAGCTACTGTGAAAGAATAATTATAAGCTCCTTGGGACGTGGTTTGTGGTTTGTAAATGATTAATATACAATTTGTGGCATACCAATGACTTTCAGCAGAAATAAATTATTTTAAGATCTCGCACAAGATGCTATTACTGCATATATCTCAAGTGTTGCATAATAGTGTGTTATCAAATACATGTGGCTTTAAAAATGCAAATTTTCTCTTTTCACACATACAAATCCTTCTGATATTTAATGCGTTTTCAGTTTGCAGATCTAGGTGAGAATTAAATATAGCATCATGTCCTAGGATAGATGATTAGTCCATTGACTACTCATAATAATGTTCTTTCTGGGGTGGAGAGTAGCCCCAAAGGCATGTCATAAGCTTACATAACAAAAATTGTTCTCCGTCTCAGTTCTTGTTGGCCTGCTGCCTCAGTTAGAGTTTGCATGCTGAATGGTTAACAGTTCATTTTGTTTGCAGCCTCTGATACTAATTTTGTGATGTCCTAAAGTGGAGAAAAAGGGTTTAAATATGAAAAGTTGGTTTATTGTTAACTACTATTTCTCCTTTTTCTGAATGGCCACCAATGAAATGGGAATTTTATAAGCCTTCTTTTTAGCTACAGCAAGCGAAATAAAGGCCTGTTCATGTTGTATTATCTTTGCTGAAAGTATTCGTCTTCCATCTAAAACAAAAAATGTCCTACAGATATTATAAAATACCAGGAAAGACTCCCAGAACGTTAAGAGAAAAAGTCACATTTTCTTCAAATTGACTTTGTTTTAAGGAAATAACTGGATTGTTCAACTGCAAGTTACTTTGCTTTCATCAGTATACGTTTTTCTGTTTCCTTTTTTTTTTATTTCAATTCCTCCAGAAACGGTTAGTTGCTCAAAAGATTCATATAGAGGAAAATGAGGACAGAGACACAGGGCTGGAACAACGGCACAATAAAGAAGACCCAGACTGCATTAAAGCAAAGGTGCCCTTGGGGGACCTAGATCTATATGATGGCACTTACATCACCTTAGAGAGCAAAGATATCCGGTAATAAGATGCTTTATATTTTAAGATCTGTACCTGAATGGAAAAAAATCTCTTACTGCAATTAAAAAGAAAAACACTGTCATGTGACTATTTTAGAGAGTCATTTTATTTTATGTTAACATGAACTAACATTGAAAAAACACCTGTCCCTAATTACAAAGGGGTACCACTCAGAACTGCAGTCTCCTCCCAAAACTCAGCCATGTTACTTGTTGAGACTACCCTAAGACTTCTCATTTCTTCCACCAGACTCCCTGTCAGTACTGCCAATGTAACTCTGTAGTGATAGGAGCACACGTGAATTAAACTGAAGCCTTTCATGCAGAAGGGGATCAAATTTCCTTGAGTGCTTTGGGTTTTGTTGAGCTAGATATACTTCTTGTAGTGGGAACTCCCTTGACTTAATTTTTAATGAAATTTTGTTTATGACCAAGAAGTTATACCTCCTGGTCAAATTTTATCCCATGCATTTAGCAAATAAAGGATGTGTAGAAGTCTGACGTTCAGCTTCACTGGTAATTCATCTTCAGGGATGACTGTTTTGTTTTTATTTTTTGAACATAATCAGATGAGTATGGGAGGTGGAAAAAGGTTAATTTTATCCTCAGATACCTTCATTTGGGCTTCTAACTACTTTGTTGTTGTGTAGTTGTGGGGATTTTTTGTTTTGTTTCGGGGGGGAGGGGGTCCAGTTGAGCCTTCTAGTCTGCATGTATTGTTATTTGATGAGCATATAAATCATTAATCATGCTAGTGATACAGTAGGTTGATGGTGATGCATTTGGAGGCTATCCAAGTGTTGATATCTTTTTAAAAGCAGATAGCAATTCATGTACTTTATAGTGGGTGACATCTTTAGACAATTGAAATCTGGGGAGGCATCAGAAATGGTGTTATGTACTCAAACACAGAGGCTTTGTAACAGTCAAATCAGAATATTGTGTCTGTCAACTACAATATTGTATTTTCAGGACTATAATAGTATATTAATCTGGAGTCCACTATGTTGTGTTATGTTCTCAGCCCTGAAGACTATATAGACACAAAGTCTCCAGTGCCTCCAGACCTGCAGCAGCCAGACTGTACAAAAGTTCTAGATCTTCCATACAGCATTCATGCTTTTCAGCACTTACGGGTAAGTAAGCAAATGGAAGTATGTTATTTTATTTTTTTCCCTATCAGGAAGAGGAACAGAAAACTCCTACTGGCAGTTCTCAGTCAAGGTTGAAAGATAATGTAATTTTTTTGAGACTGTCTCAGACTTTGAACCACAATTTTACCCTGCTTGAAGGACCTGCGTGTAAAGTTCATCTCTTTAGAATGGTTACAGAAGCGTGGTGCAGAAATTGCTGCTGTTAACGATATTATATGAATACATTTTCAAATGCAGACCCAGCTTTCTTGATATTTATTTTATTACAAGTCTTGAAAACAGTTTTTCATCTACAAATAAGGATTTTCTTATGAAGAAAATGGAAACAGAAGTTTTCTAGTTCTATTCTTGGGTTTGTGTGTAATTTGGAAACAAGTACCTTTTTTGTTCAGACGAGAAGAAAGGAGAGAAAAGTGAGTAATTCCATAGCGTGTAACGTGACAAGTGAGAGTTAAGTGCCTCAGTGGTCATTAGTGAAATCAGTAGTTACCAAATGTGCGACGTTACCAGGAGTTGGTACGTAGCCCGTAGCATTCCTCAAGCAGAGGGTGCTTTTAGAAGACATGATGCTAATGACCATGTTTGCCTCTCCATAATAATATGTATTATTCATATGTCAAAAATGTAATATCCTGTCAAGTTTTGAAGATCTTGATATGACAGGATGATAGGAATGCAAAATAATCAAACTGTAAATTTTCCTGGAAGTCATGTTCTTGTTCTCTCATGTTCTCTAGTTTTTAAAGTGTCAGCAAATACCTATCTTCAACTTTTATTTTAGGGAGTCCAAGAAAGAGTCAATCTTTCTGCGCCCCTGTTACCTAAAGAAGATCCCATCTTCACATACTTGTCGCGGAGGCTGGGAAGAAGTATAGAAGAAATAGGACATCGTATTTATGATGGACTAATGAAGGTATGAAACTGTAAACTTACTGTACACTCAAAAAGAGTGCTAAAAAGGTCTCAGAATATCAGATATGCCTAGTACATGCAGTCAGATCCAGTACTAGTTTTGCGCATATATTTCAGTTTTACATTTCAGTTACAAACGACAGAGTAAAAACATTTTCTGCTAGGTAAGCAGAAGCAGGTGAAAGCTTCAGCAAAGCCAGTAAGTAGATACTTACTGTCATCTTTAATGACCACATCTATTTTTGTGGTCTATCAAGCCAAGTGTGTTACTCTGTCAAAGTAATAAGAGCTTTTAAACAAAAATGTGAGTACTTAAAGAACAAATGTTAGTACTGCAATGTCTTAAATGTAGTACTGAAATGTCTGAAATTTTAAAATGTCTTCCTGTAAAATATAGAAACTGTTTCAACTCAAGCTGTCTGTCCCTTCATATTTCATCTCACTTAGAATTTTTACCTGTATGAAAGGCAGAAGTTCTGTTTCTTTCATACGCTTACGTGCTGATTCATTCCTCCTGAAGATTCACAACTATTGCCAAATGACAGCTTCCCAGAGGAAAAGGATAACTTAGAGTTATCAGTGCTCAGTTTTCTATCCCATAGTAATTAAAGCCCTGAATAAACTTTTAGTTCATGTCTTAGTTGATTGTATAGTCCGTGCATTTCTCTTTACTGCAGAACTCTTCTTCCTGGGTACTTTATAATATGGCTTCTTTTTACTGGCGAATAAAAAACGAACCATACCAAGTAGTTGAATGTGCCATGCGTGCCCTTCATTTTTCTTCAAGGTGAGAATTGCTGACAGATTTCTTTTCAGATTGTTTTTCTAGTTATTGTAATTACTAAAAAAGTTTTAATTTTTAGGACTGTTTCCTAGGAAATAAAAAAAAAAAAAAAAAAAAGTAACAAGAATTTAACTTGTTCTTATTTTTTATATGCTAAATGAGGCGTATATGTAATTTAGACACCTGATTCTTCTTTCAAATTGCATATTTAATATGTGACTGAAGAATGAGTGTGTTCTTCTGCATGATTCTTATACAGCCTAACCTTCTTTTAATCTTTCCTTCTTTTTCTTCTTTCCTTTTTTTTGGTTTTGTTTTTTTGTTTGTTTGTTTCTAGGCAAAATAAAGATATTGCACTGGTAAATTTGGCAAATATTCTGCACCGAGCTCACTTCTCTGCCGATGCAGCTATTGTGGTCCATGCAGCTCTGGATTACAGTGACTTCTTTACCAGCTACTACACTTTGGGAAATATATACGCAGTAATTATTATCTTTATTTTTCAAGAGTCATAGAAAATCAAATAATACGTAATCTTTCTGGCTTGACTTTAGTCTTCTACAGTGTATCTTGTGTTCCACATGCATTACAGACCTTAATGTTCAAGGTTCCATCAAAATATTTTCATCCTAATGGCCTCCCTTTAACAAATACAGTGGCTTGGGTTTCTGAAAAGACAGGCTGCTTGTTAGCACAGGTTAAAATCTGAGTCAATGACTTCTTTAAAAATAATTTTTATAAAGATAAAATATTACAGAACAATGGCTAATTCTTTTTCTCTTCATCATTCTTTAGATGCTTGGGGAGTACAACCACTCAGTCCTGTGTTATGATCATGCTCTACAGGCCAAGCCAGGTTTTGAGCAAGCTGTGAAAAGGAAGCATGCTGTCCTATGTCAGCAAAAGCTTGAGCAAAAACTGGAAGCTCAACATAGGTAACAAAAGAAGCACCCTAGTGGAAGTTCATGCAATCTCAATTTATTGCTCTGCTGCAGCGTTTCTTTACGTTTCAAATAGAATAACAATGTTTTTTCATTTATACATTTCTTTGTCTATTTGCTGAAGTTAATAAGAATAAAGTATTAAAGTATTCATAAGAATACTTCAAGCAATCCAGAACAAAACTGAAAACATACAACATTATAGGAAAAAATATGTTTTGAAAAGCGTTAAAAGTAAATTTTTTCTACTGTTAAATTTTCAAGATCACTTCAGCGAACCTTGAATGAATTGAAGGAATACCAGAAGCAGCATGACCATTACCTTAGGCAACAAGATGTTTTAGATAAGTACAAGCTCATCCAGGAGGAGCAAATCCTGAGGAACATCATTCATGAGACACAGATGGCTAAAGAAGCTCAATTAGGTACAACTTTTTAGAGTTAATCTCTATTATAGCAATGAAGAATTGCATGCATTCAGATTAATGTCAGGGCATAATTTATTTGTATATTTTGATGGCCTTTAGTGGCTGCTCTGTTTCACCTGTTAAACCAGTGATTATGACCTATTCTTGAGCAGGTGTTTTTTGAGTCCTTTAAAAGATGAAATTTTTGAGCTGTTTTTAAAAAAATGGTAGAGGTTGAAGGTGGGTTTTTCTGTTTTGTGCTTTTGGACTGTATATTCTTCTCCTCTTCTTGAAAACTTCATTTACATTGTAGAGCAACGTGTTTTGTGCTCCGCAGGGAACCATCAGATTTGTAGACTGGGCAACCAGCAGCATAGCTTGCACTGCCAGTGGGACCAGCCTGTTCGCTATCACCGTGGAGACATTTTTGAAAATGTGGAATATGTTCAGGTTTGTGCATAAATTGATACCGCTGTTCTGAACTGCAGTTCTTATTTTGTTCTGTTTTTTCTTTTGAGAGGTTTAACAAAAGGAGGTACCTTTGGGGTGTCATAGTGAGAAATAGCTTAGTCCCCTTTGAGGAGTTGAAAGTATTAAATGTTAGTTTCTTTTGCTAGTAATACAAGCTGAGATCAATGGTGGATTATAGAAATGTAGAGTTTTTATTAAATAAGGCTTTGGTTTACTTAGAAAAGAGAACTGTTAGAGTTATTTAAATTTAAATGCGTTATTTTTTCCCAAGTCTTAGTGTTGTGTGAGGTACTAGCCATTTCTATAGTCCTCTTTGCTTTTTCAGCCTGCATAGAACAGACAGCCATTTATTTCTAGGAAATACAAAAATTCCTAAGTTGAGGAATTACAGCTTTCTGTCACTTAAATTCTACTACATTTCAGGGATGCTAGTAGGAGGATAACAAGTTGAATTTTCCAATTCATTATCCCATCAAAGAGGACAGGAAAAGTATTAGTTAATGAAGAGGCAAAGATTTCTAGGTTTTCGATTCAAGTGTACAAGTGGTATGTGGAACGAGAATTACTCTGTATTGGAATGTACTTTCCATCAAAGTAGTTCAAAAATGCGTTTAATATTGTATTAATCACTTGTCTCTACAGCCTCAGTGAATTGAAATTTCTTTTGTTTATTATGCTATCAGTATGACTCCAACTATGTAGCTGTTGCATATTCCTTTGAATTTATAATTTTTTCCTGCCAGAAGGAGCACAAAGCTGCAGTACAGAATTAACAGAAGAGTAGAGCTCATTTGTGGTGAATCTAGTGAGTGCTTTTTGCAGCACTAAAATGATGCGTTAGCCTGCTTTCATGAGCATTTGCTAATTGTGTATCTTGAACTAGACAGTGCACCAAGGAAATTTGATAGAGGAATAATCAGAAGTGCTGGAAGCAGAGTGTGTGCTAACACTGAAAACCCAGAACAAAAGCTAGCCAAGCATCCCTGCTGATGTGTTAGAACTACAGATAAAGATTATCCTTTAATGTATTCTGTAATGTGGAATGTGTTCTGGAGCTTCCTCTTAACTAACTTAAGAAAACAGGAATAATTATTTTTTATTATGCTATGTTTTCTTCTTGGATGTTCTTCCTATTCAGGTTATTAAGGTAGTTTTGCAAGCCATTAATCTTGGTAGCTCTGACCTGAACTAGAGATACGTGGTCTGGTCTATATATGTACATATAGCTTGCGGTCTATTAGAAATGTTGGCTTGATACCTCTTAGCGTTATTTGGTGATTTGTAGTTGTATTTTCATTACTGACTTACTTATAATGTGGATATTGCTTTTTCCATGGTGTGAGTGGATCAAGGAACTTGAATTCCCGTTTTTTCCCTGCTACTTAATTTTCAGGTTATCAGTAAGATTAATTACATAAAGCAGTGAGGAAAAAATGTGTAGAAATCCAGCCAATAATATAACATCTCTTTTCCTTATGAAATACTGCATTTTTTCTGTTTATAGTTTGGTGAGGACTCTTCAACTTCTAGTATGACATCTCTGAATTTCGATCTTGATACAAACCAGAGTGATCACAGCCAGTCCTTGCGGTCTTCCCCTGTTGCTCGTTCCATCGTTTCAGTGTGGAGTGTAGAATCCAGTAGAGTAAGTGAACAGGATAAGTTTTGCTGTTTCAAAGAGGAGTTTTGAAAGTGTGCATGTCATCTTGTCCTTGTTTGTGTGAGAATGTGTAGCATTTCTTTATTTTGTTATGCTTATCTCTATGGTTTCTGCATACCAGTTCCCAGTAATTTAAAACTCTACTACAGTACAGAGGGGGTGGTTGTTATTCACTGCCTTTGCAAAAATCTAGTGCAAGGAAAGCAATACAGCTGAGTAAAAATAGAAACTGAGATGCTGTTCCAGAAAAGATTAAAAAATATATATATAGTTCTGAAGATCTCTACTCTTTTCTTCCTCCAGATTATTCCTTATTTCTTATTAGATTGTTAACTGGAATGTTAAAAATGTTGATCAAATAATCAAAACAATGCCTTTGCCCCTTAGGATAAGCAGCATATTCTTTGGCCTCAACGATCAGAGTGCATGAAATCTTTCCCCAAAATTCCTGATCCAGAAGAGCTGCCATCTTATTTCCTTCCCCCAGAAAACAGGGGATTCAGGCAAGTGTTGATTTTAAAAACTCATGTTTATACATTTTGACACAAAGTTTTAATGGCCTTTTGCTCTCTGGAGAGGATGGATACAATTAGTAACCAATGATACAGATGTATTCATGTCTCTTCCTTTGGCTGTCCCAGGGAATGAGTGATTTTCCTTTACTGTTTGTTTGGTTTTTTCTGTAACTGTAACAGACCAAATTCTATTCTTGACTTTATTTGGTGCAAGATGAATGCATGAAATATCTACAGTATTACTAGAAGAATGAAGGTTTAAGTGCATGTATGAACATATTCTAGAGCATATTTTAAGAGAAAGAGAGATCAGGTCTGTTCTCTCTGTCTAATAAGCATAATTAACTGTTGTAGGTTGCAGACATCCTCTTAGCTTTAGTTATGTTATTGGCAAACTGTGTAGACCAGAAAGCCTTGGATTATTCCTTTGGGACAGAGGTAGAAAACCAGCTTAGTTGTGGAATAGCCAACAGTATTTATTATTAAATAGGGTAAAACAAATGTGTCTACACTGCAGTAACTATCTTGTGTGGGTCAAGGTAATTTTATAATATTCTATTCACTTAAAATAACAATGGGGATACTTGAGATGCTTTTTTTTTTTTCTCGTAGTCAGTATGATTCTAGTATTGAGCATTTGTTAAAGCAGAGGTTCCCATCCACAAATGCCTTGAAGCTTCCTTTGAAAAAACGGTGTTGCCTTAAATAGAATGTTCTTTTGAAATAATCTGGCTACTTCTTGATGATGTTTTCAAATTAAAACTTTAGTTTAAAATAATTTTTCATTTTCTTTTTCACTTATCTATTTAATCCTAAGCTTCATACAGCCCTTGGTAGCATAATATTAGGACCTTCTGTTTCTTAATCTCTACTGAATTGTTCGTTGTTTACTGGTATTATAAGCTTAAAAGTTGGAAATAAAAACCTTATCCATTAATGCTTGTGAAGGGAGGATGGTCCTTGAACTCTTATCATTTCTAGCTCATTTCCAGTCCACAGTGTGAGACTTGTCAGTTGTTACATAGCTGATTCTTATATTTACGTATCAGTGACTTGCAACATGTGCTATTGATTTGTCTTGGATCTCTTTATTCCTAGAGTCCAGTCAATCCTAAATACCGCAAGAGAATCTGTTGGGCATGGAGAAACCCAGCCACCAGACTGTTCTCCCATTACTGACGCTCGTAACAATGAATTCCTGTTCCTACTGGTCAAAGAACTAGACAGTAATCTAGATCTGAAATTTAAGATGCCAGATGATCACGCAAGACAAGTAAGAGATGCATTCTCATTGGTTCTCTTCTGTTTTAAATTTCATCTTTTTTTTTGCCTTAAAATTCTTATTCAGGACATCAAGGTTCTGATATTTAAAAGATGACTTCATACCACATATTCAAAAATGAAAGCAAGTGCTTCCTAATACTGCTGGAGAAAGGGAGAGTTTGTCGCTCAGCATAAGGCTATTGTCTGACCTCTCTTAAAACGCTTAAATACTGCACATAGAATAAGAAAAATAATTTACTTAAAATTACTATTTTATTTTAAAACTTCTAATAGTCACCTGAAATGATTCATCTTCTTGAGATTTCCAATAATGGCTGTATTCTACCAAGTTGGTAACTTTAGGCTGAGATTAGTCCTTCATATTGCTTTCTGTAGATTGACTGCTTAAATGATATAAATAATGTGAACATGTAATGATTAATTTAGACATTTTATCTTCTTTTAACTAAATTTCAAATCCTTTGAAATTTTACAATATATAGCTACATCGGTCATTCAAATCTTTTCTCTTTTAAAAATAAAAAAAATCTCTTTGTCTAGATCTTGCATTCTCGTATCAACAATCAAACTATTACACAGGAAAATATGGGAGCATTTCTTAATCATGCCATGAAAAAGGTATGTCAAAAACTGTAAGATGAGATAAATGGAGAATTCTTACTTGAGGCTTGTTTCTATACTTTTAATAAAGTCAGTCAGAGATGTTCAAGAAGTAAGGTTATTTGCTGTGCCTGTGAGTGAGATGAAACTAACTTGAAAGTCCAGGCTTATAAGAGATGCACAGACAGAAAGAGAAAAGCTATTTCCTTTAGCTGGGTGTAGTTATTTGTTCTTGTTGTGACTGCAGGATACTGAGCAGCAACATACTAGCTAATCCTGGCAGACATTAATTTAAAAGAACAAAGTAACTCAGTAGAGTTTGATCTTTTACCCCTTCTTGCATGTCTGCCTCTTGCTCTTAACTTCTCCTCCCCACTAACCTGCCCCCATCCTCCCCACCCCCAAAAAGACAACCAACCCACTGTCAGTCTTCTGTCAGGATAATTAGCACTCCGGGGCAAAGCGTGTACATCTGTGTAACGCCACCTCCATCTTGCGTGGGGCCTTTGAGAGTCATCATAAGTCAAATGACAGGAAGCATTGAGATAGAAGTTGGCTCTTTTTTGACATCTCAAGCTGATTATTTCTCAAATTAACTCTCTCATACGAGTTGTGTCAAGGCAGTGTATGTATGTATTGGTTTTAGTCTAAAATCAGTACAATTTATGATGTGCATCTGTCTTACACAGAAGAAGAAAAATTAACAGCAGGAGTAGATTCCTGTTACACTATTCAGAATAAACCTATATATGTCTAATATCTTACTGTTGCAGTGCATACATATTTTGTTTTTTTACTGTTGCATTCTGTTGCCTTCATATTAAAAGTCTGAACTTCTTCATCAGCTACGTGCTGATGCCTGAATAGTGTTATGTCGTACCTACTCTGCTAGTGATCAGCTTTCTAGGGCACAAATGCCACAGCTGGTATCTTTGTAATGGGAAAAACAAAGTGTTCATAACTTGCTTATGATTTAGTTATAGGACATTAAGACCTGAGTATGGAGAGTGGTTCAGTGAGGAGATCAGCACTAATAACATGCGAGTGATGTGTGTGCACTGCAAAACAAGGGTGATAAATAATTGCACAATTATAGGTTATTATGTAAGATACTCCTGACAAAAAGTTGATATATCCTAGTGGTATCTTCCTGTACCTCTTGAACCACAGGAAAAGCCCTTCTATATGAGGTTGCCTTTAAAATTTTGAAGAAAATCTTTGTATCAGTTAACTTTTTCAATACATTATTTCTGTAATGCCAGCTGTATGGTTAATACAACGCTACTGTAAGCATCCCTATCTGTTTTGCTTCTTTAGTCCTAGCTGCATGTTTCCTGTTCACGTGTGGATTTGAGCTTCCAACATGTAGGTTGGAACAGACATTAATTTTAGTTGATGCTTTTATACTTTAAGCTCTTCGTATAATTGGGTAGCACTGAAAATATTAAAAAAACTAGAACATAAATGTTTCTAAAGCATTTCCATCTGCTCCATCTGAAAGAGGATGTTTTACTTAGCTCTGCCCACTTGACAGGATTTTAAAATGTTGCTATTTTTTCTCTAGGATGAGTGTTTGTTTTTTCTGTTCTAGGTGAAAGAGGAGGAAGGAACATTTAAGGTGTATTTGACACTTCCTCCGTTATTCCACATGCCCTCACTTGTTACTTGCTGTTTTATAATCTTCAAACAGCATCTCCTGCATCATCTTGTCACCTTGTCATCTATTCATAAAACATAAATAGATAACTAAGAAAAAGCAATTCTGAAACCTTAAATTGACAGTCTTGAAGTTGGGTATAGGACGAGGAAGGACATTTAACTAGTGGTTGGAAACTGCCTGACCTTCAAATTGGTAACATTTTTGCATAGAACTGTGTTGGTGTAATTTTAAGGCTCTGAAGTGAGCTAACCATTATCAGTTGCATATTTTAAAGGATTTTGTGGTCATGTCATAAGGCAGTCATATGAGTAAAGTGTGTGAGCAACAGCTCCTACTAAATTACAGTGCAGATCAGTTTGTTCAATCTGCTGTGCACTGATAAAACTCAGTGTGTGAGCGGGGTGAAGTGTGATATGTATCTATCTAGTAAAATAGTATGCAAGGGTGAGTTTTGTTTGTTTTTCACCAAACTGAGCACTTCTGTCTCACTGAGGCACCTTTCTTGTGGGTATTTTCATCCTATTCCCTGACTCTCCTATAGCCCGAAGATTCTCTGTGGCTTGTGCTTAATGAAGCTGGATTGTACTGGCGTGCAGTTGGAAATAGCACCTTTGCCATCACCTGTTTGCAAAAAGCATTTAATTTGGCTCCACATGAATATCAGGATATCCCTCTGGTCAATCTTGCTAACCTCTTGATTCATTATGGTCTTCATTTGGATGCCAGCAGGCTCTTGCTGCAGGCTTTGGCTATCAATGCCTCCGAGGTAAGATTTCTTTGTGTGTGTTGGTTCAGTAGTGGATGTCCTTTCCTTTACTCGATTAGGAGTGTTATGGATTTGTCCTTATTTACCTGAAGCATGCAGCTCAGCTTCCAACTCGTGGTTTGGATCGGATGTTGGTTTTCATTCACACTCTTGATCTAACTTGGTGATGCTGGTTGCTGAGAATGTAGGCACCTGGAACAGAAATGCTCCTGGAATAGATGACAGACTTTTTGCTTCCCAAAGCCTGTGTCACCAGTGGCTTCAGGGAATCCAGTCCTGATGTTTTGGCAACATTGTCATTTAAAAGAGAGATCATAATGCTGTTGTCATTCTGTCTTGATTTTTAAACCCTTTAAGTAGCAGACATGTTAGTAAGGTCTTCGACTGTGTGGACATCTTTCTGTGCCACTTGGTTTTTGGTTTTGCTTTTTTTATATACTGTTTTATTTGTCCCTAGATTTAATGTACATACCTGGATGTAAATGTGTGTCCTAGTTATTTTGACTTAATTTCCAAACATAGATTTAAAACAGTTATTGTATTTCTGAATGGTAAGATTATAAACATTTTGTAGATTGTCACCTATCTAAGGGAAAAAGTCACTGTATAAGCTGTTTAAACTGCTGAACTGGCCAGAACGATTGTGAAAAGGAAAGGAGAGAGAAAAATGTTCAAATGAGATGGGACCTGAGGTTAGATTGGGGTTTAGATATGCATGTCATAGTACCTGTTCTCTGGCAAGTAGTTTTGGTCTTAAATTTGCAATGCTTCAGTAAGAAGCTGAAATAACTTCTTCCTATGCTTGCACCTCTGTAGTTAGATAAGACAGAGGGCTTACACCTGCCCCGCTGCCAGTCACCTAGCACTGAAAGCAAGAAGCAGAGTAAGCTTTTTTAATATAACATTCAGCAACAATTTTGCACTTCTTGGAAAAGAATCTGGCCCATGTGGGTCACAGGTAAGAGTGCAAAAACAAATTATACAAAGAACTACACTTAAGTGACGTGCCTTAAGAAGAACAATTGAAAATACAGCCACGAAGGTTAACCTAGGACCACACTGCATGGATTAGGACTTTTCTTCAACAGTATTGGTGAGTCCTGCCTCATTACAACAATGCCTGATCCTATTTTTTCAGGCATTTACAGTCCTGAAGTGATTATTGTCTCAAAAAAAATCTGGCAGGAAAAATTGTGCTTAAATGAAACTGTCTGGAGTACAATGAAAAGTAAATATAAATCAAAATGAATGACAGCTACAGGGAGTTAAGCATGTGCTTTGAGAGCAAAAGTTTAGACTTTTGAATGCAGTTGCTCAACTTTTTCTGAATGACGCTTAATAATACAAGGAGAGTTTGAAAAATCTGATGCTGTTCGTCAATCTCCAAATTTTCAGATAATGAATGTAAAACTACCTCATAAGGGGAAAAAATGGCTGCCATGTCATAATATTATAGTAATTATTCTAGTATTCTATTAATTGTAGCAAATTTCTTTGTGTAAGTAAAGGACTGTTTTCAGTCAAAGAAAAAGTAATGCCTTACTATGTGCCTGTATTTGCTGATTCAGTTCTAGCCAGTAAAAAAGGTGTTCATGATCTGTGCTTTAAAAATACATATTATGTGGAGAATGGCCAAAAGCAATGGACAAAAGCATGAGGTTTTAAAAAGAACTGAAAATAAACATACATCCCTAAGCTAGTATGAAATGGGCGTTTTCAGTAACCTCTGTCTGCTCGAGTAAATGCTGAACACTGTTGACTATTCAAATTTATCTGTACTGCTAAAATTGTAGTAATATTTTTATATTTGTGCTGACTTTCAATCATTCAGAAATATCCTCAGATGTTTTAGTTCAGTTCTTTATTACTCTGTGCGGTAAGCATTGTTCATGATGGTTCATCCCAGTGTGTGTTTAACAGCTTTTTTGTGGAAAACTGGAATCCTGAATACAGCCTTATGTCAGAACAGCTTTGTTTAGCACCAGTGCATCAAGCTGTTAGCTCTCCTTTCAAGGAATAGGCAATCCCTATTGAAAAAGTTTACCAAGTTTGGGAGGGTGTGGATTGATAGGGGTTTTTCCTATTCTATTTTAAACGGTGAACATACTTACACTGAGGTATATTGCTTTTCTCTTTGTAGCCTCTGACTTTTTTGAGCCTAGGAAATGCCTATCTGGCTCTGAACAACATCAGTGGAGCCTTGCAGGCCTTCAGACATGCACTGGATTTGACTACCAAGTGTCTGGAGTGTGAAAGCAGCCTGAAGATGATCCGCTGTTTGCAGTTTTACCCTTTTCTCTACAACATCACTTCTTCTGCATGCAGCGGTAAGCAACTACTGAAAGATGGACCACGAGTGAAATAGTGTCCTTTTGCCTTGAGTGTTGCACCTGAAATTCCTGGTTACTGTGCTGTTTCTCCAAGGATCCTCCCTTCTCTTTGTAGTGTATTTTCCCCATAAGGACCAGGGTTGAGGCACTAGTTTTAATGGAGAAGTTATGGTCCATTAAGAAGTGCTTGAGGATGACTTCTTAAATATCTAGAGAGCTACCACTGAGTGCAAATTACCTCCTGAGCATGTCAGTAATACCTTAACAGCCTGACTGATATCTCTTACTGGTAAATGAGGAATGCTGGGCTGAGTATTTATGGAAGTGCACAGCTGCTGCTGCTAGGCTACTCAATGGCCCCTTTGCACATCCCTTCAAATTTTGCAGTTGGATGGATTTGTTTTCTTAAAGCTGAAGAAATTGGTAAAGAGCAGCTCTAGTTTTAGGTCTTACCATTTCAGTGTGTTCAGCACTTTGTATGTCATTTTCTAGTGTTCAGTCTATATGGAATAGACTATATAATGTCAATGGTATTTTGTTGATATGGGGCCTGTGGTCACTGCTCTTCACCCCCCAAAAATCTGCCGAGAATGTCAATGTTGAACCTAATCTCTCCCAGCTAAAATATTTGAAAATATTTGACATGCAGCGCTTTGTTGTTAGTGGCTGCTTGAATAAGCCCTTTACAAACACAATGTTTGGTATCCCAGATTTCTCCCAAATTGTCACTAAGTGTCTTTTCATCTAATCTTTCTTTTGTTTTTAAATGAAAACCTCACTTGACAATAATGCTTTTGATTTTTAGTATTGCAAGGACTTTCCCTGATTATTTTTTTTATGATTTTATTTTATTTATATTTCCACCTCTAGAGGAAAAACACGGAAAAAGCTGCTCTGATTTAGCATCTAGAACTCTTCTGTCTAAGCATAGACCAGAGGTCATCCATACTTCTTGATATGGTATGGATGATTCCAGCGTAGTTGATATTTGAGGACTATGTCATCAGATTAATACTATCTTCTACGGTCTTCTGCATTTTTGCTGATTGACAGCACAGCAGTTGTACAGATAACTGAATGCTGTTTGGCTAAATGTAGTGTAGGAAGTGGTATTAAGGCCCATCTGGTGGGTCTCTTACTGATTTCCGTAACGTCAGCTTGTACACTGCTACCTTTCGTCCCTTAACACTGAACTGTCCTTCTCTTACATACCCCAATACCACAGGCAGTAGTAGAAATGTAACTTCTCATCTCAAGAGTGTCTTTTGCTAATGTGAAAGAAAAAATCATGTCTGTTTACTTTTTATTAAGGTCTTTTATTAAGATCTTTTTTAAAAAAAAAAAAAAAAAAAGTTGTAACTCAAAAGGTTAAAATTGTTCTAGTCAAACCTCAATGAAAGCAACTCTATTTTGAAATTTAGCCAAAAGGCTAATTTAAAGATACATTCACAGAACTGAGAAGATAACAAACAATGGCTGGTTTTGAACCACAAAATAATCTTTTACAGTTTTCTTCATTAAATCTTACTGTAAGACCTAAAAATGTACTCCTGTAGTTTGGCTGAATATTAGCTTCTGTTTCCGTTAATTCATGATCCAGGATCTTCATTTTGAAGATGACTATCACTGCATATGCAGTTTAAGAAGTTGGTGTTTCTTAAATGTGAGGAGGAACCCATATGAAGTGTTATCCTTCTTTTTTTTGCTAGCATGGCCACAGATTAACAAAGTGACCGTGAATATATTTGTCTGGTAGGTTGTGGGTTTTGATTGTTTATTAAGGAATCCATAAAGCTGGTAATTCAAGAAAAGAGCTGAATGTGCCATAGCATATTCATTTGATCATTGTATGTCAGAATTTTAGTATTTAACAAGTATTTTACTCTGTATTTTTGCCTTTTCCTGGGACTCTTCGTGTCTTAATATTTCTCTCTCTTCCATTTCTGTCTATAATACCCTTTAGGTCGTCTTCTGTCTGAGTGCAAGAAACCTGAAAGCGTGAACCTGACAGTGTAAATGTTCTTCTGCAGAACATAAAATAAACATGCTGTTTAATTCAACCTTGATAATGATTTGTGGTTTAAATCAAAAATCAGTTAGGCAAATATACCTTTCCATTTTTTATCTTATTTCCATAAGGTTTGGGGAAATGTTTTTCTCCTGCTGTAAACTTCAACAGACTTGAGAGGAAACTTGACAGGCTGTGTGAAAGTGAAGTTGTCTCCAAAACCAGAATTATTTCAAGAATGCATACACAGAACTCACACTTCAATCTGACAAGTATCCTGAGATTTTGGAGTTTTCAGTTCATCCTTCAGACCAAAGAAAACAACTGTAGAGAGAGAACTTTGAATTTCTACCTTAAGTACTTAACACAAACCTTTGCTAGGATTATTACTTGTACATGCAATTACTCAACCACTTAGTATTCTAAAAAAAAAAATGCAAACTATATTTAGATGTTACTATTAAATATTCCCCGTTGCACTTTGAGCATTCCTTAGTATGTTCATATCGTGTAGACTTGAAAGATTCATAGAGCAACTTGATCTGTTCTTGTTCAGTTCCATGACAGACTGGAATTCACGTCTTGACAACAAGATGCAATCTGAACAATACTTCCACACACCTTTCTGTATGGGACTTTAGATACAGAGCCAGTGCAGCTCATATGTCAATACTAGGATCAAACGTGTGCTTAGCAATCCAAGGATCACCAGCATGTTACTTTGGGAGCCCATCATAGAGCTCATAGCCCATAGATCATGTGTTGCTACTTGGGGATGCTTGACACCTAGTCCTCTTGTTAAGCACTTTAGCACATTGTTAACGACTTATATCCATCTCCTTTGAGGTGTGTCAGAGCTACAGAGTAGTCACATTGCAGTACCTGGTACGCTGAAAGTTTCACCTAAGACTTGGAACGTCACAGGTTGCCTCTCATAAAACTTATTTTGATAAGCGTTTCCTCAATATTTCTGAAAGCAATGGCAGCAGGGCTGTGTCGTGGTTTAACCCGACCGGCAGCTAAACACCACGCAGCCGTTCGCTCACCCTCCCCCCTCCCTCTCTGGGACGGGGGAGAGAAATGGAAAGTGAAGCCCGTGAGTTGAGATAAAGACAGTTTAATAAGACAGGAAAAAAAAATAACAAAAATAATAATAACAATAATAATAATGATGATACAATGGGGATAATACGAAAGTAATAATAGTATGTACAAACAAGTGATGCACAATGCAATTGCTCACCACCCGCTGACCGATGCCCAGCCTAACCCCGAGCAGTCCGGCCCCCCTCCCCCCGGCTAGCCACCCCTATATATTGTTTAGCATGACGTCAGATGGTATGGAATACCCCTTTGGCTAGTTTGGGTCACCTGTCCTGGGTCTGTCCCCTCCCAGCTCTTACTGCACCCCCCAGCCTGCCCGTTGGCAGGACAGAGCAAAGGCTGAGATGTCCTTGGCTTAGTATAAGCACTGCTCTGCAACAATTAAAGCATCGGGGTGTTATCAGCACTCTTCTCATTCTAAGCCAAAACACAGCATTCCACCAGCTACTAGGAAGAAAATTAATTCTGTGCTAACTGAAACCAGGACAGGCTGCATGTGCCCTACTTTGGGATTGCAGGCCCATGTGAGGGGTGTTTCTGTTTGGCCTGTCAAAAGCCTCAGGAGAACCCCACTAACTAGCAAGACACACAGCTCCTTGCCCTGCTGCCATGAGATGTCAGTGGGAGTTGTGTGCATGGTGCAGTGAATGGAATATAGGATCCGAATTTTGCACTTAGAGCCTGGTAGTAGATTACAGGGTGTCGTTTATTTCATATGAGTGTACAGGACTTTGGAAGTGCGTTACACTAGTGCTGATTTTTTTGGATGCTTACTTTTACCTTCCTGTCTGCTGCTGCCTCATGCAGTTTTTTCTAACTGCCTCTGTTTTAGGCAGATTTTTTTAATTTCAAACCCAAGTCACTTCGTGCAGACGAGAAGAGCTCATCATGCCCTTCGTGTTCTTCTAGACAGGATCTAAATGCAAAACCTTAAACTTATTAATAAATTGGTATTTAAAACATGAAGCATGACATGTTTTAAGCTTCAAGTATCTTTAGTCTTACCACTTGGTGGGGTAGTGCTTTTACAGAAACCTTCCTGCTGCTCCTCTGGAGTTATAGGCAGTGTGAGTACATTACGAATACCTCTGTAATATCAAGACCTCCAAATCCTTCTAAGTAGCAAGTATGTATGTATGTGAAAGCAGCACAGACCTCCTCTTACTCTGATTTGGTTCTGTGAAGTATTCCACAGCAGCTTAATGATCCACTTTAAGTATGGTTCCAGTGCCCTCTTGTGGAACAAACACCCTATACCACCTGAAATCAAAAGTCTTGGTTTATTTCATCTGCTTCCTGTGAAAATAAAACATGGGGAAAAGGTATTTACACTCAGCAGTGTATGCATTTCCCTTTGTCCCCCAGCACATACACTCTAACAAAGCTAATAAGCTGAGACCTTTAAGAAAGTTGACCTGAAAAAGAAAGGTTGACCTGAAAGGTCAATTTCTCTGCTTGAAATTCTGATAGTATGCTGACAGACAGATTAAATTACTTACTTAAATCAGCATCACAATTGAAGCCTCTGACTTTTAACTTAATAGCTACAATCATTTCAAGCTCCCTATAGCAATTTCAGCTACTCAAACACTAAGCAAAAGCTCTCCATACAACAAAACAAGCATACATTTCCTTTACAGTAGCGTGTGTTAAAACACAGATGTGAAATATTTGCTCTTTACATTCTTAAACATCTTTCACTTACTCACTGATCCCCAGCCAGCAATGACCTCCATTGTCCCTAGTAAGGGGCTGCTAAATTTTGTTTCTGTTTTCTACAGCATGAGGTCCTTTTAGACATTTTTTACAGGCATTTTAGCTTCCTTCTTCTCAAGCTGCCTTATCGTGCAGCCCCAAGGATGCTCATCACTTACAGTGTTAGTCCAGAACCTACACTAATTGCACGGGACTCTGACCTGAACACTACTTCATATTTAAAACTAAACTTTCTCTTTCTTTGTCTTGTTTATCATGTAAAGGCAGAATTCTTGAGTGCTTCTGAAACAGACCACCGTTAAATGTTAGTGCTCTTATTTGAGTATATTAATGAAAAGCGTTAGGTCTGTGACCATTCATTTGTGTTGGTTTTACTGTTTCTCCACTACCTTATAGGAAAGTTAATTGGTGCAAAAGGAGTAGTCCCCAAAGTGGGTTTTTTAAACAAGCAGAATTCCATCAAGCACACAAACGGGTTGTCAAAGCTCTTGGAAGCACATCAAGGCAAGTATTTGTGTTATTTAATAACCAGGTAGCACCACAGAGAAAGTGAGCTGTCTTAAACAGTAGCAATGCTAAAACAACTGTTGTCATTTGAAGTGAAATGTTGGGTTGCTTATTCCCACACCCTCTCTCTCCCACGTGAACACGTTGTCCACCCTGCGAGTTTCACCAGGGAGCTGGGTATTGAGCTGAATTCGTTCCCAAATCCCTGGCAACGGGAGTCACGCAGCGCCAGGCCGTCTGAAAGATCTGTTGATGCTGCACAGGTGGGATCTAGGTCACCTTCCCTGGGCTCTGCAGTGCTAAAGGAGTAAGGGGAGGTTAAATGGTACCTGCGTAGAATGAAAACGTCTTGCCTAAAGCAGGCAGATGGGAGATACAGGGGAGGAGGACTGCTTTTTGTCCTGTTGGAGACGGATGTTCTTAGGTGGTGGAGGTGTCTGAAACTGTCAGACACACCTTGGACTGGGAGATCTTCAAGATACAGAATCAGAGAATGTAGTGCTACGTTAAACATCACGTTTTTAGCTACAACAGTGTTCCAGAGTTTGCATAGCCCACTGCTCATGCACGCTGTTTCCAAGCTACTGCTTGTTGGAAAGCCATTGTGCCTCTTAAAAGTTTCTGAGCATGCTGTTTTAAGAATAACTGTACTCCTTAAATGTCATTCTCTTTTGCATTTGTCAAACATGCTCGTGGTGTGGGTGAATTTGGTCTGCAGCCTTCTTTTGTGCTAACATTAGATAGTTTCTGTATATCCTGCAAGGTCTGTCTTGCTAGCTTATGTGCTTGCTCTGCTTATTTACAGCATGCCAGTGTACCTAAAACTGTTCCCAAAAGTCATCGGTCTCACTTTGTACCGTATTCGATGAAGAGCTGTGTACCCACAATATTTAGCGTGCTGTATTCGTTCTGTCTTTTCCTGGGATCAGAAGGCCACAGGGGAGCAGAGGGAGGAGAAAGAAGGCGTTGCCTCAGCTTCAGGAGAACTGAGGGGACAGAGAGAGCATGATGGAGAGAGAGTTCAGCAAGAGTTTACTGATGCAAAACTCTTAACATATAAAGGAAAAGTAGTACAGTATTAGACTAAACATAGTGTGACAATTCCTATTTTTATCTGCCTTTATAGTGCAGGTGATTCTTCATGATAGAGGTCTGGATCTTTCAGTTACTTCAGCATCCGTATGTATGTAATGGGAGGATCGTCAGGGTTTAGAATGGAAGTGAGAAGGTTCTCTTTCCAACCAAATCTTCCAAAACCTGATACTTGCAGTTGTCAGGTTTATTAACATTTCTCTGCAATGCTCTTGGTGCATTTTTGTGATAGGAATGTAGAGAAAATGACACGTTTGCTGTTTTCTGTCTTCATCTTCTTCTAGGATGCTGCTGTTGCCAGTGGTGATTTCTTGCATATAGCTGCTAAAATTTCTTGCTAATCCTGCATGGTGTGCTCTCCTCGGAGCTGGGCCTTTTTAAAAAGGTCCAACAACTGCAAATGTTTGACAGGCTTGTGTTTGTACAAACAACTTCGTAGTGAACGTGCCCAGACTGAATTAGTGATTTGGTTAAAGTATATTTGGAAGAGAAAGAACGTGTGGCCCCCACGTACAGGAGAACTGACAGTACGTGGTTTGGTCTCATTAACAACTTGCCAAGACCTTGAAGGCTGTGCTCACTTCGCTTGAATCCGAGAACTTGTAAAGTGGTGATGTGTAGCCTCAGCCTGTAATGAGTCATGTTGAGATTGTCTCAAAGCAGCATGCAGTGCCATGTGCTCAGATTAAAATGAGCACTGCATGCTGAGCCATGGAGTGCCAGGCACTTAACTACCCCTGATCTGTCTACTTTATTGATTTGTTTTTCCTTTTAAGGTTGGTTGCCTGGTTCATGCGAGAATCTGCTGTGCTCTGACTGTCCTCAAAGCTTGAAATCTATCATCCATTCTGGCTACTAGTGACCGAAACTAGGACAATTCGAAGTTTCCCTAGGGGAAGGGATAGGTGCTTCTTGAACGCAGCAGTTCTGGAGAGATGGGAAATTCTTCGAAAAATCCATGCATTTTTGCAGGGGCTGTTCTGTAGCTTTGTACAACACTGGCAGCATGAGGAGAATGTTTTCCTCTTGAATCCTAAACTAGGGGGATTGGCAGTATTCTTGCCTGACCTAACCTTCAGCAGGGGTTGCCTACCTGGACTGTTGAAAAAGCTAATCCATATTTTGATTGTTTTTCATTGTTTTTCATTGCTCCCTCAAAACCAGAATTGATTTTTGTCTATTTTATCTACAGGAACAGCTCTGCTCTTTAATGGTATTGTGTAAAATGTAGCCCATCAAACAAACAAAGCACTTAAAAGCTGTCTTAGAAGAGTAAGGGGCATACCTACCTGGCTAGTTAACACATTCTTTTGCTGCTTGTGACAGTGTCTCTTTGCTTTGGTATTCAATTAGGAGCAATGTTGCTCAAATATCTGTCCCAAGCAAATCTAACAATTGTTGTGGATCAATTTTGACTGTTAAGCTGCTCTGGCTGAGCAGTATAATATACTGAAGAGATGCACAGATGAACGTAAAACAAAGCCTATCAAAAATATTTTCTTTAAAAAAAAATACAAAATCAGATCACTGCAGAATACTGTTTAAATTCACCCGTATAGCACAAACCTTACAGACAACCGTGGTCAAAAGCTATCCAGGTAAGGCCGTTCCTTGGCTCGCTAGTGTCTCTGTGTGTGTTGAGAGAAATGGAAAGTGAGCTGACTCGGTTGCATTAGCTGTTGTAGGGTTTATTTTTCATGAATGGGCTATTTTTGTATTTAGCCCCTTTTAAATTTGAGTCCTGTAGAATATTTAATGTTTAGCATAAGAAGAGGTATGGGGCTTATGATGGAGGGAGGAAAATAAAAAGAGCGAAACGAACACGGGGCACTGTTGCCTTTCCTTTCATAGTGGTACTTAAAGCAAGAATTCCTATGGCTTAATCAGAAACATGTTTCAGAAGTGTATTGTGTGAAGTCAAGGAACCAAATACTCGCCATTCAATCTTCCCAGCATACATTATACTGCAATCCAGTGTAGGCGGGTATTTAATGTTAAGAAATTACTAAGGAGGTGTTTTATCTGATGTTAGGGAAAAAAAAAAAATCTAGCACGCTGGAGGAGTCACTGAGGACAAGCCTTTGTCTTTGAAATTTACGTGTGCTTGTTTATCTTGCTTGCTTGCTTTCTCCAGAACAAAAATTAAAAAAAAAAAAAAAAACAAAAAAAACACTATCTTTGAGGCACAAACTGAAATTCAGGCTGGAGTGCTGCTTACCTTGCTGCTCTATATGTAGTCCCAGAGTACCCTGAAAGAGACATTTCTAGTCTATCTTATCTACAGGCAGGATTTGAGAGTTTAAATTCAGATGTTTCTATGTTTTGGGCACTGTTCCCAGGCATCACAAAGCAAGTTATTGCTTCTAGACATGTGTCGTAATAAAACAACCTCCTATTGTAGTGGGTGGCGAGGAAGGAGGACAGTGAAGGCTTCAGATAGTCAACCTCCTTGATTTTCCCCTCCCTGTTTTTAATTATGGAACAGATGTTTTGGGGGTTGTTTGTTCTGTTGGTTTTTTGCTTTGTTTTGTTTTAAGATTTCTGTGCTGCTATACAGTATTGCTGAATTGGGAAAGTTTTGGAGGTATGTCCCTTCTTAAACTGCACTGTGTTCACATTTAAATAGGTTTATCTGCCTCTTTTTTTCATGTTTTATTTATCGCCTCCTTATATTTCATAAGGAGAGTTTTTTTGTCAGTCTGCATTAGGGACTAGTCTGTTACAAAACACTGAGGTGTTTTTGTCTGTTAATATGAACAAGAAATTTGGCTATAAATGGGTGGCATCTGTGTGTTTTAAAAGGTTTAATCAGAACTGCTGTAATGAGACACATAGATAATCTTTAAATCTATAGCTAAGCCAATTTAGAGGCATCTTTTTGGCTACAAATCACATTAAAATCTATTTCCCTACAAGTGAGAACAGTTGTTTTACAGTTTAATCCTCTTAATTGTAAACCTGTTGTTGGAATAAATAGCGAAAGAATGAACTCTTGTATGCTTCCTTTTGTGTGCTGAAGTCTAAATTTTGACCATGCAAATCGTGCTGTTGTTTGCTGTGCACCAAACCAAAGCTTGTTATGTAGCGAGCTTGTATGACTACGTGCTTTCGAGCGTGCCCCTCAGCATCTTTAAAGAAGTTGCCATTGGCTGCTCATCGAAGGGAGGAATTTAAGATGAGGTAGGAATGGATGAAAACTTGTAAAATGCTTGATACTGCTTTTCATTATTCGTGCTCTTTAATTCTTTGGTTAGAAAAATGTCCTGCCCTATGCCCTTGAAATTGTTTGGGTTTTGTTGGTTTTTGTTTGTTTGTGGGTTTTGTTATTTTGTTTCGTTAGTTTTTGTCTTGTAACCTTTAGTTTTGCAAAGGAGGGTTTATATTAAAGGAAAAACGCTGAAAATGAACAGTGCTTCCATGTGGGAAGAAAACATACCAGAAGCTTAGTCTAAATTTTAGGGCACTAGAGTCATCATTCTCTTCCAGTAAAAAAACGTGAAGCTCAAGAGGGAACTTAATACACTCTGTCCTTTGTTATTCTAAAGGAATAGCTATGATGGTATGAGGGCAGCAGATGCGATTTTTAATGCTTAACCCAATGCATTACAACTGTAAAAGATATTGGAGGTACATTTGTATTATTATCACAAAGCCTGGGTGTGCTTTGAAACTACTGGTCAAGTTATCGGCTTCAGGGAGAGCAGGACTCACCTCTGGGCGGGCTGGCTTGCTTTTGGCCTCTCTGTTATGCTTCTGCAGATGTAGCCTGTCCTTTTGCTTTGTGTCTTTTTCGAGCCCTGGAGTACACGGTGAATATCTCATAAGAGTTGTGTATTTCTCCTCAGTTAAATATAGACCTATCACACGTTCGCATGGCAGTAGTGCGTAGCGAGGTAATTGTAATTAAGAACTTCTACTTTTCTTCTGCCTTTAATTCCCTGCTCCAATTGTCGCTATTAATCATTTCCACTAAAAAGAAACTGAGAACTCCTTTGTTATGTTTCGTTATTTTTACACTCCCGTGTGTGCTAAGCACAAAATTTACTTTGATTCTGCTCCTGGAGCATGGTTCAGTCCTGCACTTGGAGCCGCTTCCTGACGACAGCCTTGTTCCGTCAGAAGTGCTTTGCAGTTTCCACTTTCAAAGCTCAGTTACGTGATTTTATTTTTTGAAGTGTAAATATGTATTCTTTCTGTAATTAGAAAGAAAGGAAAATAGTAAGAAAAGGAAGGCGTGAACTTTACAGCAAAAAAAAATATCTTAATAAAAGCACAATAAGTTATAATTAAAGTGAGCAGAGCAGCAAGATCTGCTAAAGATAGGTCTCTTTTTTAGTTTCTGCTCATGCTATTGCTTTTAAAAGTAATCTTAAAATAACTGGCATGTTTTTTTCCCCATAGCAAATGTGTAATTCTAAAGAATGTTAATTTATTTTGCCACCAAATATCCACTACATATGTGACCAGAATAACCCGGTGGTGGTTAATAGCTTACAGGATCTTTCCGAAATGATCTGTTCACCTTGAAACGTCAAGGTAATTGGGATGTGTGCTGTGTAATCACCGGAGTTAACAGTGCTGTGAAAGTCAAAGCCCACGTTTTAGATGTTTAGATGGTCCCTCAAACAGCATTTCCCCATAACACTACCCTGCCTTTCCGTAGCAAGCACCCCAAAATTTTCACATGATCTAATAAGAGCATTAATTATTACTCATTTTCATAGCTAAAGTGATAATATACCACCCTCTTTAATCGTTTGACTCACGTCTTTTTGCATCTGCATAAGCAGCGACTAGCAAAAGTGAAAAGAAGACTACTCACTGGTGCGCTGCTCTGGAAATGTCTATAGATGAGGCTCTTCACCTGCGTTCAGGGAATCAAACCTCTCTCCATTGAGCTCAGTGATACGTCACACCTGCTACTAAAAAAAAAAAAAAATTACTAAATTTCATTTGGAGGAATAACAGGTTTGAGTGTGCACCAGAAGACAAGCGTGAATTCAAACTACTTGCTTTGGTTTTGTTTTTTTTTTTTATTAGCTTTACTGGCTCTGGTAGGTACTAAAGCTTTGGTGGAAATTCAGGAGGGGTCCTGAAGACCAAGCAGATGGATAATATTAGATGGAAAGGACGATCTAGCAGAGCTTTTCTGTATTTCGAGTGTAAGGCGCACACACACACCCTTCCCCCCCATGACAGGGGGGTTGGAACTAGATGATCCTTAAGGTCCCTTCCAACCCAAACCGTTCAATGACTCTGTGTTGTGGTGGTGCTGGCCAAGTGCTCTCACATTGGCCCAAAAAATTACAGGCTCAAATGACATGAGAGGTAGAGACCTTTTAATACATGTATATAATAGAGTTTTCTGCTTTCCATCTTTAGAAACCCCAGGCTTCAGTGTAGAGTCTGTATTTGTTTTTTCTAACCAATGGGTATGCTGTATAGCTTAGGAACTTTTCTCACTTTTTCCTTCCAGTTTTTATATTAAACAGGCACAAACTATTTATTTGTCTCATTTCCTTCAGTTGAGTAAAAGTGCAGAAAGCCACATGCATGTTGTGTCCTGTCTCTAGCATCTTTGTTCCATTGACTGGACCAAAGTAACCAGGCCTTGTAATACCCAAGGGAGAGCAGAGGCTGATCATCTATAGATGCTATTTAACTGAGCATTTCTAGGGTTGCAGTTGCTGTTGTCCTTCACACAGCTAGTGTGCACCAAGTGTTGAAGTGACGCAAGCAATGCTTTGCCGCCAGGGAATGTTCCTGGAGTCTCGGGCTGCGTTGTTCCCTTGCTCTGACACCCGTACCTGGTGTTCTTCCCAGTTGTTCTCCAGGCACGCAGCTGATACAAGCTGTAAAATTCTGACTTGCGGTGTTTTGGTACCACCAGATTCATGGTAAGCACATCAGAGATCTTAAACTTCCATTGTCTTTTCAACCAGCTTTTTTTTTTTTTTTTTTTTTTTCCTCCTGTGACATCAGGCAACTGGAAGCAGTAATTTGGAAAAATGAGGCCACTCAGGTTTCTATATATAGCAGCTCTCAGATCCCAAGAAAGCCAGCACTCCCATCATCTGTTTTTAGCTGTCAGTGTTTGTAAATTAATATTAACAAGGTTAGTCTTAAGTAGAATTTTAAGTGTCTGCATCATTTTTTTTTTTTCCTCCTGCTTGCTATTTCCAGCTTTTTTTCTCATTTTGGTGTTTTTATCTCAATTAAAAACAGTTGACTGTATTTCAGCCCCTTTGCTGCCCCCCTCACACACACATACACACACCTCAGTGATGAGCTGACCTTCAGCAGAGGGAATGGTGGTCATCGCGTTGCTGGGAAGCACCTGACTTGCATCAAAATCAGGCTGGTTTTGATGTCAGGCAGGAGGACCAGTTTCATCTTCAGGGTTCTGTGCACACCATTCTTCATGAATTAATCATGAGGATCTCCATATATTGAAGAGAGATTTTTTTTTTTAATGAAACCAATTAATTTTTTATTGACAGCACGGGGGGGGAGGTAAGGAGAGGATTAAAGAAAGAGACACTGACTAATAGAATAAGTAGGAAAGGCAGAGTATAATTGTATGGCAGATGTTAGGACAGTTTCTGAAGTTAACAGCTTCTGTTTTGAACGTTTACTCATCTAATAGCCGTGTTTGACTTTTTATATATAGCAGAAAAGGTAAGGCAAGAAATAGTTTTCACGGAGGATTTATGAGTACAGGTGAATATATTTGTGTTTGCTAATAACCCCGCGAATATACCAGTCTGTTTCTCCTCCCGAGGTGTCACCCGAGTGTTGGCAGCTGCAGAAGTACAGAGCATGCAGTAAAAAGCTGCAGCTCGGTGCTGCTGGGAAGCGGTGGAATGGGTGACACCTTCCTGAGAGTTACAGCCAGCCTCTCTGCATCCCGGCCTGATAAAGAGTGAAGCCTAAAAGCATTCTTCTAGAGCATGGGATCACTGTGTGGAGGAAAAAGGAGTCACTGATCTTCATTCATATTCTTTGTGGTACACGCTGCCAGCTGGAAAAATAACGCTTTCCGTATGAATCGAGCAATGGGGTTAGCGCTCGTAAGGGTAGACTGGGGAACACACTTGATAATCTTCCATTTAGTTTAATCTCTCTTTGATTCGCTATGTGCTTCTTAATTCACTTGTGTACAGAAGCTATTTTCACTCACAGGTGATGGAAAGGAGGAAGGAGGGATTTTCAAGCAGCAACAGCTCGGTGCACAGAATATCTGTTCTCCTCCTCAGTGACAGACGGAGGCTGCAGACAGGGCCCTGCTCTGTGTGTCAGCTCTGTAGTTGTGCCACAAAGTAAGGGGCACCTCCCTGCCCCTCGCAGCATGTGGGGAATGCGGGTTTCGGTACCTGTGGAGCTGCGGGGGAGTCACGGGGGGCTCAGCTCTTTCAAAACCCCACCTGGAAGGCTGACAAGGTGAACATAAGCACCGTGAGCATTATAGTGTCTAGCGAGGTTCATACGGCAGGCAACCCCCATGTATGGTCCAGTGTCACTGAAAATATGCTTTGGAACACTCACTGGAATTGCTACCAACATAGAATGATTTCCAAGGTACTGTGCCACCACCTGTCAAAAGATACCTGAGTTTTCTTTCATTGGTAACTCACAGTGTATACCTAAGTACATTATCAGTAACTGTTTTAGGTGATCTGCCTTGTGAAGAGGCAGAACAGTTTTTTGGTTTTGTTTTTTCTTAGCAATGTCTTTGGTACCTTGTGGAATTGTACTGTTACTCTGTATGTAGAAAACCAGAAGATTGTAGTTTCTGCTCCTCCTGTCTAAAAGGAGCAGTTTTATGTGGTATATCAATAAATTCCTCTCTTTCAGGTCACTGTCATGAGAAAAATCTAGATGGCAGTCATGACAAGGAGAAATACTTTGAGCACCATGAGTCAGTCACAGCAGTGGCAGAAGGACACTCTGAGGGAGGTACAGAAGATCCAGAAGTCCTTACTCAGGGTTCAGCAAGGGATCCCTCCATCCTGAGACTGGAAAGTAAGTCAGCGTAACAAAATTGGTACTGACAGGTGAATCAGTTTCTAGATTTTTCAAAGAGCTGCCTTCCTTCCTCGAAGAAAGCTACATTTCTTCTCAAGTGAAAAATAACCCTTAAAACTTCATTCTGTTCACTGTTCTTATCCAAGCCTGGCATAAAAATGCATGAAATAAAAGGTTAAAATTCTACAAAGACATGTTGGTTGTACCTTAGTAAATTCTCTATCAGCTGTGCCAGGCAGTAGTGAGGGAACTCAGTCTCTGTGGTTAAGGTACAGAGAGCATTAGTCAGTGTTTAATGCATATATGCCTAGAAAATTCATCTTTGAAAAGTCACCCTTGAATGGGCAGAACTTTGGTCTGGAAAGGAGACTGATGGAAGTGCTCTGGAAGTGTTAATTTCTGAAGCAATGGTTGGTGCTTTTTTGCACTGGGCAAGTCTGCATTCTCCAGTCCCATTCTGGTTTTGCAGCATGCAGTGAGTATTCAGTTAATGCAAGTGGAAGAGTGAGGTCACAGAAAAAAGAAAAAAAAAAAAAAGAAACTTTTTTTGTACAATTCACGGATGCAGTAAGTAAAGAATTTTTGACATTTCTGTGGTTTTCCATTTTAGACACAGTTACTCCAGAAAGCAATGATTCAGAAGGAGTGGAGGGTTTAGATGATGATCATATGTCTGAAGAGATGCTGGCTTTGGTGGATGAGTTTGAAAACTCATGGCCTCAGGAAGCTTTTGAAGGGGCTCTGGAGGTAAAAGGTCGTCGGATGGACTTGCAGGGAATCCGTGTCCTAAAAAAGGGAGCTCAGGATGGACTGGCTAGCTCCTGTTTTGGGGACTGTGGTGATGATGACGAAGCTGAATGGGTAAGTTTGGATCAGTTCATAAAAATCTTGCACCAGCTTACTGTTGTGCAGGGAAAGGCTAGGACAGTTTGTGGGTTTTAGCACTGGTTTAGATAGAATCTTCATGATTTTCATCTGTGGGTCTAAGAGATGGTTTGAGTGAAATGAACAAGTAGTTTCAATCTCTAAAGGCTTCCACATCACTAAAACTGATGTCATTGGTGTTAATTCTCAACAGCAAGAGCTTAGATGTTGAACGATGCTGTGTGCCTTCAAACTTACTGCTTTTAGTTGCAAAGGCAACAGGTTTTTAAACAAAAGTTCTGGTTAGCATGAAGATGGCGCAATACCTGTTGTCATCATGTTACAAACAAAATATATAATGAAAAACATGTTTCACTTCTCCAGCAGTTAAATTGTTTTCTGTTACATTAGAGGTAGTACATGTAGTTGTGTACTGTGTGTGTGTTGTGTGAGAATGGGTTGAGATGGGAAGGGAAAGAAATCTCATCTGTAATATCTTCAAAATTGAATCTTTGGGCTAAAACAGGTAGCATACTGTAGCTGATAATGTTAATGCTGCTTCTTAATGTTAACCTGGACAATATTGTCCTTTTGGTAGATCACTTTTCAGGTCAAACGTTTAAAGAAACCAAAAGCTGATAGTTTGGATCTCCAGGAGCCAGTCAGGAGACACGGAGAAGAGGGGATTAATGGAGAAAATGAAAATTTCTACCAAACTGCCCTGGAGATCAGTGGACCAAAGATACCTTCTCCTGGACCAATAGGTAACCTGCTGCAACTAGAAAAAGCTGTCCTTTGCACCTTTTGGAATATTGTGGTTTATTTCTTTGCAGCTTTTATATTATACGGGTTTATTATCATACATATGCATCACAAATACTACATAGTGAAATAAACCTTCTAGATGGGAATGTGGGATTTTAAGAAATCTCTTCTATCAGCACCTCCTTCATGATGCACAGCATACCTTTATTGGCTGAATGAAAAATGTTAATTGCCAGAACTTCTGGGGATGAAGTGATAAAAGGCGAGAATGGAAGACGTGGATAATGTCAGTAGAAGTAGCAAGAGGGTGGTGGTGGAAGGGATGACTTTTTCCTTTAAAACTGAATGGGCAGTAAAGTTGCTTTATTTACCAGATGAGAGAGACCTTCAGGGACAAATACAGGGTGATAGCTTGAATTAATTAAATATAACAAAATATAAATATATAAAAAAAAAGGCAATTCAAAACCAAACAGCAGAGAACTTGGTCTAGTAGAAATAATATAAAGCTTTACATCCTGCTGTGATTCATTTGGTGATATTAGAAGAGAAAATTCAGATGCTGTCTTCCAGTAGACTGGAGCTAAAGAAGAGCACAGTTTTGCACCAGCGTAGGTGAGGAGGTTTGCAGGGAGAGGTGGAGGTTTTGCAACTTAAGTAACAGGTACCAGAGAGGAGAGCTGTTAAGATAATGCATGCTAGTTCCATTGGTCTATTCAGGTGGGTAGAAATCATCAGCACATGGTTACTTAGAATAAAATTTGGAACTTGTGGAACCTAATGATGCTAGAAGAGCCAAAATAATGGTTCCCCCATACTTCTCGTTTTACCTTGATTTCAAAGGATGTAAAATCTTAATGCTGTAGGGTTGATGTGTAAGCAAAAACGTGTTCTCCAATCCATTTTAGTCATTGACAATTTGTTGACCTAGAATGTGAGTTCACATTTTGAAGTCTTTTACATTAAATCTTTAACACACTCCTTTTTAAGCATCTGACAAAGGTAAGTTGTTGAATTAAATATTTAAATAGAGAAGATTACATGAAAACAAACTATAATTTGTGAACACACACCTTTCCTCTCCTCAGTGTATTTTTTCTCCCCGAGCTACTTTTATGGGTTTATTATATAGCATCCCTCAGCTGTAAAGTCATTAACTTCCTAGCGCTCCTGAGAGGCAAGGTCTGCTGACATCTTCTTCACGAGAACTAAATCACTGAAAGTTTAAGTAACACATTGGAGGTTTCCTGGGGAGTTCCTAGGAGAACAGGGAAATGAAGCTATCTGTCCTCTATCTAACTAGTGCTTTGATTACTTACCTATCCCTATGTAGCATTTCCATACCTCTCACTATCTTTTGCCATTCATGCAGATAGTTAACTCGTAATCGGGTAGTGCAAGGTGCTGATGACAAGAAAGGATCTTTTCCTTCTGAGGTTTCCCAGTGTTTCACAAAATTAGCTTTCCTTTAGTCAGAACGTTTTACTAAAGACGTGGCAATGCAGGCTTTGTCATTATTTTGCAAAATTGTGGTGAAACACTTCCTTTGAAGTAAATAGGATTTGCATCCAAATGGTCAAAAATGTAGGTAACCACAAATAGGTACTGAAATACTGCATGTGTACCTGGTGAGACAGCTGCACGTTGTTGAACTTGGCCTCCCACTCTGCAGATTTATGGCTACAGTGAATCTTTCTTACCTTCAAAACAGTTCAGATGTTTCTGATGCAAGACAAAAATGTTTCCTAGCATTTAACATGTAGGATCCAGGTTTGTAGGATCTGGTACCATATCCACACTCATGAGGAAAAGATTTCAGTAGGGTTTGGATCAAATCTGAAAATGTGTAATCGCTTACTAGTTTTCAGAAATGTTGCTGTGTTGAGTGGAAGAATGCAATATAAGCTAGTGGCTGTCCTAATATTCAGTGATAAGAAATGGCAGTATATTTCACCTGAAATTGTCAGAAGATGGAGTTATCAGCTTCTATTAGTTCTTACTGTAGGTGTAGAACATAAATGATGACTCACTTACGAACTTTCTTTAAGGACATCTAAGTAGAGACATCATGTAAACAAGAACGGTGATTGTTCTTAATCTGTAGCTATTGAAAAATTATAATAAAACATTTTTTTGAGACCTCCAAATCTGTCTTCCATAGGATCCACTTCTGTCTTTGAATCCAATGAGCTTCGTTTAGCATATTTAGTTTGGGGATTGTTCTTAAAGAAATCTGTCTGCAGGACTGTGACTTCTGTAATGTAGGGAATGTATCTGCTGCTATGAAGTATTTTGTAAATCATTGTACTAAAGCAGAATGTCTTTTTGCTTCTTTTTGCTTCAAGAGAATTTCTCTTAACTTTTTGGATGTTTTTTTTTTTCTCTAGGAAAAAAGCGTGACTATCGTAGCCTTGGCTGGCCAAGTCCTGATGAATGCCTGAAACTCCGTAGGGTAGAGCTTACAACTGTGGCCAGCACATGGCTTGCTGTTTCTGCTAAAAACATTGAGTAAGTATCTTATATGTGGACCGTAAGTCACTCACACAAAGCAAGACAGCTGTATGGCCTCAAGTGTATATTAACTGAAAGTTCTTTAAGAACTATTAGAATTTCAAAGAAGTTTGAAAACATTATGTGGTATTTCATTATTCCACTTGTAAAGAAAAGCGCAACAGCAGACTGAAGATCCAGTTTCTCTTGCTTCTTAAGCTACTCAAAGGAGATTCTGCCAGATTCTAGGCAGTTTATACTCACTAGGGAACTTTGTGATGACTCTTGCCTTTCTTCTCCCGACTGATTCAGTTCATTACCTTTGTAGCATTACAGAACACATCGATTTTGCAACGCAGCTGCAAGAACCAGCCATGGAGCCCCTTTGCAACCCTAATCTACCAGCCAGTATGCATACTTTGGACCACCTGCAAGGTGTCTCGAGTCGAGCAAGCTTGCATTACACTGGAGAAAGTCAACTTAAAGAGGTATGCCACAGGTGAAGGTTCTCACACAAAAATGACCAAACCATGGCAGATTCGAGGTACATTTACTTCGGTGCCCTGTCTCTGAAAGTATCTTCAGCGAGTGAACACCTGGATAAAACTATAAGAACAACACAACTAATATTTTACCAGACTGTTTTCCTAGCCTTCTGTGATTTGGGCTGAGGGAAATCCTAAAACACCAGTAGTGCCTCTGTATTGATGAATTAATAGAAGAAAAAATCAATGAAGAACACATAAATTTCTAGCATTCCTAGTATACAGCAGCATGGAATTAAAAAGCTACGTGATGATACAGATAGTATTAACTCAAGGTATACAGTGATGTTTGGGATGGAACAAGTTAGGGCATTTGTAAAAGGCTGGGTAAAAAAGCAGCAAACAAGCAGACAAGTGAAGGGCATCTCTTATCAGGTTCCATCCTCTCAGGACGTGTTTTTCCTCTTTCACAGGTGTTACAGAATCTTGGCAAGGACCAGTACTCACCACAGTCATTAGAACAAGTTGGTACTCGAATAGCCAAAGCTTTGGAAAAGGTACGTGTAAGTGAGAAAAAGAATGGTGTCTGGCTGCAGTTTATCCAGTCTCAAACTATATGACTGACATTCCAGTTAAGGAATGCAGTACTACTTGGACCAAAGATTTGTGTCTTTTCAGCTTCTCTAAGGCCCTCACAGGTACTTTCTTGAGCTATATCCTCTTCTTACAGATGCGAGTCCCGCTGCCAGGTCTCTTGCCTACCTTTCTACTAAAACATAAGCATATCATATTCCCAGTGTATTTCCAGCCCTGTTTTGAGCCGTATTGCTAGCTGCTGATATTTATTAAATTATTTTAACAGTTCTTAATCCTCTTTCTGTTGATACAACATTGGCTTGGAGCTTATAGAAAGTCAGAGTTAAGCCATGGCTCAACTCTTCCAGTTGCACTTCTGGCAGGCAGGCAGCTGACAGGCAAGGACTTCCTCTCTTTCTTACTTATTTCCTTTTACCTTATGCAGTGTTGAACTGAAGTGTCAGATGCCTTCAGGCAGAGGTATAGCACCATGTGTGAGGCTGCAGTTCCTGTTCTTGCTGGAGAGATGATTAGGAACATATTTTTCCCAGGATGTACAAGGTGGATAGGGATGTAGGGATTGTTGTTCTGTATTTACAGTGCAAGGAGGATGTTCCAAACTATCATACAAAAGAGTACAACCGAAACAGCTTGGTGCCCCTGGCCTATTCTAGAAAGCCATCAAAAGAACTTACTATGCTTTGAAACTAAAGCCAGTATACCTTTGTTGTTCCCAAAAAGTGAAGATGTTACTCTTATGCCTACATTATAAATCTTAGTTCCTTTTGATTTCAGATGTGCCAACTTTTCTTTTACAAGCTATGCTTCCCCCTGCAGACAAGAAGCTTTATCCAAATTAGCTGAAGATTTAGTACTGACAGACCAGAAACTAAGTTCTCACTGAGGCTGGCAGTGCTGGAAATAAAATGCAGTTTTTCTGTGTACCAGTCTCATTCATTATTCACAAGAGCTAATCAAACAAATCAAGATGGCTACTTATCTAATTGCATATGTGAACATAAACATTCATTTAAAGCGTCTGAGTCCACAGAATTCAAGCGCATGGTATTTTCCCTTCTGACACGTGACATGGGAGTCAGCCAACTAGAGGCAACAAGCTCGGTCAGCGAGACTGCTCAGGCGTCTGCCCTGGGCTGCATCCCACAGCACCCTTTCTCTTTCCGAGGAGTCCAGTCAGCTAACTTAGCTAAGAATGTTGATTTATACAGGGTAATGCGTGCATGCATCTGAATGCTCAGCACCTGGCAGCTGGTTAGAAGCTGTTGTGACTGCTGAAACTGTTGTTGCTGTATAAAGCTATTAAGATGCTATTCCCTTAAGAAAATTATGTTGCATTTGGAATTTGTGTTTCATATGGCAGTCTCATTGACCTGGCTGCTGCATATGTGGTAGAGAAACTCCTTCTGACGCTTTGGAATAGAAACAGAATCATAGAATATCCTGAGTTGGAAGGGACCCACAAGGATCATCGAGTCCAACTCCGGGTACCACACAGGTCTACCCAAAAATTCAGACCATGTGACTTAAGTGCACAGTCCAAATGCTTCTTAAACTCCAACAGGCTTGGTGCAGTGACTGCGTTCCTGGGGAGCCAGTGAATAGTTTATTGTTAAGTGTAACACCCTCCACCCTCAGTATATCAAGTAAATTCAAAGAGTGAAAGACAAGGAGTCTGTTCACTACAGGTGTTTGCATGACTGGGTTTTGTGTTCTTCTTTTGCCAGAATCAGACTTCGTGGGTCCTCTCTAGCATGGCTGCTCTGTACTGGAGGGTGAAGGGCCAAGGAAAGAAGGCAATTGACTGCTTACGGCAAGCGCTGCACTATGCACCCCATCACATGAAGGTGTGTACACATCACATCTGCCTGCTACAGGGATGAAATCACGTTTTGCTTGTGTAACAGCCATATGGAGTTTTCACAAACTGTTAAGGCCAGAATTGTGCACATCAAGTGTCTGTAATGTGTTGGACATCAGCTAGCTGTGGTGAAACCTCAAGACCCTCACCACGTGTTGAGTGTGGGCAACTACAAAAGAGGAATTTCCTGCAATTCAGTGGGTTTGACACTCCTCTGGGCAATACAGGCTTGAACTCCCCTCTGTTACGTAGGACTGAGTCTTTGTCAGCCTCTGTCTGTACAAGTCTTGTAACCTAAAATGTGGGGAGTATGTCTTGTCATTGTGTTTTTAAAGGGGGGAAGTGGCGAGTTCTAAAGGAATAATGTAAATGCTTAAAGTGTAAGTGTTTTGGCTGAGTAGTGCCTGACTTTGTGCAGCAGTTTTGTGGTTTAGGCCAAAAGGGCAGTATTTGGGACAGTCTCCTGTTTAATGTTACAGCTGTCTGAAGTGCTCTGTATACCCTTCACCCTGCCCCATGAGATGCTGAGCAGGGATGTCTGTTCTTAGACACCAGGCTCCCCCTTACAAACTGGTAAATGCAGTACTGGCCCCTAACTCAACATTGCAGATTTCACTCTGGGACCTGAACAACAAATTGTGCAACACTGCAAAGTACAAACCACTTCTTGAACCTTGGTCTTAAATCCTTCTCTGAAAATCAGACAACAGTGTTTTGCACTCCGTATTATTAGGAATATTTAGCCATTAACAGGAGAAATACCTCAGCTAAGAAATGTTGATCTATTCCTACTCCACATCCTGAGTGTCTTTTGTCTCCTATAATTCTGTCTTTTTGCCGTTGTCTTTTTAAAACAAGGTTGGAGCCAAGGTCTAACACAACATGCTCTTGTTTATTTTATTTACTTATCTTTCTTTTATGGTGTAGGTACTGCTGACTGTTTCCTAGCGGTGTGATACAGTGTTGCTTGGGATGGACTCACACCAAATTTGTGCTTTGTTTTTGTCCTTTTGAAGTTGCCCCCATGCCTCCAGATAAAACTGGGGGTCTTGTTTGTAAAGATTTAGCTGCAACTTGAACTCAGTGAGAGTTAACACTGAATGAATTGCTATTTACTATTTTGTTTAATCCTTCTCCTTGGCTTTATGTGCTCTCCCTACTTCATCTCACCTTTTCTCATCTAAATAAAAGATAATTAATTTTCCTGTGGGCTTCTTTTGTGATTCTCACTTCCACAGTATCTGCATAGTATCAAAACTGTGGCAGGGATCAAATACCTACAGAATTTTTTATTCTTCTGTTGAGGGCATCTAAGACTTGCTTCTGAGTAGTATTTTGTCCTTTGTAGATGTGAAGCTCCCAGAGAGTTTGTTATGGCTGTCAGGGCTCCACAATTTTGTCAGTCAGACACGGTCACAGTCTAGAAATTCAGAAAATAAAAACATCAGTGACTACCTGAGAAAACTTTATTTATAGCTTTTACTCAGCATCCTACAGGAATTCTGTACCAGAAGCAGGATAGAAAACAGTGTGCCAGCTGTGCTAATGGTTAGACCCTTTTTTTCACTTCCCTGCTTTCCCTTTTTATTCCTGTTCCTTCCCCTTCTATGCAACAGCTGAAGGAGGGGGGTTAGACTAACAGCTTCTCTCATCTCTTAGACTGCATCTCTTCTTTTGGGTGAAAACTAACAAAACATCATCTAAAAATTAAATGTATGTACTAGGACATTTAATGTGAGTTTAGTTTTCGAATCGCTTGTCTATGCAACAGTCATGTGTATCACTTTTGCGAGCAGATGTGTTTATAAGAGGGTTTTTTGTTTGTTTGTTTATAACTCAGGTTGAAATGCCCTTTTTATAGTAAAATAAGTCGAATTCATCACCTTCAAAAAGTGATCAGATAGTGGAGTGGCCAGGTGGTGGAGCCTTCTGTCTTCCTGATCCTGAAACTATTTCAGTGGAAAGAACCTCACCGTTTATCGCTTTCTCTTCCAGGATGTACCACTAATAAGCCTAGCAAACATCTTCCACAATGCCAGGCTTTGGAATGATGCCATCATCGTGGCTACCATGGCAGTGGAAATAGCACCGCACTTTGTGGTTAATCATTTCACGCTGGCAAATGTCTACGTAGCAATGGTGAGTGTGCTGTCCCCTGTCTGTGTCTTGTCTTTGGTAAAGTCTATATACAAATCCTGTTTCCACAAGTTGGAATTTTGAGAGATCAACATTCACAAAATAAGGGAGGGATCAGGAAGAGAATATATATTTTTTTAATGTACTTTTTAAGACCATCAAAGCTCTCTATTACTCATTTAATTCTTGAAGGCCAGTGTTCTTACAATCTGGCTTCAGGATGCTGTCTGCAAAGCTTTGTTAAGACAATAGCAAACAGTTGATAATTTTGGTTGTCTTCCCATCTAAACACAGGATATTTTTGTAATACTGGGAAATTAATGACAAGCTGAGTTTTTATCCTGGAGAGCTTAGTTTAACATAATTAGTAAAACACAGTTTGCTGCTGCAGTGAACAAACACAAGGGATGTTTAACTTCAGTATCTGAATTATCAACACCCAAAATAGTTTACAGATTTCATTTAAATTTCTTCATACTGCCTATACATTCTAATCTGCAAGTCAGCTTTCAGTATTTCCTGTAAATGCAAAATGTTCATTCCTTCTACATTACAAAGGCAGGATTGTTTCTTTCGTGTTTTATTCTCATCTTTAACAGGGCCGGTATATTTGAAAGGTAAGAGAGACACCATTAAACTGAAACATAGCTAATATCTATGTCTGCTTCAGAAATATTTTCAATTACACGTGTTCCTATGTACCCCTGCCAGTTTTTAGTACTTGTTGTAGATCTGTCCTTAATGTTTCACTCTTCTGATTGAGTGAATCTTAGAGATAACAAGGAAAGTTGAGCAGGTGGTCATGTATTGTGGGAAATCAGGGTTGAAAAGAGCAGAATGCGCAGTGCTATCAAACACACAGTGCAAACAAACTGAAGAAAGGAATGACTTTATTCTATTAAGGTATTACTTCTCACAGTAGAAAGAAATGAAGTAGAAGTTTGATGCATGAGTTTTGAATGTCTTTCAAGTTAGAACAGGGCCTAAGAATAACTTTATTCTCCTGGCTATGAGAGATTTCTCAGTGAAGCCACATTCATAACATAAAATGACTAGCAACAGGACAAACTTATCTTCTGGATCAACTTACACTGATATAAAGAAAAGTTAGTTTATTTTCTTCATATTTAGCCATCTGTATTTGAGAGCTGACCCTGGCAACAAGGTTGTAAAAGACACCATGTTAATTAATAGTATAGCATTGTAGAGGTCAACATTCCTTTATGTGCAAGACTTTTCAGCAAATTGCCTTAAAAAGCAGAAACTGTTGGCCATTTTAAGGACTGAGAACTTCAGATGGATGTTATAGAAACTAATGCTGTGGGAAATAAATCTAAAAGAACTTCAAAGTCATATCAGATCACAGCAAGGAAATAACTACATCTAAAAATGGAAAAATATGATTCTTGTTTTCATTTGTTTGTCAGTGCTCCCATAACCTAATATGGGATATTCGATGTAATTCCTGTTGAAACCGTATTAAAATACACTTTTTTTAAATCACGACTCATTGATCTAGCTAGTGTTTATAAAGTGGCTAGAGGTGAATGTTACCTGGACTGTACAAATAGTTACCAAGAAACAGAACACGACTGAAGTTGAGGTAATGCTTAGAGTGAGATCCTGGGAGTTGTAAGTATGAAGCAGGAGTCTGCCCATACTTCTGTCTTCTTTTACTTAGAAAGAAAATAAATTCAAAGTCTAGAAATGCTGTGCAGTGTGCTGCCTGCTTTCACATGACAGTGTTGGTTTAGCTCTTTACCAGTAGTTCATCAATAGTCTTGCCCTAGGAAATACTGAATATGCTGTTTAAGAGAAAAAGCACCCAAGTCCAGCATCTGTTTGAAAGCTCTTTTAGTGGTTCCCTTTAGTAGATTTGGAAAATAAATAAATTCTCATTCACAGTCCCAAAAATATGTCATAGGAGTAGCTCAGTTCCTATAAGAGAAAAGAGGAGGAAAAAATGTAGAAAGTGACTGAAAAACCCACATTTTGTTTGTTTGTTTTTGTTTTTCTCCTCTCATATTTTTCTTCTAAGACATTATTAGAAGTTGGCATTTTTTCCTGGTTAATAAACAAAAAAAAGTGGGGTGGTATAGATAATCAGATTTCAGTACTCTAAAAATAAATGTTACTACACCATGAATGCTTCTTACTACCATTCTGGAGTCCAGGTTGTCTAGCTACTGTAAGATTTTAAATTATTAGGTTGATTTTTTTAATTTCCTTAGTTTGAGTAATCTTTTTATACTAATTTCAAGCGTGTTCTTAAAAATGTTACCTTTTTAGCAAAGTTGATATTTTTGCATCATACAAGAATGCAAAGTTTTGATCTATGTCAATTCTGGATGAAATCTGCTTTTTAAAGGTTATTTCATAGTAAGAACGCACACACCTACTATTAAAAGGAAAAAGGTAAGCGAATTGGTCAGTAATATTTAACAGTGATTTGACTCCCTTCCATGGGTTATGCAAAATTGGGTCATATAAGTCCAAGAAAGTACCGGTTATTTGGAGGGAAAAAAATAAAAACCAATAAACCACCAGGATGGTTTAGCTACTTCTGTGTATACCATGCCACTTAACTACTTAGAACAGGGAGGAAATAGAAAATGGTAGTGTCCACCCTTTTCAGAATCTGACTTAATGCAATCTTTGTTCTTTCTTTATAGGAAGAGTTTGAAAAGGCGATGAAATGGTATGAGTCAACGTTAAAACTTCAGCCGGAGTTTGCCCCAGCGAAGAATCGAATCCGCACCATTCAGTGTCATTTACTTATGAAAAAAGAGCGACGGTCTCCGTAGAGATCAGCATGTTTCTCTTTTTTTTAAGTCATTATTCACTATTCTGCTTTTAAGTGTGCTAAGATAAATTGATGAATCAACATTTTTAACAAGACTTCTAAAAAGAGATGAGATTTGGATCAAGTGTTCTTTTATTTTTTTCTCAGATAAAGGAGCATCTTCGGAAAATGTTTCACAGACCATAATTTTAAAACATCCTTGTAAATATTAAACCAAGGAACTTCCATAAGTCCATGACCACCTATGCCAGGACCCAGGCATCATTAGTTTTTTCCTTAATGCTCAGATTGGCATCAGCATCCAAAATAACTTGCTTCATGTCTTATAATCTACATCAATAGAAATGCAAAGCAAACACCCATACCAGTAAGAAGAGATAATCAGCAGTTCATCCATGTGAAACTCATGCTTTGTCCAGTCCTGTTTACTCCATGCCACATTGCCTGCTTTTTGGGAAGGAGAGGGACAGAATTTCAAATGGTTTGTTTGTTTGTTTGTGTTTTTTTTTTTTTTTTTTTTTAATTAAAAAAGAGGGGGGTGTTAGGAACATCTAGCATTTGCGGAATTGTTTATTTCTGTTGGGGGATGAGGAGGAAATGAGGAGGGGAAAACAGCAGGACACTAAAGTTAAAGTGGTTTTTAAACTTACTTGCAGAAAAAAAAAAAAATCAGTAAAAATCCCAATAAGATGTTTTCTATCTGTCTATATATTCATAGCCCTCTGCCTCCCTGAAGGGTTGTTTTTACTGGTTCTTTGGTCACTGTATTTCTGGTCATTTCGGAGTAAGGTGCAAGTTTATGCTCACTCTGAGCCATACTTTCAGCTGCTGAGAAGGAGCAGGGAGGCAGTGTCAAGGTATCATCAGCAAATGAGTCAGGTGAAAGATTTCCAAATCAGTTCTCTTTTTGTTTGGTGGAGGACATGATTCTCCAGACATCATTGTTGAATCAACAAGGGCACATATTTGAAATAAAATAAATTGTTTATGAACAAAACACAGCGTCTCCTCTAATCTGTGTGTCCTGTGCCATTTGAAGGAGATTAGGCTTGGGGAACCGCAGCCTTTCTTTGGGAGCAAACAGAGCTGGGAGTCAGGAAAGCCTTTAACACCCTTGATTTAGATAATGATTTTCTACATATCCATGGAAAAATCTCAATACCTCTATGCCTGGCTCCTTTTTAATGTTTCTTCATTCAGTGACGCAAATTAAGAGTAAGTATGGCAGTGGTGGAAACTATGGCATCAACATATTTTTTAACCTACTTTATTACTTCATAAAAGGATCCTGAATATTTTTATATATAATTGAAGATGAACAGTTCTAAGGCAAATGTTTACCTCTGTTTTACTGCAAGTAATTTCTGCTAATCTAGAAAGCCTCAAAGAGGTATAAGCAAGTGCTTATACCAACAATTTGGGTAGATTTTCATTAAAAATGGGTCAATGTGTTGAATTTCTGATGGCCAACAGAGACAACAGCATATCAAATTTCATTCTCTTCCCAAGGCTACTCAAAAGCCTGATAATGTTGACGGGAGATCCATCTCTATAAACTCTAGTGTGAGGAGGCAGATCACTTTCTGTAAAGTCTGATACACCACCACAAGCATCATGGACTGAGTTAATGAATTGCAGAGACTTCTCACAGAGATGTTTGGGAGGAGAACCTAGTAAGGTAGGTGTAAGTAAATGGAAAGAAGTTCCATCTGAGGTAGAAAAATATTAAAGCAAAAGGCTTTTCCTCGAACTAAAGAAATGCAAAGAGAGGCAGCGTTTTATTCTTTTTTGTTTTGTTTTTTACCAATTGCTTTACGTTCACAGTGGTTGATAAAACCTTGGGAGTACTTGGCAAATGTTACGTTTTGAAATGTAATATGCACAAACTTCTCTTACTTGGGATAGAGGATCCAGCTTACAGCTTGGTTTCCTAATGTATTGTGGTCAAATCAAGTGATTTGATCAAGCTACACACTGAGCTTTCTACTGCATCTGTCTCGCCGATGGTGAGCAGTGTTGGGATTTAAGTAAGTAAAGACTAAAACAGGTCCATAAGAACCTAGAGCAGCCATACGAGGGATACAGGTGGTCAACACTGGCTGTGTCAATAGATGGAATTGAAATAGACCTTCTGGATCAACAAGTATTACGCTCATAGACAGCATTGGTGCACACTTAAAATTAGTCATTAATACTCTTGTCAGTTTACATCTTGCTTACTGCAGTTGTTTTTTGTTTGTTTGTTTTAGAAATGCAGTGAGGTGCACTGTATATAGACATCACACAAAAGGCAGGAACGCTGCTGTGTGCATGACCATACTGTAAACTGGTGTTACCACCAAGGAGTAGCAGGCTATTTATCATCTTGAGCTGTGTGCATTTTCAGAGAACTCACACCTTATAAATGGTTCTTCCAAACTGCAGCAGTCTGACTCCATGTATTTTGTCTGAATCTTAGTTAAGTGTTTTAAGGGAGCATGTATTGCCTTACTCCCATTAAACTCGGCTGTACAGCTGTTCACTTGTTAATCGGTTACTCTGCTGTATCTGCCATGCAACTAACTTTGAAATAGCTCGTGCTTCCCTCTTAACTGTCTTTTCATAAATTTTAGGTAATTCTTTTAAGCGTTATAATGATTTCCATCAGCTGTTTGCAGTGCATAAGCAGTGCATAAAATTGATGCAGAGAAGCGAAGAGATCTACTTGAGCATAAAATTGGGCTAACGCCAGCAGTAAGCATGTGTCCTAAAAATTTCACCCGCTGATGAATCTACTGGGGACCATTTGCTCCCACCTTGGAGAAGGCAGATGGAGTGCTCTTCTTTCTCATTTCTGTGTCTGAAACCCTCCTACATAAATGCAAAGAATGGGGGGTTTTGAGTGGTCTGGCTGTGTTCAAGTGTCAGTCAAAGAAAAACTAATTTTGCTTAGTTTAGAAGCAGGAGACAAGTTGGGCAGCGTGTTGAAAGGGAAGCCAGTGCATTTTGTGGAGCAAAGGTGTGGTTCTCCGCAGGATGAGCTAGCTATTTAAGGATGAAATCCATCTTCATTTAGTCCATTTTAAAATAAGCTAGCTAAGCTAGTTGTCTGGGCTCCATCTTCAGTAGATGGAGAAGATGATTATCTCCAGAGGGTGATTCACCTCCCTGTGACAAATTGCCTGTTCAAACTGCCTAGTCCTTTCCATTGAGTACCTTTGACCAACTAAATTTAAACATGATTTCTAATGAGACTTAGTGACTTATTTCATAATGACTAGCTCTGCTAAGTGTATCTTCCAAGTAGTCTAATTTAGAGATGACAAAATCATAGGTAAGCAGGAAAATCCTCTTTTCTAAAATACATATTTTTCCCTCCATCGTTTCCAGAGCGTTCACAGAAATTGAAATACAGATGGGAAAAAGTCTCCATTTGTTTGCAGATGTCATCATGCACCTGATATCAAAGGGCTTTTCAGAGCACAACTTGCAGGAACAGAATTGGATACTTCTGTGTATGGAGCGGTGGCTTTGGTTCACCACTGATGGCATAGCTGTACTGATCAGGACTGCTCCGATCCTCCACAAAGAAGGAAAACGCAAAGTGCTGTGGCACCCAGTGTGACCATAGCAGTGCACTGAAACAATAGGTTTTACAATGCAGCAGAGGCTGGGATCTTAATTTCCATCACCACTAGTTTCCCTGCATCGCCTGTGATGACCAACTTTTCTAATAGACCGAAAATACGAATCTGACAAGTTTTCTGATGGAGCTTGCAACCTTCTTTTTTCCCCATTCCCTAACCCTCCTACCTCCTCTCTTAACTAAGAGGAAGGAGGATAAAAACAAAGCCCCATAACCTCGCTGTAGCAATTGTACAGTAGCCAAAGATGCTGTACTAGCTCTGCTACGGAACTGGGATGCGACTCGTGGCATTTTGCTCGTGGGCAGCTTTCAGTAGCTGCCATGAACTTGTCTGGTTAGCAAATTAGAGCCCCCTGTGTTTAGACCTGCTTCACGAGCAGTGATGTTCCCAGCCGTGTCGCTGCCCTTCTGCGTGACTTTAGGCAAGGCATTTCCCCTCCTCGCTGCACCTCTCTGCCTCCCACGCCTTGTCTGATGTCTTTTTAGAACATATGGGGTTTTTGGAGCTGGAATCGCTGCTGTTTATGTCTTTGTATGAGAAACAGTTGTAGTGCCAGGGAATACAAATAGTAACAGCACAAATTAAAAACAACTGTGTGGAGACCTATGAAGTGGGGAACGGGAAGAGTTTAATAGTCTCTGTATCAGCACTGAAAGAGTGAAAATGCTTTAGAAGAACTTCTTTTGGCGTTTGGAAAAATGCAAGCTCCTTTTCATCTCCAGAACTACTGGATGTTGCGTGGAAGGTTCAAGATGGTCCTCCCATCTCAAGCATCTCTAGAGGTGTCCTTCTGGCGTGTTGCAGGTTGCCTTGATTTCTTAGAGGACCAGCTGGCCACGTTCTGGCCAGTGAGTCTCACTTCAAAGAAATGTCCCCAAAGAGTGAGGTTTGTTGCCTGAGAGCCCGAGGGGTTGCTCTTGTTGATTTTCTCGTTTAATTTGCCGAATGTACTCAGGCATGCCAGTATTGATTCAAACAAAACAAATGGGTCTGTGAATGCTGAGGCTTATGAAGCTTTGCTATCAATTTGTGGTTTTCTGGTTGCCATCTGATGGCTGGTCGTCTGTGAGAGCCAGCAGAAGGCTGGCCCGCAAATGATGAACAGGAAAAGCCAGGCAGCGAGCTTAAATGCATTTTATCATTGTTATTAGGAAATCTAGATGAGATTGATACAACCTATGTTCTGTACATACAACATTAAGTGTGGAGTCTTGCCGAATTAAATGAGAGGGTTCTCATACTCAAAGCTCTTCTCAGATTTAAGTATTGAAAAGAGCAGGATTGATTTGGACCAGCATTTTGGTAAGGCTCACCCCTTGAAACAGCAACCCTCACAACTTCTCTTGAGTTTTAGCCTTTTATCCTAATTATCTGTGTTTGGGCCTTAGAGCAAAAACAATATTAATAGTAACCAAGTTCAGTGGTACCACAGGAGCTTCAAATTCAGGTGGTGGTGAGTTAGCCTTGTGGCATTTTCAAGAGGATCCTCTGAAGACAGGTGTTCTGGTTTTTATTTTTGTATTTAGTTTCAGACTGTTCCTTCCATTTTCGGTCCTTCGGAGTCGGGTTATTTCTAGCCTAATAGAGTTTTGCTATTTGTGTCTATTTGTGCTCATAGCAGGCCAGGTGTTTCAGACAAGACAATCTCTGTTCTGCAGAGAGCGCTGTCACAGACGTTGGCCCACGGTAAACTTCCAATGGTTACAGCCTTTGCCTGCAGAGTTCACTCCGTGGTCAAGGATTAGATGGCTGCTTGTTCGTATCTGCTGGCTCTAGTCCCTTCACGGTGACATCGCTGCTGTTCTCAAACTTTGAGCGATCCACGTTTCTCTGTGCAGAACGCAGCAGTCTGCCAAGCCAGGCAGCCGTCGTTCTAATACAGTAATGGAAAACTTTCAACCCAAATTTTTGACTGTTTTTTTTTTTTTTTTGATCTAAATCCAATCTTGTCTTCTCTCTATAATTATCTAATTCTACTGTAGCTTAAAAAATAAAAAATAAATCTCAGAGCTGCTGCAGTTGCAAATTACAGTATGATAGCATGAGTTACCAGTATGTCTTATGACTGCCTTTGGCTGTAGCCTGCCTTGTGCTCCATGTGCTGAGGGGCAAAGAAGTAATATTTAAAAGTCATTAAGAGACACTGACTCGTGGGCAGGCGCGATCTAAACAAAAGAAATGGATGGTGGAAGCCCAGAGGACACCAGTTTTATCCAACTGCCACGCCAAGAGCTAAGGTAGGACAGCGTTCTGTGGGAACAGGGAAAAGAAACCAGGTTTCAGTGGTGAGACTTTAGGAGCAGGGGGATCTCTCAGGAGAAGAGCACGAGCACGGAGAGCCCCAGAGCTCAGCACAGTGCTGCGAGGTGTCTGACGTGCCCAGCACACCAACAGGCTGGGGTGCCTGTGCCCTGCGTTCAAACACAGCTGTGTGTCACTGCTGGGTCTCCTCCTGTGATGATGTATGCCCATTTTCTAACTTGCAGGTATTGCAGCATCTGTAAGCACCCACGGCAGGGATTTCCAGAGGTCAGGGTCCTTTCTGAAGAAGCAGCAATGAAGAATCAGCTGTTGGCTTTGAACCTGCCAGTTCCGTGTGGTGCTTCCTATTTCTTGTGTCAGAAGAGACCATGCACAGTTGTTCTCCCTCAGCTTTCCCATTGCAGGCTTGTCTAAGGCATGCCTTGCTGACTAAGCTGAGGCCTGACTAGGCTTGTTTTGGCTTTCAGCCTAGTGGCTCTTGTTTGGGAATATAGAACACTTGCTAAAAAGTGAATTTTTTATCATCAGCATGTACAGCATCTGCAGTCTGCTTTCTCTCCCGCTTCTCCACCTGGATTGCGAATGCTGCTGGGAGAGAAAGGTCAGGACGTGACTCAGGTACACAAGGTGTTAACACCGGGGTGGCCGATCTGCAGCCCACACACCAGCTGCATCTCCTGGCCCGCTTGTTCTCACTCAGCGAGGTCTGCGCCTTGTCTCGTGGCACAGGGATGTAGCTGCGTGTTGGGTCAGCTGAGGAAGAGTCTTCTGAGCAACCAGGTGGCATAGTGGCACCTGTAGAGGTCCCTAATTATGGAGGGATGCGCACATTCGTGTAACAAAAAGCTCCACATGTACCTCACTAACCAAGAAGTGGGGCCCCTGTTTGCTGTCTGGCCACACGGCTCAGTGGAGTCACAGCAAATGCAGACTGTGGCACCACACCAAGCTCTTTGCACGCACTGGTGTGCTACTATGAGAACCACCCCCGTGGTTAATTGTAATCATGGGGTGTAACGTTAAATCTCTGGTTTATTCCCTGGCCTGGTGCTGTTAACTGTTAGGCTGCCCTAATGAAAATTGGAAGCACCCAGCCTTTGCAACCTGAGCCTTACCTGTGGGTTATGCGGTGCCTTACGGTCTGTTCCAGTGAACTGGCAGAGGCAAACTGAATGACCTTACAAGCGGTAATTCCTTAATTGCCCGTGGTCACTCAGGGCAGTTTTAATGATTTGGAGCGGCTTGGGCAGCACCTAGCGTGCCGCAGGTTTACGTGGGCCCTCCTTTAAGCTCCATAGCAGCCCTGCTCCCACACCTGCAGCAGCGCAAGCACCTCGGGGAGCACCTAACGGGGTGGCCGCAGCCCAGCTGAAGCCCTCTCCAGCTGAGGGGGAAGGACTGTGCTTCCTCAGGAGCAGAGCAGCGTAGCACCGGCACTGCTATCCTGACAAAGATCCCCGTGTCCTCTTTGATAAATAGGATATTCTGTGCTCGTAGAAACCCAGAGTGTTTCTTACGAACCACTTTCCCCTAAAATGCTTCAAAGACATTTTGACCAGCGGAACAAACAATGGGACGTGTTTTAGTGTTGACAAGGCTTCTTTTCTTCAGCTGGAGGACCTGCAAGAGGAAGAAAAGAGGAAAAACTCCCACCCAGTGTGGTTTTTTTCCCTCTTTCCTTAGAAACTCTTCCACTGAGAAGCCAGGACAAACCCCTTCTGCGCTTTCAACCTTCTTGGGCGCTAGGCAGAGGAGCAGGGCCTGCCCATTAGCTCCGTGAACCCAGGCAGAGGGCTTTTCTTCTCTTCGTCTTTTTGTTTATTGGCTAAGCCCCGAGCTCCATTCTTCTTTTTAATGTGTTTTGGGGTAACTGAGTGGCAGCTGCAGTTCTTCCAGTCCAGATAGCGTGTCCCAGCGTATCAGGTTACCGTGATTTGTCTGTTCCACGGGCAACCCGTCAAGTCTTTGACTTTAAAACTTCCTGTTATAGAGCAAGAGCAACAAGACTTCCTGATTTTGTCAGGGTGGGCGAGGAAGTTTTGAGAGGGGAATTAGAAGTGTGGATGAATTCATAATACTGGTTTAAAAAAAAAAAAAAAAAAAAAAAGAGGGGGAGATATTTAATAGAATGAACTACATGGGCACAGTGGATAAGATGGAAATGAATCCACCCCTGTAACTCTTTCATTTCCAAGTGCCACCAGCAGTCCTTGATTACAGTCTCGTGCCTTTCCCTGTGCCCTGCTCCTGATGTCTCCAGCAAAATGGGGCCTGGCTGGCACCTCTGGCTTCGGGGGGACCAGCAGTTTTACTTCTTCTTCCTTAATCCTCAAAGGCTTCCTCGCAGAGCCCAGCTGTAGCTCCCAGGCACCTGCCTTTCCCTGTGTCCCGCTTCCTCCACCCCGTGAGCCCTGCGGCCGGAGGAGAATTGCAAAGGTGGAGGGGAGCTGGGGCTGCGCGGAGAAACCAGGCAGTGGCAGCTGCCAGCCTCCGAGTGCTTCCCCTGTTCCTCACCGTCTCCTACAGCCTCTTCGAGCTGCTGTGTGGGAGGAAAGAGCAGCACCAGCAGCTGGAGGAAGGTGGGAGGAGTGGGAGGGAGACGAGGGCAGAGCACCTGGGGGCTGCGAGCCGCCCTCGCTGGCCGCCCCCTCCAGGCTGCAGGGGGGCCGAGGAGCACGGCAGCGGGGCGGGCAGCGGGGCGATCCCTCACCCCTAGGGCGTTTGTGCCTCTCTCCAGGCCAGGCACGGAGAAGTTACTCCCCGCAGCCCGGTGCTGCTGCCCGTGGCCTGCAGGTGGCAGCCGGAGCCCAGCGAGCGGCGCCGGGCCGGGCTCGCAGCCCGCTGCTCCCCCCGGGGCTGCGGGGCCGTCGGGGCTGGGGCTGGGGCTGCCGCTCCGCCGCCTCGCCCCCCAGCAGGGGCAGAGCCGCAGCCGGGTGACCCCAAAACCCCGTCCTGAGGCGGCTGCAAAGCCTGAGCCCCCCCGCTTGCAGCCCCAGACGGGGCGAGCACGGGCGTCCCCCTGCCCTGAGGCTGCCCCGAAACGCCTCAGCTCGCCCCCGGGGTCCACCTCGGGATCCCTCAGCCCCCGACCGACCCCTCCCCGGGGCTGGGGGAGCGAGGAGGGGGCTCCCCGAGAGGAACTGGGGCAAAACCCGCAGGGACGAGCCGTCGGGGTTTGGTCGCCGGCCCCCCGGCACCTTGCAGCCCCCTGGAGGGGACGGGAGCGGAGCCGGGGCTGCCCCTGCGGGGTGTGGGGGTGGCCGCGGGGGGGACACGTCCTGCCTGTCCCCCCTCTGCACAGGGTGCTTGGGACACACGGGAGGGGACCGCAGGCTGCAGGGCTGTCGCTCTGCCCCCCATTTGCCAGCCTGAAATGCTCTTTAAAACGTATTTAAAAAAAAAAAAATCCAAACACTATTAAATGCAAAGAAATCATGAAAAACAACAAGGAACAAAAGCTCTCAATCCTAGCTGAGCACTGCACAGACAGGAACCTGCTCTGACGTACATGAGCACCCCATAGGGATTAACTCTCTCCTGCCCAGCAAAGCCAGCCTTCTAGTTTCTACTTTGCAGCACATTTTGTGTGCTATAAATGTATTTAATCTAGCCAGATAGAGAGATTAAAAGGTACAGGTTTAGTTCCTATCTGCAGCTGCCTCCACCCTAAAATAAAATAAAAAAAAAAAACTGGTCTGGGATTTTTCTGCCTCTATGACAGATCCAAAGAAATTTCCCTGGTGAAGCAGACACGAGAAACAGGCAGCAAAATGAGAAGGAGAAGCTCTTGGAGTCATTTTCCCCTTTGCCTCCCTGTAGCAGATCTGCAGGAGGGAGGGTGTCGCCCGTCTACTACCAGCCAGGTCGTGGTTTGCTTCCTCGCCCCTTAGCTGGGCTTCCTAAAACCCCTTGCAGCCCCTTGCAGCCCCAGCCTCGTCCAGCACCCCCAGCGAGGTGACAGCAGGCACCATTAACCCTGCCAGGCAAAGAGGGGCAGCAAGGCACCAGGGGGCATTGTGCCAAGCCACCTTACAGGTAGTGCCTGGAAGAGAAATTGGGAGGTGGCAGCCTCAGTTTTGACTTTCACCTTCACGTCAGGTTTCCTCCTTTTCCTCCGCCTGCAGTGCCAGACCACTGCAGTGCCAAGTACACAACAGCATCCTCCATCTTCTCACCATCTTTGGTACCACGACAGGGTGGAGGGATGTGTAGCCTGCAAGCCTCCAGACCCTCACACACTTTGCTAGGAGCCTGCAGCTTAGAAAGCTGGACTGGGAGATTCACACTTCTGGCTGTCTGCATTGTCCTTCATTTCTGTAGAAGTGGAGCATCATTGCTGAGGAGGGAGTTACTCAGAAATGACTTGCTTCACGTACTGTCACTGCATCTGTCCCATGTTTAAGCTGAGTGAGAAGGTCTGATGCCTTTCCTGATGTACTGTGTGCTCCTATTCCCTTTCTTTCCCCGCATCTGTTGACAATTCAAAGTCTCTCCATGGGACCACCTGCTCAGGGATACACCCTTTAATAGGTCTCAGCTGCGGCTACAACAAGAAAAATTAGGAACAGTGTAGAATTGCTGTGACAATTAAGACATAGCACTGCATAAATGAGCTTATCCTTTTCATTGTATCAGCAAATTTTGAGTTCTCTTTTTTTTAACTTCAGGTCTGACTGGACACAACTAGCATCTTGGGGTGCCTGAGGTGTCTGCATGGGAGATGTGTAGACACCACCCTTCTCTTTCCCTGATAACCAATTACCGTGGTACAGCACAGGACCTGAGCAAGCATCCGTAGCACCTGAGATGGCAGTGATACTCCTGTGATGGAGGGTAGATCATCAGACACAGGTAGGTGGTAACAGGTATGATGTTTTCCTTGAGAAATACAAGTGCAAATATTTACCTGTTTTCACTCTACTGCAGTTAACATTGCAAAAAGAAATTGAAATTTCTTCTTCTAAAAAGGGGGAGGAGGGGGGGATGGCTTCTTAGGAAGATGGGAGTTATGGTAGAGAATGCCTCATGTCTGCACATCTGTTCTAGAAATGGAAAATGTTCGTGAGCTGTATCCAGTCACTTCATTGAAGTCTTTTCCCAAAACACCACCTCTGCTTTTCTTGATTCTGGGAAGGTACAATTCTGAATCTATATTTTAAGTTCATCCTAAAATAAGACAACACAAGGTTGAAGATGCCTAGTTAGCACTGCAGGAATGTGATACTAGGAATTCAGATGTTACGTGGTATAAAATGTATGGTGTACAGATTCTAAATTCAAGAGCTTGCCAGCAAGTTTCTGGCCAATCTTGTTGATCATTTTGCCATGATTTTAATGTTGGTCCTCACACATCGGTGCAATGTAGAAATGTTGAGGGAAGTGCCACAGGTGACAACTGGGACTTCTCTGAGCCTCTTGTCATCCTCTTGACATTGAAAGTTTTGGACTGTGCCTGGGGCCCACGAGGCCCTGTCTAGCAGCAAGTGCAAAGTTTTAGAGGGAAGTCATTGAGGATATTGTGGCACGAGACAGTAGGGGAAAGCAATAGCTGAGAGTCAGAATGTGAAAAAAATACACACTTCTCAGGGTTGTGTTGCTCAAAAGCCACCGTTCAGTGGCATTTGATGAGAACTTCCCAGCTAAGACCAACAAGATATCAGCATGGTACAATGTTACCTGAACGCTACAGAGGAAGGCTTAAAATCCCTTTAGCGCGCCTCATTGCTTAACATCTATCTAGCTCTACGAAGTCGAGCAAAGACTGGTTTTCATATTATTTTAAATGCCCCAAAACTTGGGATTGAAACCTAAATCCTTCCTCATCCGTGGCCCTCCTGTTAGTGATGAGACCACAGCATCACAGATCCTCTTAAGGATCTTAAGTTAAAACTGCTTTCTTCCAGTGCTGCTGCTCTCGTTGTCTCCATTTGCTAATTGTGAACATGGAAACTTGATAGCCAGAGACCTCAGGCTAGAGCTTTACAGATCTCCAGATTACACAGTCATAATTAAATTGAGGAGAGTGGAGGGAAAGGAATTAATATTAAAAAAAAAAAAAAAAAAAAAGACGACAACCTAACCCCCAGAAATCAAATCCATGACAATGAGTTTAAATGTATGGTGTGTGGCCAGTGACATATGAGTCACTTGAGCCTATCTTTATAAGAGTAACAAAGTATGAATAAAACACCCAGCTGGCATGGTGCCACTGTCCCTGTAGATATATCAGAGCATAACAGCAGCCTGCGTTGTCAGCTGGAGGTTTATTGTCATCAAGGCCAATGGAAATCTTAGTCCTGGTGCTCGGATAAGAGTCATCCCACACCCCAGCCTCCTATTACAGCTCTTCCTCAGAGCCATCCTCCATAGCTGTGCTTCTCTTCACTGCCTTCACACCCCATCCCCATTTGGTTTTCGTGAATCAACACAGTTGTCAAAAAAATCCTTAGGAAGTACCTGGGCCCGCTTCTCTGGTAGTTACGCGGCCCAAGAGCCTAGCAGCTCTGCAGAGCAGGTTTGACCTATTCTTGCCTTGTTGTTTTGTGTTAACTGGGGAGCTGCTGGACAGGATGGAGGAGCCGATGCATGGCCTTCACGTCCCCATGTGTGGTGTGACCACAGGCCATGGCTGGGCCCGTCCACGTTTTCCATCTGGGGACTTGAGCGTGGCCAGTGCTGAACTGGCACTTGCTTTCTGCTGTGCAGAGAAATGCTTTGTGAAATGGAGGTTGTGGGGTAAGGGATGTTGGTAAAGCCTCCGAGGAGGTTCAGCAGGCATCGGTCAGGAGCCGTGCTGGTGGCAGCTGCCCCTGCTGCAGCTCGCAGGCTGGGTAGGCGAGCAGTGCAGGTGCCCTCCAGCCCTGCTGCGCTGCAGCAGCCCCTTAGAGCAGCTTCCACCACCATCAGCGTGACGAGCTGTCACAACCAAAACATAAAGAGGGGGTGAGGGCCATGTTCATCCGGGGACGAGAGCTTGTAATAGATCAGTGTACTTCCCAACCCCTGCTCCCATGGATGCAGCTATACCAGATGCAAAAGTTGGTAGCTAATCCTGTCCCACCCTCCATCACCAAGGATCAGACCAGTGGGAGGCTGTGAGGGCTATTTTTCCTGAAATAGCCGGTTTTCTACTCAACACCATTCCATACTGGTGGTGCAGCTGGGAGGCCCAGCCCGGTCAGCACTCCCCCATGGCCACGCAGCCCTTCCCTGGGGTCAAGGACAGGTTTGCACGAGGGGCCAGGTGGGCAGTGGCGGCACGGGTCCCAGCTCATCACTCCAGCTGCGGTCCCATTTGCTTGGAGGCCACAAATGAGAGCAGTGCATGCGTTCCCAGACGAGTCAGGGAACTGTGCCATCGTGAGGCAACTGATCCCGTGTCTGTGGCACCGAGAAGAGGAGCCCTCCCCCGTGCCTCAGCAAGCAGGCAACGAGTGGGGGCTCCTCCATGGGAATCCCTCCCCGCCACAGCCTGCTCTCCCCCAGGTCCCTGGCGTGTGTGTGTGGGGTGCGCTGCACCTGCATCAGACGGGCGGCTGCCGGCTTGTTTCTCATTCCGGCGTTCAGCTGAAGATAGATCTGCACTGCCTGCGTAGATGTGAAGGGAGGATGGTTCAGCTGGTGTAGCTGGCTCAGCCTGAAATGCCCCGCCGCATCCAGCCCTCTCCCTCACAGGAAAGGAGGCAGCTGTAGCCTGTTGCCTCTCGCTGAGTCTGTTTGTAGGGAAGTTGTAAGGTGAAAGCTCAAATATGTGGGCTGAGCACTCCAAGGTTTTAAAAAAAAAAAAAAAAAAAAAACACCCAGATCTTCCCAAGTGGAGGGGCAGCTGGAGGTTCACACTGGTATTTGTGAAGCCCAGCCCAGGATGGGGTGAGGTGTTGTCCTTCCCAGGCTGTATGGCCCATGCGTGCACAGCCCAAACTCTCTGGCTTCTTCCATCCATTATGAGGTACTAATTAATTTCACCCCATACCTTCCCCAGCTATTCCTGCTCTAGCCTGCCAGCTAGGGCAGCACAGCTTACCCAGCTCAGGCAGTGGCAGCAGCAGGAAGAGGCTGAGGAGCGTCATCTCCTCCCCACTTTCCTGCCTATCAGGTGTTCTTTGTGCACACAGGTGTGTGTAAAACGTGCCTGGCTGGGTTTTGCCAGGAATCAGGGGTGTACTTGTGTCCACAGATCTGACAATTAGGGACTGTCATGGCCATGGAAGGCTGGCCCCCTCCTTGGATGCCACAGAGCAAAAAGCTCTTGGTCACACAGGGAGTGTTGTGTTGAGATGGATGAGACGGCGATGCCACAGACTCACTCCATGGCCTTGGGTAAGCCGCCCAACATTCATCTACCCAACGATAAAGTAAAGGTAAAGGTCTTTTGTTCCTCTTGTCTTTATTCTTTTATTTTCATTCTCTTCCTCCTCCCTTCACCTACTAAGCTTCTTGGCCAGTTTCTTACTACCAGGCATGTACCTCTCTCAGCATGTTACACTGCAAGTCTTAATCAATGGTTTTCCTCTTCCACATAACAAGTCGCGATTAAAATCCCTGCAGAAATACTCAGATTGGGAGAGGTTATTTTGAGAAGGACAGGATGAAAAAAAAAAAAAAGATTTTGTTAAAATGCAGACGCTGCCCTTCCTAAGGCGGGCTGAGTTAGCATCCCAGAATTTGGTAATAAACACCACTTTTTTTCCGTGTGCCCACCCCTGCTTTCATCCGTAGTGAGCTGAAGCTTTCTGCTGCAGAAAGTGCTCTGTCCTCAATTAAAAGAAGGAAAACACCGAATAAAATAAGCCCCTGATAATATAACTCCCTTCCCACTGCCTGAGTCTCTGCACCAGGGAACTGCGGATGATCTCCCGGTGCAAACAGCCCCCTGTGTAAAAATAGCAACACAACTGCAAACTTCAGGGTAATCACTGCTTGATTTCAAAATATTTGCTCTGCTCCTGCCTTGTCCTTTATCTGTCAGGCCTCTATATGTCACTAAAGCAACATTCGACAAGTCCTCGCCAGGGCTGCCTCCTTCGGTGCGCTCCACCATTATTAATGGCAACAAGCTCCATCTCCGAGTATTTAAAAATATACCCTTCTCTAAATATAGGCAATCTGTGCGTGCTTAGCTACTACAGGGCAGAATGAGAGGGACCAAAATATTGACACGCACTGGGTGTGTATAATTTGTTTTGATTCCTGCTCCCTCCCTCCCTTGTACACCGGTCTGCGCGTTACCCGCACACCTTGGCGGAAAATCTGTTATTATCTAGCAGGAGGAATGTGGCTGCCGCTCGGAGCCGGAGTCTCCTTTGTTTATTTTTCCGTGCTCTGTCCAAGCGGTGTCAATGAGAGCGGAGCTTAGGGCTCTATTTATAGCCTGCCTCACGCAGGGCTGCACCTCGCCGCCAGCCACAGCCACCCCGGGGGGGACACGGGGCCCTCGGCCAGGGGAAAGCCTGGGGGCAAAGGGGGGCAGGCGAGGTGGAGATGGGCAAAAGGGGCCATCAGAGATGGGGTTTGGGAGAGATCTGAGGAGGGAGGCGGCTGTTCCCAGTCAGGAGGGGGTTTGGAGTGAAGTGTCGAGGGGCCAGCCTCGCCCCTCACTGGGGGAGCCCGGGAGGTGGTGGCAGGGAGCCCCGCCACTTGGGAAGCCTCCTTGGGGGATGCAGAAACATCCCAGCTCACCCAGTGCCAAGGGAGACTTCAAAAGAAAAGGAGGGAAGGGAAAAATAAAAAAGGCAGGAGTACAGTTTGTCACTAGGGGAGGGGGCGACTGGTCTAACGGGAGCACGATGGGGAACTTGGGGGCTCTGGGCTGGTGTGGGTGGGTGCTGCAGGGATGAGGCTCAGGATGTGCTCCCCAGCCCTTCCCAGCACTAGCCCTGTTTTGGGGTGATGGGCTGTGACCCCAGATGGCCTCAGCACCCCTCCCAGCCCCCCCAGTTCTCACCAAGCTGGACCTTCACCCCCACACCACACTGAGCTCCTCTGCTGGGCTGCCCCCCATGGGGACGCGTCCCATCCCCACCAGTGGCAGCTTCCTCACAGGGGGGTAATTGTGGCCCCCACAGCTCTGGGATGAGCTGGGGACCATGCTGAGGTGCATTGGCGTTAATAATCATGCCCTCGGTGCAGTCTGCAGGGCTTCGGGTGCTGACTGAGGAGCAAAAATGCGGTGGAGGGGGGAGCAGGAAAGGGAGCCTGTATTGGGGGGAAACACAGACTCTCCCCTGGGTACGCATGGGGAGCTTAGGGCCACCCCGTTTTCCTACCGGGGTGCAGAGAAAAATCTGCATTTTCTGCCTGAAGTAGTGCTCGAGCTGGCAGGGAGAGCTGGGCTGGCCAGATGGAGGGATGAGAGGGAGGCAGGGAGAGCGAGGCAGGCAGGGAGGGGAGGGGAGCAGGGAGCTAGACACCTACGCAAACACCGAGTGAGAGGAGATCCTTGGATGCAAACACAGACACAGGCGTCCTCCTCCTCCTCACATGCCCCTGATTCATTTCCACATGCCATACACGTGACATGCTAATTCAGGGCTACTACAGAACTCCAGGGCGAGAGAGGAACGGGAGAGAGAAATAAAACCCAGCAAGACACCCAACCGCAGGTTTTTAAGGGGGATTTGGTGCAGCTTAGCAGCAGCCCCGCTCCCCACTGGGGCGGGGGCAATAGGGGAGGCCTCACCACAGCCCCTCGCCCCCCTGCCCACCCTAGGGCAGTGGCAACATGTGCCCCCCCCAGGGCTCTGCTTGCAGCCCCCCGGCTCCCACAGCTGCAGGGTGGGCTGGTGGGGGTCAGGCCCCCGGGGGCAGGGAGGCCAGGCAAGGAGATGCTAATTTCTTCAGGGGGGAGAAACATCAGGCCAAGTGTGTTTGTGAGCAAAAGGGAAAATCCCCCGACCTCTCTGCTCTGCTCCCATTTCTGCTGGCAAACAGGGCAGGAGTGGTGCCGCCAATGTCAGGGAAAGCTGCATCTCGGTAGAGGCATCTTTGTGCTAATTCCTTCATTAATTTAGTGGCCGTGAGACAAGGGATGTGGCAGAGCTAATATCTATGTAACATGGAGCACCAAAGATATTCCGGGCTATATCACAGCCTCAGGATGCTTTTGCTACCCAAAACTGCCCCCCAGACATCTCTCACAGGAGCTCCAAATCCATCAGGGCAAAACCACCTTTGCCTTCTCCTGGGCAGCATCGTATGTGTTGTACCTTTGGAAAGCAGAGGTGAAATCTGCAGCTCTCAGCTGCAGTCCTGGTAATTTTCTCCTGTGAACAGGTGGTGCTTACAGTTTTTCCTCCAAGTGCTGACTGCCCTTCTCTTCCTGGGAGCCCCTGGCCCCAAGGAAGACATCTTAGGAAGCTGCTTTCCTCTGCTGCATTCCTGAGGAGGAAAGAGACATGATCTAGTTTACTGGCTGCTCTAGATCTCCCTGTGTGTGAAGGGGCTTTCTCAGCAAGGCTGAATATTTTGAAACAAGACCTGTGAAGGAGAAATCACAAAAATCCCAGATTTAGCTGCCATAGTTTTTATGAGAGACACTGCTTGTTCAGGAGAAGAAACCTGTGCTGCTTCATGCAAAGAGTGAGAGAAGAAGGTGAAAAGCATCCGAGTTAAATATTCCACCCGAGTATCTTAAACTGACAGCCACATGAGGTAAAAAAATCCCACAAGCTATATAAGACTGTGTAAGGCTTACTGAAAAACAAGGCTTTCTGTCTAAGGCAGAAGGAACAAAGGTCACTCACAACACCCACTACTGTATATATTTTTAAACTCTCATTGTGTCCGTTCTCAGAGGCCCTAATCATGATCGAGGCCCTTGTGTGTACAGACAGAAAGGTAAAAGGCACCCACCCCAAAATGCTTTTAATGGTGTAGGCAGATATTTAAATGGGAAAGGGTCACAAATACACACAAGCACACGTGTGTGCATGGATTTGACATCGAGTGCCATCTCTGTTCATAGCATTGCCCGTGGGCCCCACAGGACCAGCTGCTCCCCCAAAAGTAACGAGGAAAGCCCCGACCAAAGGACATGCAACCTCAAGTGAGGCAAGGACCAACCGAGTGCTCACCGAGGCCTCAGCCAGCTGCCCACGCAGCCCCGGGGTCCTGCCTCTCCCTTTCTGTTCCACCACCTTCCCCCATGTGCAGGAACCAGGGCTTCATTTTTCGTAATTGCATTAATACCTGTTCTTCCCTCACGCTAGCAATTTGGCTGATTTCTTGTTTATTGCTTTTCACCTCCCGCCATCAATAATTCAGCCACACGGCCCCCAGGAGGTGCAGAACCAACTGCTGGCTGTGCAGAGCCTCGCCGAGGCAAGGCGAGACGCGGTGGCTGGGCTCAGGGCCCCGCTCCAGCCCCAGGCACAGGCCAGCAGATGACAAACCTGCGGTGCTGGGGCTCTCGCTGGCTTGGGGAGGTTTGTTCTTCCTTCCCTTTCCTTGGGTTTTGCTGTGAGTGATGACTGCAGGATGTGACCCTAATTGTAAATCAGTTTCATCTGAGGGCTCTGCACCCGTGGTTTCGCCTCTCCTCCCGTGGTGGGTGCACTTTGTTCTTTCAGTCCCCAAATCAAAGCGCCGTACCCAGGTCCCCTCAGGATTCCCTCTGTGGTTTAGGTCGTGGGGATCATTTCGGGTCTCAGCAGAAACTGGTTCAGGTAATTAAAGCGCTACTGTAACCTAGAAAATCCCGTGTTAGGGACTGGAAGGGGTTAGGAGAGGGAAGGCTGCGAAGCATCAGCTCCACCCGTGCTCTCTAGCGAACGTCAGAGCCATATAGGTCAGGCAGGAGCCATTGACTCTGCTGTACCTGCTCCACAGATAACCAGGGGACTGCATTCTGCCTGCGTGTCAGCCGCGCTGCTTTTCAGCCCGATTAAATTAGCTAAACCCTTCCTAAAGCTGTGGAGAAATAAATATCCCTCTCCTCCTCCTTCAGCAGCCGCTGTTTCTCACACGCTGTCCCCTCGGCTCAGCACTCAGACGCCCGGACACCTCCTCCGGGGGATATCTGTGGCCGAGGGGCAGGGTCCAGCACAACCTCTCCCCACCGGAGTCACCCCAACTCGGGTGCTGAGGGGGCTCGCAGCCTGGAAAAGGGAGCCAAGTCAAGCCACAAGGGGGCATGGTCTGTTCTAATTCATAAAATGTGGATTCATTGACAAAAACGCTGAACAATTGGTGAATGGTGTGTGCATAAGTTAATGCTTCTGGAGAAGGCAGGGTTGGTGACGGTGTAGCTCGGCACTGGGGCTTGTGCACAGGCAGACCGAGAGGCACGGCAGGGCACTCGTGTCCTAAAATGCACCCGTGGCCACTCTGCCAGCTCTTTCTTGCTGGGGAGGGGAGGACACAGAAGCTAATGCTGCTCCCAAACTCCACCGAAAGTAACGACAGCAGCAATGCCAAAGCTGGGAGGATGCTAGTGACAGCCACAGGCTTCAGCCTGAGCCACTCTGCTGATGCTTTGTTGTGTGTTTTGTGGTTTTTTTTTTAAGGTTTTGTAGCAAATGTGCTCAGCTGCCAAACATTTTTAATTCCTCTGCTAAACGAGATGGGAGTGGAGCCTGTCGGCTGGGAAGAATATTTACTCATCAGCAAAGCAGACATCCACTTCCATCTCCTTGCCAGGTGCAATAGACCCTTCCCCACCACGGGGAGCTTCTGCTGCCTCTTCCTGCCCTGCAGCACCCATGCCAGGGACCAGGGTGTGCACCAAAGGGAGGGGAGAGAGGGGGCTGAGCACTGAAGGGGAGCCTCGTCCCTTGGGGGTGCTTTAGCCCAGCTCTGTCATGGCCACACTATGTGTCTGTGGTGAGGTGAAGGACTAGGAATTGCTGGTGACCACTGCAAAGTCCTGCTTTCATATAGATTTTCCCAACGTGATGGATAAGAGAGAAAATACGAGATGAGCAGAAGCTTTTCTGGCTGGGTGTCTGACAGTAAATAGTAGTTTTATTGGCTTTTTTTAGAGTCCTATCTTCTCGATCCAAAATGGAGCCAGATGTGCTGGGAGTCAGTTCCTAACTTCACAGGGTATGAGTCAAAATGTGCAGCTCGCCGCCTGGAACTCCGGTGACTGCAGTGGAGTTCAGCCAAGGACAATTTTGGCGAAGAGGAGTGGTCAGGACGGCCCTAAGCGATACCAGGTACGTGTGAGCTATGGTCATGTCTGCCTGCCCATAACCCCTTCCCTCAAAATGCCTGGGCAATGCCGTCAGACCTGCACCCTCTGTGGGCTGGGACCACCCTTTTGGTGCGAGGTGTTCCCCCCTGCAGGCAGGTTGCACCCCAAGCGAGGGCAGAGTCACAGTGTGAGCCTGGCCCCACGTCCTGGATTTTATTTTTTTTCCTGCCTCTCTGCAATGTGGTGGGGGAGGGAAAATGCCAGGCAGAAAGAAAAACTGCCTGCGCTGTCCCCACAGTGCAAGGAGGGGAAATACTGGATTGCTCCATAGTGACAAGTCGGTGCGTCACGGAGAGCACCTCCTCCAGCAGCCACGCAGGGGAGGACCAGGCCTACAGCCATCATTATTCAGCTTCAAAGATTCAGGCTTCAAACCCCTTCATCTCCCTTACAAAAGACAGAAAGCCCCCGTTACACGGGTCAGGAGGCAGCCTTGCCCTCTCTCTCTTGTCTCTCCCGCTGTGCAGGTGCAAGCAGGACGTGGGCACCGTAAGGTTTTGTACAAAAAGATGGGGGAACAGGCTGGATGTACCTGGAGTGTGAAACAGTTAGATCTTGAGAGAGTTTGTCCAAAATGGCCTCTCTGAGGCTTTGAGCTACAACGCAGTGGAGGTAGAGAGAAACCTGCAAAGGGCTCTCTGTCCTGAAAGACACCCTGACACAACAGCGGGGGGGTGTGTGTGTGTGTCCTAAAACTGCTGGGGAAATCAGCAGGGCTGAACCCAGCCTGAAGCACGCTAAAGGTTAGGATGCCATATGTCGGACTGCTGCAGAGGGATCTCCTGTCAGAACCTGCATGGCCATTCGTGGTGCTGACGGCACCACCACACCATTCAGTGTTTTCTGTGTGGCATGGGCAAAGCTGCAGCTAAGGGACCGAGAAGCCCAGCTCACCCCTGGAGCGCATTTGATAAGTAGGGTGCAGGATGAGGGCCTTTCACTGGGCTGTGCCAGGGCTTCGGTGGTGCCACAGCTGATCATCACTTTGCTTTTGTTAAACCCCTGCTAGGTCTCCAGCAGCTGGGCTCCTGGCACTCTGTGCAGACCCAGATTTCCACCTTGGGCTTCAAGTTGTGTAGGAGAACATGGCATCGTCTTTTGGCTTGGGGCTGTGCACACACAGCCCCTTCTCGCATGCCCTGATGTCCCTCTAGGTGAGGTGGCATACGTTGCCCCTGAGCCCATGTGCCACGCAGCCTGTCCAGACCCCAAATCTCCCTTCTACAAGTTCTTCCAGGGCTGCACCTTACACAGTAACTCCTTGTGGTCTTTAAACACAGGATGCCAATTTGATTAAAAGAAAAAAAAAAAAAAGGAAAATAACAAGGTATGTCTGACCCACAACAATTAAATTCAGTAACTCACCTTGCCCATCCTCCCTAAGCCCTTTTCTAATCCTTCTTTATATGGTACCTCGTTTGGACTGCGATCTTGCCGGATTTGACCACAAAGCAGTGTGCCCTGAGCTGCCTTCCCTCACCGTTATTTAGTGCTCAGAGCAGTTGTTGCTGCACAGTTAGCGTGGTGTCTCCCTGCTCTTCTAGAAAACTCTGATACTCACAGGACTGCAACGTCTGAGAAGGCAGCAGTAAAACGTTAAAAGAAATATCACTCCCCAGCACCACCTTAACTGTGTCCTGTTGGCATTAGCTCCGGGGAATGGCACAGCAAAAAGTGAGGAGCCTAATAAATAGACCTGAGACGCTCTCTTTGGGTGTGCTATTATTAGAAACACAAACAACAAATTGGAAATCCAGCATTTATCTGCATCTATTCTGAGTGTATTTGCTGTGGTGACTGTGGCTGTATCGATTATCAGTGGGAGCAGCTTGGAAAAGCTGAGATCATGACAGAGTGTGAGGGCTGCGCTGGGGGGACAGGTGCAGGTTATTTGGTTTGCCTGATGTGCCCGTGGAGATCTGCTGCTGCAGGAACCAGCAGCCTGGTGGGCTGCGTCGGGGTGACCTGCTGCTCCTTGGGAGGGCCGAGCGAGGCCACCTCCCAAGGGATCTGCATAGGAAGGGAGACGTCAAGATGACTTCCAGCGTGATGCGTGTGGGCTCAGCACTTGAACATAGGCCAAGCCTAGCTTGCTCCTCTCAGCTGCGCACGACCTTCCACTGCCTTTTGCCATGGCAAGGGAAGGCAGGCTTTGTGCTGGAGCCCTCTGAGCTCGTTTCCAGAGCAGCAGCGGGTGAGGCAGGGTACAGGTGTGCGTGCTGGTGCCCGGAGGGCAGGACTGAGGTTGCACTGCAAATACTGTGTGCGATGCAGTGCTGCATGTCCAGGGTTTCCACTCTGTCTTTTAGCCACTCTCTGCTTCCCTAAGTCCCAAAAAGAAATTAAGCAACTTTAATTCCCTATAAGCAAAGTTCTGGAGCATGTGATCTTCTTCAGTCCTGTCCATCCACAAAAAAAGTGACCTTTTCCATGTCAAGAGCCCAGCTCTCCTCACTGTGTGGGCTCGTTGTGTTGCCCACGTTGGGTTCCCTCTCCTTACCCTCCTGTGCTCGCAGGTACCAGCGTGTGGCCCTGGGGAGGAGCTGGGGAGCAGCCTGGAGCCCCTGAGCACACCACTCTGAACAGCTGAGCAGGCCGACGTGAAGGCAACTGGAAGGATGTGTAGGAGACCTGGGACAACGCTCTCCAGAGCCCTGTGAGGTACTGGTGTTGGCTGAGAAGTTTGTGAAGCCCAGTTGCTCAGCTTCTCACACTCCTCTTCTCTGCTTTCATCCCCTGTGCCCCTTTGTTCCATCTCTTCTTACTCCCCTGTGGGGCATCTGAAATCCCCTTTGTTGCACCCAGACTTGGTCCCTCTGTGTGTTCTGCCACCCTTCTCTTCCTCTCCATCCACACCCTGTTTGCAGTTCTCTTCCCTCTTCTTCCCACACCATGTCTCAGCCTCAGAGCTTCTGGGTCAGGGTCCCAATTTTGCTCCCTCTCCTTTGTTTCTCTTTTCTGCCACCTTTTAATCCCACCCCCTCCCAATCCCTTTTGCCTCTCTGGAGCCCTGTCTTCTCCTGCTTGGTCTTTGCTCTGGTGCCATCTACTTTCTGCGTCCAACCAACCCACACCATCCCTGCTTGGTCAGCACAGGTGCCCCAAACTCTTCCCTGTGCTCACTGCCTCCCAAAAAAAAACATTTTTTAAAAAAAAGGGCAATTCAAGAGCAGTCTGGGTTAAAGGGATTTTGTATCAGAGACTTACTGGGGCAGATGACCAACTTACTTTGTTTTTCCTTGACTGTATTCACTTGCCTTGCTCCGTGTAACCTAATCCTGTTTTTTAACCATCTTCTATCTCCCCTCTGTTAGTCATTACTGATTTTCCTGACTGCTTAGGTTTCTAAAACAAAATGGGGCTGTTTATTTTAGAGCGCTCGCAAATGGTTTTTAAAGCAGAGATAGTGGGGCTTGGACAAAAGGCACCCCTGGAAAAAAAGCAAGAATTGCACGCACTGTGCAATTCCCAAGAGCTGCGAGAGAAGCAGTCACCTGCTCGGTGCACGGGTGCAGCTGAGGTTCAGCGAGCACCCTGTCTCACCTGGAATCACCCGGGTATTTTACCAGCAATCTGCCTGGAAACCTTCTTGCCTCAGCACATGTCTCATTGCACATGAGCGCTGCTCCGTCTTTGATCCGATAGCTTGCCACGAGCTGATCCGGGGGCTCAAGCCCAAAGGTCAGCAACTTCTGCAGTGGTGTCATCGGCGGGGGCTGTGCACCGGCAAAAAGGGATGCCAGGCAACAGACCAGCCTGAGCAGGGCCAAGCCATGCGTTGAGAAATAAACAGCACCAGTAACACGGAGGAAGGCATTAATGTATTATTCACGTAATGGCCCCGCTTTCCTTCTTCTCCCAGATTTTTCCCCTAGAAGTGAGGGGGGAGCCTCTGTGCCCAGCTCTGCTAAACTTCAGGGGATGCGCAGCCCACAGAGGCAGCTGCAGGCAGAGTACACGCGTGGCCATTGCGTGAAGCAAAGCAGCTGATGACCTCCCTGCTGGGTACCCAGGTCTTCCCACTCAAATGACTCCAACTTTGCACCGAGCGGCCTTTTCCAGGGCCTCCACGAGGCTCCTGGGCAGCAAACCACACCTGATGGGGCAGGGGAACATCAAGGTGTGTTGCGTGCACCATCGCTAGCAGAGAGCCAAGCTCATCATGCACCACAGCCCAGAGAGCCACGCACCCCGGGACAGCTCTGAGCGCACCCCAAGCAACACACGGTGCACCCAGCGGTGCCTCGCTGCAGCGGTGATTAATCATTTTGGCCCCGATCCTGCAAACATTCCTGAGTTTAATGTTACTACTATGAGTAATCCCCTTGATTTCAAATTAGATTAGTCACAGTCTTAACACTTGGCACGTGAATAAATGTTTGCAGGGTGAGAGCCCTATTTATGGCCTGATCTTGCAAATTATTACTGTCTAGCACAGTGCTTCTGTTCCTGAATAGTTTCACTGATGGGGGGAAAAAAAAACAACTCAAACACTCCCCTGGATGCTGAATGTTGCAGGATTGGGTCTGGTGCGTGGCAAGAGTGCAGTGTGGGTCACGGGCAGAGGCGTCTGAGCCTCGAGGGGTGGGTGGGTGCCTGCTGGAGGCTCTGACCCAAAGCTCTCACGAGCCGCCCGCCGTCGATGTTTTCTCCTCTCCTCTACCCCTGATTCTGAGATTCAGGTCTTCCATCTCCAGTGTAAATGGATTTTTTTTTTCTGTTTATTTTTAAAGAAAGAGAAAAAAAAAAAAAAAGAGAGATTAAATCAATTTTGCTAAGTTAGGGTGAAGACAATAAGGAAAGCAATAAGCAGATTGCAAATTTAAATCACCAGTCTAATCAAATTCCTCTGGGCTGCGGTGTCCTTTCTGTGAAATCAACCTGCATTAAAGGGACTGTGCTGCTGTTTGTGAATGTACCATCTCTGCAAATTACCGCTGCTCCGTTGCATTGTGTTTGTATGAATGGGGGTGACATGTGCTTGCCCACAGGTCCACGTGAGAGAGGTGGGGTGAGGAAGGAAGGATATTTTTAAAATGAATCTAGAGGGAGAAAGTGGAAGCTGCGGCTTCAGAGAATGTGAATGGTATCCTAAAATAACCCCTGTCATCTGCCCACCCACCCACCCACCCTCTGCCAAAATCAAGGTGCAGCTCTTTCATTTAAAATTAATTCTTGGCCCCGGAGGGTATCGATAGATCAATATCTTGTGCTTCTGATCTCTCGTGGGCCACCCTTCAATGGCTCATGCAAAGGCTAAAAACAGAAAGATGCAACACAAAAGATACCGCAGTCAGCTCAAGCAGGGGGGTTATTTTTAGATCAGAAAAGGGAAAGGAGGGGAGAGAGAGAGAGAGAGAGAGAAAGGAACGAGAGGGAGAGAGGCTGGTCTAGGGTTTGCAATCTAATTTGGTCTCTCTTTCTCTCCCCCCCCAATTTCTTTCTTTCTCTCTTTTTTTTTTTTTTATTCCATCAATGGTATTTTCCATACAATCTGATTTCTCCCCGCTCTGCCGGGAGGGGGATTGGGGTGGGGAGGGGGGTTGTGGGGGGGGCAGCACAGCAAAGCCGGGCTGAAGATTCTGGAGTTTTATGGCTCATTCCAGCTAGTGGCTTCTCTCTGCCAGTTGAATTAATTTGATACTATTTTTGAAAGTCAGTGTTTCTAAGGGAGACCTAATGACGCAATGACGTCAATGCAGGTCAATAGCACACACTGGAGGAACTGACTGTGCTACCGGGAGCCAAGGGCTGGGAGCCCGCTCCGGCACCCCAAGCAGCTCCCGCACCCCAAACCGGGGATGGGGACTGGGGGGGGGGGGGGGGGTGCGCGGGTGTCCCCCCCTCCCCAAAAAAAAAAAAAAAAAAAAAAAAAAGAAATAAGAGAGAGACGCAGTGCAGCGAAACCCCCCAAAAAACGCCCCCCACTCGCTACCTGTGGCGGGGAGGAGGCAGGCAGGGACACACGCGGGTGCCCGCCCGGGCCAAGGGGCCAGAAATAGCGGCGGGGGCGCGCAGGGGCAGCGCGGGGGCTGCGCGAATCCGCCCCGCGCAGGCACCCGGGAGGTGCCGGGCTCGGCGGTGCGGGGGTGGTGCGTGGGCGGCGGGCGGGCGGGCGGGCGGGGGGGGGGGGCTGCTGCTCCCGGCTCCAAGTCAGGCTCTGAACACGAACTGGCTCGCTTTTTTTTTTTTAATGCTTTTTTTTTTTTTTGCCTCCCTCTTTTTTTTTTTTTCTTGTCTCCTTTTTTTTTTTTTCCTTTTTTTTTCCTCTTTTTTTCTACCTCTTTTTTTTTTTTCTGCCTTTCTTTTTTCTGCCTCTTTTTTCTGCCTCTTTTTTTTTTTTCTGCCTCTTTTTTTTTTTTCTGCCTCTTTTTTTTTTTTTCTCTGCCTCTTTTTTTTTTTTTTTTTTTTTGCCTTTCTCCTGGAAGAGTGCAGACACACATTACGCGAAACCCACAGCCTTTTGCGAGATACACAGCTCGAAACGCTCTAGTTTATTTATACAGCCCCTCCACCCTCTGCTCTTCCCACCCGTCCCCAAATTCCCTAGAAATCCAGCTAAGGCGTGGGGAAGAAGGGGAAGCGTTTTTCTCGTGGGGGGGGATTATTTATTTTCGTTTTGTTTGGGGATTGTTTTGGTTTGTTGTTTTCTTTCTTTTTTCTTTCTTTGCACACAAAAATAAGTGAAGAAGATTTTGCAAGGTAGGTTTCTCCGTGTGTGTGTGTGTGCGTGTGCGTGCGCGTGTCTGTGTGTGCAGGTGTTTTGCTTTTTGCAAAGTTTCCTGATTTCAGCTGCTAGATGCTTTTACAAGAAAGTAGACTTTTCTGATTTGTTCTGCTGCCTGCCTTTTGAAAGACTGGACAACGTTGCATTCCCTCTCCTTGCAAAGAGTTCTCTAGCCTGTCGTGTCGTGTGTCCTGTGTATTTGATGTTCCTGCAGGAGAGCATGCTAGTTTGCGAGCCCAAACTGCAGGCAGGGAGATGTGTGTTTGAGACCCCCCGCCCCACTTTTGGCAGAGGCTGCAACTTTCACTTTGTCACAATTTGGGGGGGGGGGGGGCGAACGAAGGGGTTGACTCACTCGGGTAGCAAGCTTGCAAATGGAATTTTAATTGCAAAAAGAGTCCAAGTCAGCAGCGTTAAAGCTTAAGGGGGATGGAAGGGAGTTGACATTTCTTGCATAGAGAATTTGCTACCACTGGGAATAGACTGCAAGCCCGTAGTGTGGGGGTACAGGCAAAATAATAACAAAGTAAATGATGAGACAAAATACTAATTAAAGTGATGCAAGAAAGTGAGAGGCTGTTACAAGCTCTAACCACCTGTAGAGGGAAATCTTTATACATAGTAATTTCTGATAGCTGATCTATAGAGAAACTAAAGAGAATGACATGTTCCAAACTTTGCTGCTCTGCAATGTGCAACCCGAGGTGCAAGTTGCTTGGTTAATTCTTGGGGGCTTGCAAACTGCAGAGCCTGGTAGCTCGGGAGAAACTCGTGTTCAGCATCCACCGAGCCTGAGCCCCCACCTTGGCTGCAGCCATCTGTGGTGCATGTCCTGGTTTTCTTTAATGCTGCTGCACTCGACGTGGTTATCAACAGATGTCTTGCCTGTGAAGAGCAGGTTTGATTTATTGCTAATTTCAAGCGGGTTGCTTAAGCTGGAAAAGTTGGATGGTCTTCACTGACTGAGGGGAAGGCTTACCGAGCAGCCGTGAGGACTGACGGGAAGCCTCTTCCCATGGCACAACCCTGCTCAACTCATGCTTAACAAAAAGAATAACAACCGATGCCTCATGGTGACTGGCACAGGGCTGCGATTAGCTCACCACACCTTGCGTGTGCCTCTTCTTCTGCAGAAGCTGAGGCACTCCATGGAGCTGTGGCTCTGACCCCGCAGCCAGGACACGGGATCGCTCCGTCTGCATGGAGCAGCCCGGCCTCAGAGGGCCTGACGCCTCAGAGCAGTGAGGTGGCTCTGGAAGCCAAAGCCATGGGCATGTGGCAGGTGACACAAAGCCAACAGGGAGGTGGTTTGGAGGCAGCGTTTTCCCTTCTCGCTTGCCCCTGCTCCATTTCCACCCGCTGTCACAAAGTGCAGGAGGGTCAGGAATGGGCTGGGGCCTGCAAAGCCTTCATGGCCAACTCTCCCACCCTGAGTCCACCTCCCCTGCAGAAATACGGAGACCTTAAGTTAGTTTGGCCTTGAATCACCTCTGCTGCCATCTGCTCACCCCTAGTCTGTCATTTGCGTGTCCAGCTGAGAAAAGGTGGAAAGCCTGTGGTTTATCGCTGTGAATATTGACGCGTACGTCATCGGGGTCATCTGATTAGTGAGAACTGCAGGAGGCGAAACACCATGAGGCAGGGCCACTCTCTCCTTTCTCTGCAGAGCTTTGCAACAGCTGGAGCCCAGCACACAGGAGTGATGTTCTGGGTCCAGCCTGCACCCTCATAATATATATTAGTCCTCTGATTCCTGGTTCAATGTCTATATTGTGTCCTGCCATATATATCTATATGTATTATTTCCAACCCTCATTTTCTGAGGTTCATGCCTGATCTGCTTCCTTTTCTCTGCCCCTCGATGCCATTCCCAAATCTTTGGTTCATCTTAATATCTGAGCATTTTGAAGTGCCACCAGGTTTAAACACCTTCAGGAGCTCCTCGTGTCCTCGTGTGCCACTTCAAAGAAAATTCTGTGGCAGGATGACTCTTTCTAATGAGTTTTCATTAACTCTTTTCCCTTCCCTTTCTCTGGGAACTTCTAAGGTCCTACACATGGTCTTCTCAGTACAGACTCTCTTTAACCCAGATATTCTCACATCCACTTCACCTATGAGTCACTGCACTTTCTAGCCTACAATTATATTTGCATAGCTTGTGCAATAGAGGGAATTCTCCAGCTTGCACACAGCTCAGCTACCTTCCTGTGGTATTGCAGATGCTATGTCTTTTCATGTCAGGTGTAGAAGGATTCTCTGTGTTGGAAGAGCTGACTACTACTTCTTTTTCTGCCCTCGCCTTTGTCTCTACTTTCTTGTCCTCATGGTCCAGCAATGAACAGGACTACAACACCAAAGGATCTTGCCCTGAAAGTGCTTATCTAGGTTCAGATGCTTATGTTGAAGGATATTCCTGATTAAGGTTCCTCCTGCCTTGCACGTTCTTCTGCTGCTCTGATTTTCTCATGTCCAGCCATGTCCTGTGATGCCACTTACCTCAAGGATGTCACATAAACTAATTCTAGAATGAAATTTTTGTTCAAGATGGTGGCACTGTATGGTACTATGCAATACATTCAGCGTCAGATGGACAGCCTTTTAGACCAAAATCCTGCGTTTATTTCCATAGTTTATGTCTGGATTGTCTAATAGTTGCACAGTACTAGAGATCTAGATACAAACTTCTTCATAGTAAATGAACAGCTAAACATGCAATTTCTTATTAGGAAAAAAAAAAAAACCTTCAGAGAGGCAATCTTGCGCTACCTTATATACTCTGTAGAAGTATGAAGGAAAACCCACTCTTCTATGCAACTACGTATGTAGTGGAGGGACTGGACAAAAAGTGAGTACTGGTGAAGAAGAACTGAATTTTGGTCTTTCATCAGCTATCTCATGGTATTTCATGACTTCAGTCATGAAATCACAAAGCCTTCGATTAGGCTTCAATTTTGCTAAATATTGCAATTCATGACTGGATAAATGGAAGAACAAAGTTCCCACCCAGTTTCATTGCAGACCTCTGTGAAAGATGCTCTGAATTTCATTGACATCCATGTGTTGTCTCACTGCCAGGTTCGTTCAGCTCTGCTTTTTCATCTGAAAATCTAGTACCAATCCAAAGATGAGTAGCTCCACTCATCCATGTAGTCCATGGAGTATTTTCAATACTCCATGACATTTATTCCCCCCAAAACAGCAGGATCACAAAAAGATTGCCTCACCCCTGATATTTGTGTTATTGCAATTCATTCTTGCAAATTCTTGTTGTATGAAAGCTTGTTTCTTCCACTTTTCAAACTTAGGCACTGGCTTCCCAATGAATTCCACAATGAGATCAACCGTCAGGCCATGAATCTTGCTCTTGCAGCTCATGACTTTCCACTCCATTTTGTTCTGTCCAAGATTTCCTTCCTAACAACTTGTATCTGTCTCTGATCTTATCAAAATGATCTGCAAAGCTGGAATGCCTTTCTACAAATACCCTATTCAATGTATCCACATCCCTTCCAAAATGAAAAAGTAATTACGTATCCTTTAAATACAAAATCATGCTGGGACACGAGACATTTTCCTTTGTTCTTCATGGAAGTCTGTCTTTGTGCTCTTCCATTTAGATTGTAACCTCATGGGGTAGGTACTGTGTCTTGTTTGTTAGTTAGTACAGTACCCGCCGAACTCAGGGTGATTAGATAAAAATGGCATAATCTATCTTTCTTTTTCTTTTTTTTTTTTTCTCCCCCGAATAAGGATAAGTTTATTTTAATGCCCAAACTGCTGTTTTCAGGTGTTGACTCCTAGCTAGAACCTCCCATGTGGTTATTTTTTTCATTCTGTGTTTGCACGGCATCCAACAGAATGAGCTTAATCTGTGATTGCCAGTATATAATAATAAGGCTCACATTTGGAAGTTTAACTGGTGACATGTGTTGCTAACGTAAGGAGCAATTGACTGATACAATATTAAAGTTTAAAGAAAAAAAATAATTAACACGTTACTAATTTTAGCTAAGTACTCATTGTCAGTCTTGAACAACAATTCAGGATAGCTTTTATATGCAAACCTTGAACTACCCAGAAAATCATTATATGGAATATAATTCAGACTTTGTATCTCTGTTCATATAGTCCTACAATAATTGTAATTACTGCAAAAGCAGCACCAAAATTATGATTTGTGAGGGATTTGCAGAAGTAAGTGTTTCATCAGCTGGCTCTGCAGCAGGCATTTATAGCAATACCATAACAGCCTGCACTTCTCTGTCACTCATCCATGGATCTCCAGATATTCCACTAATACTCAATAAGTTATGTATGATACTCACTTCCCCATCCAGTTCACGTGAGGAGCTGGTTCAAGTATTAATACACATCTCCTGATATTAAGGAAACATAGGTGTGGCTACAGCCGCTATCCATGCCCTGCTTTGGTGTTTCCACTGATGACAGGACAAAATGGAGGAGACCGTTATGATTCCACTGCATGTTTGCCCATCTGTTGGCTGGTGCGATCAGGTATATGCAATGCAAAGTGTTTCTAAATACTGTCTTAAAGGACTGTACTCTTCAGAGTATTGAAGTGTCTTTCCTCCGGTTAATTTCATAGCATCTCCTGTCTTCTCCATGAGAGCTGTCAGTCCAGTAGCTGTCACAACTTTCCCTAGGGGAGGTGAACCATTTCTTAACAGAAAAATCTTGCAGATGCTTCCACTCCCGTGCTCAGTCATGTTAATTACCTCCTTCCAATTCATGGTCAAATAACGCTATGTATCAATGGCAGTAGTTATTTACATGACCAAGTGAAAGGAACTGAAGTGTTTTAAGTTTGTATAGAGAAGCTTCAGCAACTGGTAAAATAAAAGCCATTGCTGTTTGGCCAGCTGGTCCTTCTGGGACTTCCAAAAGTTCTGTACACACTGATGGTTTGCCAGTGACAGTCAGGGAACCAGTGGCTTAATTTGTAAACTGTGCATAGCAGAGACAGCTTGGATCCAAGCAGAAACAGCTTGGATCTTGGTGCCATTTATAGGGCTGAACTTGCTATTAGCATGTGATGTATAAATGTTAACTGGTGATAAAAATAGATGTTCAGACAAGAAGTCATATGTGATCTAGATCTTATGCTCCATTCATGTTTTAATTTTCCCTGATGGTTTTGGAATCCATTTTGCCAGATGTTTCTGCCTTGCTGAATGGGGATTTCTAGAAGTTTGGGCTCTAGCTAGGTAGGAATGCCGGAAAGGTAAGTAGAGAGTGACTGATAAAATCACCAACCTGTCATGGTGAGAATATCCACTGGAGTTTATGGCTGAGTAGTAATTTTATGTTGTAATTTTTGATAGCCAGACTGAATTGCATTATGAGGAAGAACAAATCAGAGGCAACAAAATAGGAAAAAGCAGTGTGTCTTGTTACAGGAGCATCAAAGGTCAGAATAAGAGCTCACAAGGCCGTGCCTTCATAACCCTAGGCATCTCACCTTGTCTTTCACCTCATCATCTATGAAATGCAGCTAAATGAATGTGTTTCCTTTTTTTCCACCCAAATGTCTTCTTCTTTGGGAGAACTCAATTTTTTTTTCTTTGACTGGATCCCCTGGCTTCATGTTCTGTTATCTCAGTAAATAAATTCTTCCTAAATTACTTTAATATCACCCCACTCCATATCCCACTCTCTCCCACTGGCTATGATACTGGCTAGTTTTAAGTTAAAGACTGACACAGGTTTTTGGCATTTCTTCATCACTGCCTTCTCTCTTTGTTTTTTTTTTCTACCAGTACAAGATCCTGTATAATGCACCACAAACTGTTGTCTTATCTTTGTGTTCTTGTTTATAACTCTTTCTTTAAGGTGGTTGGCAGATATGTGTGCACATTGTGTTAAAGGTCATGGGTCTTATTCATGAAAAGTTCTATTTTAAAGGCTAATGAAAATCAAATCTTAGTATAAAGGCTCATCAAATTTGTGGCAGGATTCCTCAAAAGTTATGCTCCATGTATCTGAAGTATGATGTCTATTTACTGTATTTCTTCCATAGGTTCAACTTTTATTAAAAAGTGGTATGATTTCCTTTTGACATCATCCTCAATATTGAGACCTTTGTACTCTTTTTCCACCAGCTTCATTATGCTAATGGTTTTCTTCTTTTTCATCCCTGCTACACAGAAGCATGTCTCTAGGGTCTGATTTTGCTGCCATTGGAAGAAGATCCAGTTTATATCCCTTTACATGTCATAGCCATTATATTTCTCTACAATGTAAGCAGAAAAGCAAAAGATAACAGAGCAACCCAGCTATACTGGCATTTCAGTCAAAAACTGATCGAGGTGATTATTAACACAATCTGTGTGAGATGACATCAACATGCGAGTTGCCTATTTTGTTGGTTTCCTGGTCTATGCATCTGGGTTCTCCAAAAACAATCCCATACCTTGAAGTCACGAGTCTTAATAAGTCCTTGATCTTCTGACACAGGTGAGATTTTCTTTACTAAAACACTGAACAGCTTCTCTTTACGATGTTGGAGGAAAAGCTCTCTTTTCCTCCTTTGTGCTTCCTTGTATGTTCTGATCTCTGATTATTTGTAATATTGCTGTCTTCTTACTGACACCTTTTATTGATTATCTCAATGCTATAGATATCTTCAAGAACATCCTGGTTAGGTAAGTAGGTATCGTCTTATCTTTGTTTTATAGGTGGATAAACCAAGCATAAAGTGATGGGCTCTTCACATGAAATTTGAGGAGAACCTCAAAAATATTAAAGGAAAAAGGCTTTCAATGAGAAAATTTAGATCAACATGCATTGCAGCAAATTTGTGACTAGAATAGGAATATCTAGATCAGAAGAGGAATATCTAGATCCCAATCCCCTGCTTCAGTTAGCAATCACTCTTCTTCAGGTCCCATCACTAGCTTAGACCTTGCTACCTATAATAGGCAGTAGGTTGTGGAAGAGATGTCACTCTAATTTTAATTTATTTTAATTTCAATGTGATTACTCTTTCTTCTGGGTGCTATATTTTCCTGTAACCAAGGGTTAACTAGCATAAGTTACTGACTGCCCTGATGCAAGGTGAATTATGTTCAGAAGACTGAGGGGTTTTGTGAGCTCCTGGTGTATCTCTGTGGCACTTCACTCTTTGTCTCCGGTCTTCTTCTGCTCTCTTTGCCTTTGGAAAATATCAAGTGTCATTCAGTTGCCTGAGTGGAGCCCAAGAATGAATTCCAACAGTTTGTGGGAATAAGTGTGGGTTAGGAGAATATTTTGTAACAATTACGTTAATGAATCAATCCCTGGCTCATAGGTCAGCAGAACTCCAAAGCTCTGAGGAAGTAGCATTCCTGCTGTAGCAAGACGTGTTTAGGCTACTTTCCACTCATTTTGCAGTGCTGATCTTGGCTGATCCTTGTCTTGAAGAGAGAATGTGAAAGCCACCTTCCAGTCCAAAATGAGAGATGGGGCCTTGAACTTGGTGGATCAAAACCAAACAAAAACCAAACAAGTGATGAAATACTTTGAAAATACCTTTTACTTGCCAATGAAACTACTTTATATTTGACAGATCATAGCTGTTTTGAGCACCAGTTTTGTGCCAACTAATATTTTACTGCTAATAGTAACAGTAGTGTGCCCATGTGTGCCATTGTCTGTTAGGGCGGAGTATGGAAGGGAACTTCCCAGGGGTGAGGACAGTCCGATACACAGAGCTGCCCCCTTTAGCACTTCCAGCAGCTCTAGGTGTAATGCACTGTACCTGCAGCTGGTGGGCACTGCTTTGTCTGGTATCTGTGGTATTACTTTTCAGTGGAGTATGCTGAATGAGGACCTTTCAGTGAGGACTTTTCAGTACAGGAGCCTTTGCTTTCATTAAGACTTCATTGGTAGGGAAGCTTAATTGTTTGGAAACAAGGAGATTGCTGATAAGTAAAATATCAAGATAGAAGATAAATTTTCCTTTTAGTGCTTCTAATGATCAGGAGAAGTGGGAACTGCTGTTTGGTACACACTTGCCTGCCAAACATTCTTTCCAGTTTGGATGGCTTCCATTTATGTATTTTTTTGAGGCCAGAGATTCCCTGGGCACTGGACATTGCTTCCACCTTGCCTTAAGCAGCAGACAGGCAAGACAGGAGATGGTCCTGCAGAGATGGAGATGGCACATTTGGGTGGAGAAGCAGAGCAGAGCGAAGGAAGAGGCAGGGCGTGTTGGTGAAATTGAGGCTGAAAGATGGTTCTACAGCTTCCAGAAAGACATTTCGAACCTTATGATGGAAACATTAACTACTTCTTTCACTAAGATTGGAGAGTTTAGGGGGAAAAACAAACAAACAAACAAACCACTGCAAGGATTAGGAGGTGGGAAGGAGGGGGGAATCTCAGGCCCATGGAAGAGGCCCTGAGGTCCAGGAGTGCATGGTGTGTCTGCACCAGACCGGCCATCGGGATCATCCCTTTAGGGTGGCTTTTCTTTGCAATGGAGAGGAGCTAAAGCTGGACAGCTTTCCTCTGCTCATGTGCACAGAGGTGACCACTACGTAGAAATGCAAAGCTACGGGTCTGTGTGAGGGAGGGCAGAGAGAAGAGGGCTGTGCCCTCCCTCTGCAGTAGGCCATGGACTCTCTCAAAACTCTTGGGTCTGAGTGGCAAAAGACAGCTTAGGTGCACGTGCCCTGTGTAGCCTAACATTTTTATTTGTCCAGGAAGAACTTCATTGCAGCTCCTCAGAGAAGGTATGTTCCACAGCCGGTTGTGTGTCTGGGGTCGTGAGGTGCTGAGGGCTGTCCTTGGCCTCAGGCTCTCCCCGTTGGGCATTGCTCCGCATCCCTCTGGCTTCTGCACTACTACTGCTGGGCAGGCCGTGTGGTGACAACACGATTCCAGGCGTGAAGTGGAAATCTCTCCTGGTCTAGGGAAGCTGGTGGCTGGTGTGTGTGGAGACGGGTGCGTGGGATGGCTCTGAACAGAGCGCGTGGGGCCTGGTGGTCCCCCCGAGCCTGGCGCGGCGCTGGGGTGGCCTCCTCTCGGTGCATGGGTCCCTGCCCGGCTCCATCGCTGGCGTTGGCACTGCCTGGCTAAATGCGGGCGAGAGGGAGAAATAGCGTTACCTCATCGATTGCCGCTCATTGACATTGGGAAATTCATCGCCTGCGAAAGAAGTTGGTAATAATTAAGTGAGTTAATAAATGGAGGAGCGCGCGTGTGCGGGTCAGGCGGTAAGTGACCTGCCGGCTTCTTGACGGCCCCGGCGTTTTGCTTCTCCCTTCGTGCAAGGTGTGAAGTGGGCTGGTGGTGGAAGAGCATGGCGGGGGGCTCTCGATGCTCACCTGGGGAAGGGACGTCCCCGCAAACCTCGGCTGCCCCTCGCGACTCGCTCCTGTGTCTGACTCGGTCCCCGGGGGCGGGGAGCTTGTTTGATGCTTTTAGTGCCATTTTCCAACAAATGAGAGATGCGTTTAAAAATAGCAACAGCCCTTTGCGCTTGCCTTTTTTTAGGCATTTTGAGAAGTAGCTGCGTCCCTTTGTCTGGGAGACGGGGAAGACGACCTGCTCTTAAAGGTCCTCATTAGCTCCTCCGGGACCGGGGAAGGGCTCCTGGTGGCCCCCCCTCCCCTCCCCGGCTGCCTGTGTTAATTGTCCCCTCTGCACACACTCGGTGGCAAGCGAGGTCGTTTCGGAGATGCGTTTTGCTTAATGGGAGCTGGGCAAGGTGTGGTGCATAAAGGAAATACCTCTCTTTGCCACACAACCCCTGCATTTGTCAGCAAGACAATTCTCTTTGTCTAAATGCTGCTGATGCCCGCTGCTGGGGCAGGGGGCTCGTGGGTGCGAGCGTGTGTCTGTGTGTGCCCCTGCTCAGGCTCAGGGTTAGCTATTTGCGTCCAGGCTATAGCAGCATTATAATTTTTAATTGCAATTTCATTTGTTATTCTCTCCCATTCCCCCACCCCTCTCCCTGTATAATCTGGATCATTGCTCTCTGTAGCTGATTCCGTGGGAGACCAAGCAGAGTGCGTGGGTGCAGAATATAGAAAGCCAGAGCCATAGAATCTGTTATTTGCGTCATTCTAGGAGACGGGGCTGTTTGCCTGACAAATATACAGAATTAATCCTGGTTTTATCAATATCTGTCTTTTGCTACAGTAGCCAAATACAAGTGTAAGGTGGTAGGGGGACTAGCTGCTGCTGCTGCAGCTGCTATTTTTCAGATTTTTTTTTTTTTTTTTGGGGGGGGGGTTGCTAAAATATATTCAGCTCCCCCCCCCCCCTCCCCCCCCCCATGCTGTTTGCCTTGCAAATATTCAAAATATGAGATTTTTATCCACATTGCTTTTTGCTAAAATTGCTAAACACCAGGAGGAGCTGGGGGGGGGGAGGGGGGCAATAGGGGGACGGGCTGGGGGGGTCAGATTTTCTTGCAAGGTCTGGCTATGCAGATTTCTCTGTCTGTGCTTCTGCATGGGATGTGTGTGTTTTTTGAGAAATACCTCCCCATCCCCAGTGCATATTTTTATTTTTCTCTCCCTCCCTTACAAACACACATATGCACCCCCCCCCCCGCCCCCCCAGGATTTTTGTGCAACTGTACAGAAAGCTGCACGCCACAAAATATGGGGCTTGCTAATTAACTCTTTTCCTCGAATTGAAGTGCCTTTCTGCAAGCACAAAGCTCCAAGCACAGACATCTTTTATGATGAACTAGAGCCTCTGAAGAGGAGAATCTGAACGTGACGTCAATAGCTGATAACTGACGCAGCCTTGCAAAGGAGTCTCAGGCTGGCTCCTTGCAGCCTGCAAGCCCTAATGATTCTATTTTTTCCCCAGTCCCCCCTCGTAGTGAATTACTAGAACGCAAACACACACACACACCCTTTTTTCGTATATATATTTATAGATCCTTTATTCTCCAAACAAAGGATTTTTTTTTTTTTTAAGGGGGGAAAGGCACGGGGTGGGGAGGAAAGAATTTAAAAAAAAAAAAAAAAAAAAAAAAAAAAAAAACCTTCTTTGTGCAGGGTGCAATTCACTACATGAAACCATCTCAGTGTCTCTCGGCAAAGCAAGCATCCCTGCCTGAAATCCACATTTGTGCATGATGGCAAACTGGTGCATGGTGGTTGTTGTGTTTTTTCCAAAGCCCACTTTATAAAGACAGTGCAAGAAGACAGACACAGTAATGCTTGCAAGGCAACAGGCAGAGAAGCAGAGGCAGACTCAACACAACTGTGGATTAGGGGTTTGTGCAATAGGACAGCATGGAAGGCGGTCAGTTTGGGCTTTTGGTTTGTGTTGTGTTTCTTTTTTTTTTTTTTTTTTCTCTAATTCTCTGCAATGATGCACCTAAAGCAACTGGGGATGGTGGTGCAGAAAGAAGCTGGGGTAGGGGGACGCGTGGTTGGGGGTGCTGGTGTGTAGGGGGGCAGACTTAATGCACATTTAATGTTTTGGACGTAGCGTTCCAGCGAAATGCCTTTGTGTGTGGATTTTTTTCCCCAGTACCTGCTAAAAATAGCATCAGGGTTTTGATCGCGTTCCAGAAATAGACAGAGGGTTGCACTTGTATAAAAAGCGAGCGCGGGTGGAAGAAAACCTGGACATCACCGCAGTATTTTTTTCCAACTCCTGTCTGGAAATTAATTGTTGGATTCCCCCCGTCCCCTTCCTCGCCCCCCCCCCCCCCCCCCCACTCCCCCTCCCTCCCTCCCCTAGCCGAGGAGTTCCCGTTCGGGTAAGTAGTGATCTTTCCTGTGCATGGTGCAGAGAGTGGCTGTGAGTCTCGTCTTTCTCTAGTGCATGCTTGGGTCCATTTCTATCCCTTCCTCCCCACTTTTCCTCTGAAGCGAGAGGGCTGCGTGCTCGCCTCCACCGTGAATTTGCTGCATGCACGGAGCCCGGAGACAGGGAATTCTTGCAGAAAGGGGGAATCACCCTGCCGGTAAATCTCTGAATCAATAGCGAGCTGCAGCTCTCCCTCTCTCTCCGTCGGCGCTAGTGAGCCCCTCTCCCTCCCGTGTCCCCCCCCCCTCCCCTCCCCTTCCCCGCTTTGCTTTGCCGGGGGGGGGGGACGCGGGGCCGGGCGCTGCTCTCGGGGCCGCCGCCGGGCGCTGTCCGCGCCCCGGTGCTGAACCCGGAGCCGAGCCCGGAGCCGCCGGGGGTCGGGGGCCGCCGGGGTGAAGGGGGGGGTCCCGGGGGGGTCCCGGGGGGCTCCGCCGCCGCCGCCAGCGCCGAGGTTTCCCCTCCTGCGCCGCCGCCGCCCGCCCTTCCCGCCCGTGCGTTTGAAAGAGCCCGCACCTGATGATGGTGCTCGGCAGAATAGGAGGCTATAGGTTGCTTTGTTTGGACTCACCCCTTCTCCTCCCACCTCGTTTGGTGTCCCCCCCACACACACACACCCTCCCAACCTCTTCTCGGAGCGCTCGCACCTTCTTCTTGCGGGGCCGTGTGTGTGTGTGTGTGTGTGTGGTGGGCTCGTCCTCCGCGTCCTTGCTCGCCTCCCCCCCTAACGGGGTGGAGGGGGACCCTGTAGGGTTACCTCGGCGCCGCCGAGCCCCGCCGCTCCCCGGCGCCGTTTCGGAGCCCCGGGCCGGCCCCGCATGCAGCTCCCCGCAGCCGGGAGGGAAAATCCATCGGGCAGCCGCTGGCCGAGGAGGCGGCTCGCCGCCGCGCACGGTTAGCCCTCGCCCTCCGGTAGAAGGAAGCGTAGAAAATGGTGCACCTACCACACAAAGCCCGGCACCGCTTGCGGATCCTGCAGACAATGGCACGGTGCAGACATTGAGCAGCGGCACGGCTCGGCTCGGCTCGGCACGCTTAGCTGGGGGCACAGCGCGTCCTGGCCGAGCCCGCATGCGGTGGCTCTAATCTAGGCGCACAAAAGACACCGTTTCTCGCAATTAATCACACCCCAGCGGCCGAATGCACAACACGGTACTCCACCCACGGCTGCCCCTAATGCACGACCGTCCCTTTTCCCCGAGCTTGCGTGGTCGTATTTACAGGCGGCCCAGGCCCCGGGTTTGTTTGTTTGTTTGTTTGCAAGGAGCGAGCCGCTTCCAACACGTGGAGCCAATCGTTGCCGCTCCTAATAGATCTCTGGAAAACAGTCATTAGAAACAAGAAATGCCCTCCTTCCTCGCCCCCTCCCTCGCCTTCCCAGCCCTCCCCTCCTAGATCGTTGCCTCTCTCGGCACAATGCATAAGATTACCCTTAACTGGATCCTATTAAATAATTCAATGGTGGCGGTGTAATTTTGGTTGGAAACTGCACGGATTTCCAAGTCGTGACTGTAAAAGTGAGTAATGTGCTCTGGCTGCGTCATGGCTCCAGTCACAGATGGTTCCAAACTGAGGAGAAATCGTGACTTCGACTTGAGACGTCCCCTCTCCATGAAAAGACCATCCAATCACACGGCGTCGGGGGGCAGCCGGACTCCTCGGAGCTCGCTTTCTCTTTGCTCTCCCGTCCGTGTGTGTGTGTGTGGTGTGTGTGTGTGTGCGTGTGTGTGTGCGTGTGCCCGCTCCCTGTCCGTGTGTGTCCGTGTGTGTGTGTGTGCGCGCGCGCGCGCGTGTGTATAAAACCCTCAACAAGTTGCAGGAGGGGAAGGGAGAGGAGGGGTTAATCTTGGGGAATCTTCTGCACCTAGTGAGATCGTGACCCTCCCACACAGTACAGTAACTTATATACATACCTGGAGGAAGGGACGCTTTGCTTTTTGGGCTTTTTTTTTTTTTTTTACAAAAAAAAAAAAAAAAAAAAAAAGGAAAGAAAAACAAAACAAAACACAAACCACCCTGGGCGATGCTCGCACCCCGCGGGACTGCCGGAGCGGCCAGGGACGCACGGCCAGGTAAGTGCCGGGGCTTTTGCAACTTGTGCCGCCTGCTCTGCCCCGGCCGCGCTCCGCCGCCGCTCGGCACCGGGACGGCACCGGGGGCTCGGGGGGGGTCCGGGTGAGCGAGGGGAGCGGCGGCGGTGCGGGCGCGGGTGCGGGCAGCGCTGCCTCGCGTGGGCTCCCTCCTCCTCCTCCTCTTCGTCTCCCCCTTCCCCGTCTCCCACCGAGCGGAGCGGAGCCGAGCGGAGCGCGGCGGCGGCGGGATGCGGCGGCGAACTCCCCAACTTCGCGAGTTGCGGCCGAGGTGCGAGCCCCCCCCGCTTTCTTCCCCCTGTCCCCGTCCCAGCCCGTCCCCCGCGGGATCCCTTCCCCTCCCGAGCCCTGCGTGAGCCCCCCGGGACGCGGCGGGTGCGCCTTTCTGCCGCCGCCTGCGGGCACCGGCGAGCTGTCGGGGGGAGAGCTCCGGAGTTTCGGTGCCAGGTCCTGGAAACTTTTAGGAGCCGGCCGGCCCTGCCGGCGGCGGTGCCTGGGTCGCTCTCGACCTCGGCCGGTGTGATGGAGCTCGGGACGAGGCAGGCAGGAGGCGTCCCGCGTCCCCCGCTGCCCCCCGGAGGGTCGCCCCTCGGGGCTGACCGGGGCGCTGGTGAGGACATTGGGGGGGGGTGACAGCATCACGCGTGTGCCCGGTGGCCGCCGCGGGTCCCCCGTGTCCCCGGCTGCCCGCCGGGAGGTGGCGGGCGGCCCGGGGCGCCCCAACCGGGGCGAGAGGCGGCTCCGCAGCCGCGGCCCCCTGACGGCGGGGCTGCCCGGGCTGCGCTCCGAGCCCCGGCGGCTGCGGCTCCCGGAGCGGGTCCGGGGGCTCGGGGGTCGAGGGGGGGCTCGGAGAGGTCGGGGCTGGCCCGGCCGTGCTTTTGTCAAGGATTCGGTGAATAATTAGGCATGAGAATGTTTCTTTATTATTATTATTATTATTATTATTATTATTTCCTCCCCCCCTCCCTTCTCCCTCTCCCCCTCCCATCCCTCCTCCCGCCCGCCTCTCCCCCTTTCGGGGAAAGAAAAAAAAAAAAAAAAAAAAGGCAAAAAAAAAAAAAAAAAAAAGCCGAAGTAGGCAATGTGAGGCGCCGCCTGATTGGTGGGTGACGATTTTAGCCCGCACCAATGAGCTGCCCGCCTGCTCTCTATTTATTTAGCGCTCAGGGGGGAGAGTTTTCTCTTTACGCAGCGCCCGTGCCCAGCGCCGGAGCCTCCGCGCGGAGCGGGGCCGCGGACACGCCGCGCTCCGCCACGCTCCCGCGGCCCCGGCCCTGCCGGGGGGCGACGGGACCTCCTCTTCCTCCTCCTCCTCCTCTTCCTCCTCCTCCTCCTCCTCCTCCCGCCGCCGCCGCCTTCTCGCCGCGGCGGGGTCCGGGCTCGGGGAGCGGGACCCGGTGGGGATGGGGGGTGGGGACCCGGCGTGGCGGGGATGGCGGAGCCGATCGCCCGTGGGTCCCGTGGATGTGGTGGCGGCAGCCGGCCGGATGGATGTAGGAAGCCGCGGGAGACTTTGTCCTTCGCGAATCTTTTTGCGGTCTGGGCTTGCTGTACATAACTAGCTACCCGGGAAGCCCTTACCCCAAAAAGCATTCGCGGAGGGCGCATTCGCCGAAGGAGCAGCAGCTGCGATCGCCGAGCCTTGGACTTATCTAGACTCTGTGGGCTTCTATTATTAATTCCTGGCACCTCTCCCTCTCCCCCATCCAGCCCCCCCTCCCCCCCAAACCCTCCATGCTGTGAGTGTATATATGTGTGTGTGTATATATATATATATATATGTAGTGAGAGCAATAAACACCCTTTCCCCCCTTCCTACTCCGCTTGGTCCCCCGGACGTCCAAATATTCCCCGTAGCCTCCTAGCCTAACTTTTTAATCGACTTTTGCCTAACGGAGCAGATCACACGTTTATTCGGATAACTGTATGGTCGTTTTTATTTCATTAATGGAAAAATAAAAATAGAAAAAAAAACTTCCTAAAAGTTCTCCGCCCCTCACCTTTCTCCCCCTCCCCTCCTTCCAGAGCATATCTGTATTTTAAAAATATGGGCGTCCTAGTTGATCGAGATTAATTCATAAAAAAAAAAAAAAAATCTTCGGAGCGATTCATTAAATGCCCTGTAATCGGGAGCCTCGGCTTATTTCGAGGTGGGGAGGGTGGGATTTACTGGGATCACCCCATAAATAATAGGGAGGGAGGAGGAGGGGGAGGCGCACGAATCCGCCGCGGTTTGGGGGAGACCCCAGTTAGCAGGAGATGCACCATGGAAGCATTTGCCAAAGGCGCCTCCCTCCCCCCTGCCCACTTCCAACCTGATTTTAAGCAACTTGCAGTCCGGCGATCTCTCCGATCACTCTTTCCCTAAAAGCTAGTGGCCCCGAAAAGGGTAAAAAAGGCAGAATCCGGGGGAAAACCCAGCCGAGGCGATGCTTTTGGACGAGGTGATTGCAAGCGAGCAGAGCAGCATCAGCACCAGCTCTCTGGTTCTGAAACTGCCTTGTGCATGCACACAGCACTGAGAGCATCTCAGGCAGGAGTTGGGGAAGCTGCATTTTCCCTCTCTTTGCAGTAATTGCCAGTCCGGATTCCGTGGGCTAGAAATAAATAGCAAAAAGACCCCCCCCCCTCCCCCGCTTGCCACCCCCCAAAAGAACAGGCGATTAAAAGCGGATCTGTCCGTGCAGATCAGCCTCGTGAAAGAGCCAAGATCCGAGCAGCAAGTTGGTAGCAGAGTGGCCGCTTGACGCAACACAGGGGCCTGTGGTTCCAGCGGCTGGAAAGTGAGAAGGGGGTGGGGGGGCGAGCTCCCGTCGGATCCGGCAGAAAGTAGCGGGGTTCTCCTCTCCGCTCCCCCGTCGCCGGCACGGAGGGAGATCCGGCTGGGAAAGGGCTGATCTTGCATTTCAGGGAAGCCTGCATTGGAGAGATCGGGCGAGGACCACAGTCGGGGCTAGGAGTTAATATTTCTCAAGAGATAAAAGAGATTTTGAAGACCTGCCTGCACTTTAGAAAAGAGTAAAAGGCTGGCTAAGGGATAAGCGAGGGAAGAAGGCGAAGAAAAAGCACCTCGTCGCTCCCCTCCCTCCCTTCCTTCTTGTTCAGGACACGTAGCTTGAGCACTAGCTGGCTGGATGAAAACAGAGGTGGAAGGGTCACAATATCTTTCAAGTAGACTTGCATTTTCATAATTATTTATCCTCTCCTATTTAGAAAAAAAAAAAAGTGTTTGTCCTTTCCAGTCGCCAGCAAACCTCTTTACAGGGGTTTTATTCGTGTGAGCATATTTTAAAGGGAGAGACAAGGTACTAGAGGGGAACTTGGCAAAAAAAAAAAAAAGGCGAAGTGGTATGAGGGCTCAGCCCAGCTCAGGCTGGACAAGCATCCTCTCTCCTTGCTGCCTGCCGTCCCTCGAGAGGGCTGGGACCAGGGGTGATGTGGGGGGGCGAGGGGGACAGCTCGGGAGCGAGTGGAAAGCCGAGGCACGGTGGTTCAGATGCACGTCTCTTTACCTTGCCAGCCAACTGTTGCTGCCATGCTGAGGGCTGCTGCTGCTGCGGCGGCTGCTCCTCTCTGCTCGGGGGCTTCCCCCGAGCCTGGCTCTCCCCCCTCTTGCCGCCTCCCCCTCCCCGGCCCCTCTCCCCCCACCCTTCCCTGCTCTCACCCCTAAGCTTTCCCTCCTCAGCGTCGAGCTTGCCCCTCGCCCCTCACTCCTGGGCTCCGCAGCACCCGTCCCCACGACGAGGCGGCCCCCCCGGCCCTCGCTGCCTCCCCCTTCGCCCGGGGGGGGCTTTCCCCCGCCGCCCCCCTCGGGGCCGCCCTTACGGGGGAGCCTCCGCGGCCTCCTGCAGCCGCCGGGCCCGCTCCTGGCCCCGACGGGGCGCACCCGGGGCCGGGCAGCGCTGGGCTCGCCTCCCCCGACGTGCCCGGAGGCGCTCCCTGGACCGGGACCGGGACCGAGCCATCCTGCCCTCGGTTGCCGGCCCTGGGCAGCCGTCGTGCTGCCACCTCGCGTGTCCCCCGCGGTGACAGGGACCTGCTGGGGCACGGTGTCCCCTCCCAGACCCCTATCCATCTTCAGAGCCGGGCGGGGCGGGCAGGCAGCGGTCCCCCCGGGGGCTGCCCCTGCCCTACAGCTGCGTGTGTCGGGGCGCGGCCGCTAACCTGCTCCCTCTCCGCCTTTCCCCGCAGGTTTCGGCCGCGCCGTCGAGGCCGAGGAATCACCGGGAGCAGAGGGAGCAGCGGGGCTGTGGCCAGGTGAGAGCAGCGCCGCAGCGGGGGCACCCCCCGGGGGAAACGGGGAACCCCTCGGGGCTAACGGGGTCCCCTCGGGGAACCGGGGCTCCCCCCTGGAAGCTCGGGGCTCTCTCCAGGCCACCACGCTCCCCTTTGACCCCGGCGGTGGCTCCCAGCGCTAGGCCGTGGCTGCCCGGGGCTCCCGGCCCCTTCCCCCGGCTTTGTGCCGGGGAAGCCCAGGGAAAACAGAAACCCACAGCGCTGGGGCTTCCCCAAAACGCCCCGGTGCCGAGCTGGGAGCGCCTGCCGTCGAGGGAAGGCAGGGAGGAGGGAAATTGGGAGGCTTTGGGTGGAATCGCCTCCTTCACATCCCCGCTCCTCCATCCCTTAGCTCTCCCACCGCCCGGTTAAACGTCTCGTCCAGCATTTGCCGTGCCGGTAGCTCTAGTCTCCTACATCTCTCGTTGATTTATTTTATTTATTTATTTATTTATTTGTTTTAACCCATGATCTTCAAGGCAGCTACTCCAGCTTTCCAGCTGCCACTGGAGTGGTGAGGTAGAAGGACGAGAGGCAAATTAATTAGCAGCACGTGCTTTAAAAGCGAGGAGCCCGCCTCCCAGCAGAGCGAGGGAGCGCACTGCCATTTTCAGGCACGCTTGGTGACGGTGCCCCTGCTCTCGCTTCCAAAGCTGGCAGCTTCAGAGGAAGAGGAGATATATTCCTGTTATAAAATTAAAGGTTTGCAGATAAGAGGCTCTTATATAGTTAGTTTGCATTTACATTATTTCAAATTTAAAATTTAATAATGTGAGTAACTAAGCTACGTAGGGAAGCTTTCTGCAAGAAGTCCATTTCTGTTGTTTCACTTTGGCATCTAATTTCTAGAAGGCCATTATCTGCTCGCGAGTTCCTCTGCACGATTTGCAGCAAAACAACAAAAATGTCTTCCTTCCAAAGCTGCCATCACCAGCAGACGTCTTCAGAGGTTAGGGGCTCGCTCTCCGCGTGGCCTAGGTCCTACACTTCTTTAGGCACCACGAAGCTTAGCAGTGCTTTGCTGGCCTCGGCTGGTTTACCACCCAAACAGGCAAACCCTGCTTGTTTAAAGACAGGAAGGAAAAGCAGATCCTCGTAGCCAAAGACGGAAAAGGCCTGCGAGATCCTCGAGCACATAACACCTCCTAGACCAGCGTTTAATCTCCCCCCAAAGAGGACGTATCAAATATTAAACCAACATTACTCTTGAGGTTTTTTAAAAGGTCAAGGCATACACTGCTAGGAGCGGGGGGTCAGTGCATGTTAATTTACGTCTGTTACTGCACTTAATACAATTATATAAAGGCTAAGGGCCTATGAATAGAATTGCTGCTTAAGGCCTCTGAGCCTCCTGTATTCCTGTCAGTTAAGGGCTGAGAAATACCTCCAACCATCTGTAAAAAATTGCTTTGTGAATACGGGCCTCATGAAATAATGATTAACACTGTTACCCTCCCCTCCTTCTTCCCTCCCTCCCCCTAATTTTTATTAGTATTCAGATCTTTTGCAGATCATCTGCACATCAATTCTCATTCTTTCTCTTTTAAATCTTTTGCCACAAATACATTTGGATATCGTGTCTGCATTAACTGTGGTATGCTGCCATCTCACTCCTGGCTATAGAGACCGCTCTAATAAGGGACACACCTAAATTCACTTTTATATTTATTGTTATATTTTCAGGCAAATTTTGTGGTGGTGGTTGTTTGCATTGTTCTCAATTACTAGCTTCTCAGCAAGAGTTTGTAGCTGTTTTTAAATATGCTTTTCAAGGGGCTTTTACTAGGAATTAAAGTAAATATTTTTATTTATTTTTTCTCTACTACCAGATACACTCAAAGGTCAGCGTGCTGGTTAATTTTGGTGCTGCTATTTTTTTTTCCCCATACTCAAAATGACAAAAAGTTAGTAGTTCTCTCTCTTTTTTTTTTTTTTTTTTTTTTTTTCCTCTGATGTATGTTCTCTGAGGAACTTAGGGAGTGGTAAGTAGGGTTTGTTAGCTCTCTGGCAGCGTTCACACAAATCTTTTGCTAAAATATTTCCATTATTATTATAATCTGTTTAGCATGACCACTGGAACTGCTCTGATAACTAGTAATACAGCTAACAGTTCTTGCAGCATGCTTAGCTGCCACTGCATTTATCTACAGTAGGGAGCGTAAGAGTGAAAACCCTGATGAAGCCTAATTAGCAGTAGAAGTGGTAGGAAACTTCAGCAGATTTATGCTACAGCAGACACGATAAGCAGTCTGGGGGAAAAGACAGGGTGTAGGATGACGAAACTTCAGAGAGGAGCAGCCAAACTTAGAGAAAACCTGAAGTGAGGCTTACGCGCTTTCACTTCAATGTCCTGTTGCAAATATAATCGATTCTCAGGAAAGAGATACACTTGGACCTGACGCAGTATCCACGGACGTTGTTTGGAACAGAAGGAGGAAGTTGCAGCTCATTTAAATAGGGACAATTTTCTGTGTAAGTGACCCGAGATCGTTCAGGACAGAGCAGAGGCACGGGGCTGGCTTCACACATGCGCGTGTACACACGCACACAAAGTACCTATGTACGTATGTGTCAAGTGGATTTTTTTCTCATATTTTATTTTTAATTCCGGATAGTCAGGCTTCCTAATTTGTAGAGGAGAGTTAACAAAACTTGTCCCCGTGAAACTCAGAGTTTCCACTTAAAAATATGAAACGCCGCTCTTGTTTGGTAGCATACTTGATGCTGTTGTTAGGCCGGGTTCGGAAGGACAATAGGAGATGCTTTATTAATTATTGTATTTGCATATGGAGAACTGCATCACGGTAGCAGCATGATGTGAGCCTCACTCGTGAGGTAGCTCTGCTCCCCGGGGACCCTCCCTGGGTCTGATACACATGGTGCGCCCTGCATGGCCACCTTACGGCCTCCGGCACGGCTCAGGTGGCTCCTGGCCACCAGGTTCCTGCCCCTGTGCAGGTAGCCACGGGCCCAGCCATCAGCACGGTGACAAGGACATTCATCTCTGGTACAGATGGTATCCGTGCTGGTCACCGGCACACAGCGTGGACCTCCTCAGGAGGGGAATGACGATTGCCATGAGTCCAGGCAGAGGCGAAGCATGACCCCCAACTTCGCCCCGCGTCTGGAAGTGGCTGCTCTGGTTGGGCGTGGAGGTTTTTTTAAAAAGGGAATAGGGCTCAGAGTAACCCGAGTTTCGTGGCTGAAAATATAGTAAACGGTTTACTAAGAATAAAGTCGGGGTGTGTCCAGGAAAACGTGTTCCGTCATCCCCTATTTTCAGTGAGCTGTAAGCAGGCGGTGTGGGATAATAACATGCTAAATAACAGGAGCTATCGTGGTCTTCTGCCCGAGTGGACGAGGTTCCACCACCTGGGAAACCTGAACGTTTTCAGTTTGTGAGCAAGCCTTTCTGAAAAAGAGAGTTTTTTTTGGGGGAAAAAAAAATAATCTTTGGAGGATTTGATTGTTTTAAGTGATGTATTTTCAAAGTGAGTGCATGGCTGAAGGAAAAAATGGAAAGCAGTGGGAAACTGCCATGGAGAAATTACATCTAGTTTTTAAAGGATGTGATTCTTCCATTTTTCCTCCTTGAATTGTCTGCCCTCACGTGAACAGTTCCACCAGATCGGTGTGGGAGGCAGAAAGCACTACTGAATCAGGGCCCACCACACTCTTGAGCTTAGAGCTTTACTGAAGCAAAGAAGGATATTTTCCAAAAGAGGAATTGGGACGAATGCTGAAAAAAAAATAAAAATGTGTGCTGTTGTGCAGCTCATCACGTTAGAGTCCAGACTGAAGGAGTGTAAGGCAGTGCCCACACTGGTGTCCACCCTCAGTGAACGTGAAAGACGGGAAAGGGAGCAGTGCTCTAGAAGGGAGCACGTTTGATCTTGCACCGAGTGAATGGTGCAGAGTGTCTGCTCAGGAAAAAATGTCATCATTTCCCGTGAGAGGAGTAAAGACGAAAAAGTTAATTAGGAGAAGGTTTGGGGAGAAGTGGCCAGCAGCCATGACACTACCAGTTATTTAACCTCGATATACCAAATATATAGCCAGCAGTATTAATTTAACATAAACACTGAGAGCTGCAAGCTCCCAAAGACAGACACAAAAGCCAAAGCAGGAATGTTTCAATGCCTTCACCTTTCTGTCTGGAAAGCCTGGCTGGGTGACTTGTTAAAATTCTGCACGTCTGGCATAGCTGCCCACGCCCTCAGTGGCAAGCTGATGCCAGGTCTCTATCGCTTTCTGGTTTCCCTTTCTAAACCTCTTTAATGACATTGCTATATTTTAGTTAATTTTCAGCACGTGCTCCTCTGTTCTGTTTTGCCACGTTAGAAATGGCCGGTGAGGAGAAGAGCAGTCGGGGGGAAAGAGGAGGAATGTATGTAAGCTAGCTGTCTGTTAAAAGAAGGTGAAAAGTCCTGGTACACCCGTGTTAAAAGTTCCTGGCTGTGCCCATACATTGGTCAATCTGATGCAAACAGATACTCCTTGCTATTTTTGGTACAATCACGCTGTTGGTACGTCTCCTGTGCAGGGCTGGTGCAGTGAGGGGTTCCCTGCCGAGGCATGGCTCTCAGCCCTCACCATAGGTCTGCTCGTGTGGCTCCTTGCTCGTCAGAGAGGCTCCAGCCTGTTTGTCCCCAGCACAGGGCCAGGGAGGGTTCCTGGCTGGAAGAGGGACGAAATTTCCTCTTGAGGAGGCAGAATGAGCGAGACGTCCTAAAGTATGGGGAGAGACGGCATTGCTTTGGGGAGTGTTGTTTTTTGGCAATATATTTGGTAACTTTCTTTTCCCTTCCAAATCAGGACGTAAGAAGCCAGAAAAAGAAAAGAATTAGCAGAGTGACATGTAGGCTTTTAAAATATCTGCCCACTGTTGGTTCCCAGACTCACCCTCAACAAAGCAACGCTCCTCAGTCACCCTCCTTACCCTTACGGGAACATCTTCTGGGGAAGTACGGTGCAGCACAGGTAGAGAAATGACTAAATGCAATTAATGGTGTGAGCATGTCAAAACAGTTCCTATTTCTCCCCTCTTTTTTTTTTTTTTTTTTTTCCTCTCCCTCCTTTTTTTTTTTTTTTTTTAATATTTCATTTGTTTTCCCCTTATTTCTATTTTGTTCCTCCTCCTCCTTCCTTCCTCCTTCATCCTGCTCAGGCATGTGCACCAATAGATTTTTCACACTTACATTGCCCAGCCCTGACTCTGCTTCTCGCATCTTGTACGCCTGT